>NW_012104187.1:1253239-1275209 GCF_000951045.1 Mandrillus leucophaeus | reverse complement strand
AAAAAAAAAAAAAAAATTACATAATATAAATTAAACTATTCAAAACAAAAGCAATATATACTATAGTCAAAACTTCCTAATTATTTGCTTTATTTTACGGTCATACATGTTCTTGTGCTGATTTATGTCTGTTGCATCTGTGTGTGGTGGAAATACTCTCTAATGGTGGCCTATTGAGCATTGGTTTTCATCACTGCATTTACTGTCACACTGGTAGCTGGAAACCAGCCACAGTGGGAATATTTACACTATGGTATTTGGTAATGCTACAAATCAGAGCCTCTGCTCCCTCTTTCTTCCTCTCTTTCTCCTCTTATACAGAGCTGCTTTTAAACATTATCCAGCACACCACTGACCACCTGTAAATAATCTCTTTCAAGAAATTTGAATTTTCCAGTTTGAGATTAAAATAAAAATAAAGATAAGGCATTAAGATGCTTTAAAAGTTCATACTCATTTAGTGTTTTGAATGCAGGAATTGCAGGAATAAACTTCTGTGGTTGAGATTCTTGCCATTAAATAAATTCTAATTAATGTAAGATGTACCTTAATAGTCAGGAATGACCTACATCGGCAAGCAATTCCCTAGACTGGGAGTAAGTAATGACTAGACTCCAAAGAATCTTTCCAGCTAGCAATCCGGGTGCTTTTGACACCTCAAAATCTAGAAATGAAGGAAAATCTATTGTATAAATTTGGACTTTAGTCAAACGAAACATACTTACTCTTTTTTTTTTTTTTCTTTGAGACGGAGTTTCGCTCTTATCGTGCAATGGTGCGATCTCCGCTCACCACAACCTCCGCCTCCCGGTTCAAGCGATTCTGCTGCCTCAGCCTCCCGAGTAGCTAGGATTACAGGCATGCGCCACCACGCCAGGCTAATTTTGTATTTTTAGTGGAGACGGAGTTTCTCCATGTTGGTCAGGCTGGTCTCCAACTCGCGACCTCAGGTGATCCGCCCTCCTCAGCCTCCCAAAATTTTGGGATTACAGGCGTGAGCCACCACACCCGGCCTTTTTTTTTTTTTTTTTTTTTTTGAGACAGTCTTTCTCTGTCGCTCAGGCTGGAGTGCAGTGGCATGATCTCAGCTCACCGGAATCTCTGCCTCTTGGTTTCAAGTGATTCTCTTGCCTCAGCCTCCCGAGTAGCTGGGATTACGGGTACTACACCATGCCCGGCTAATTTTATATTTTTAGTATAGAGGAGGTTTCACCATGCTGGTCAGGCTGCTCTAGAACTTCTGACCTCAGGTGATTCCCTCGATTTGGCCTCCCAAACTGCTGGGATTACAGGTGTGAGCCATGACGCCCAGCCATTTTTTTTTTTTTCGTTTTTCTGAACTATAAGAAAAATTTAACTAGGTTGGTGAGTAATAGTGAAAAAATAATGAACAGCAAAAATGAATAAAGCGCTCGTTCACCCTGGGGGTTATTTTCTTTGAATTTGAAATAACTGTTAGTAACGAAATTTCTTATGGTAATTTGTGATTAATACATTTTAAACTGTAAGCTTTGTAAAAAATAAATAAATAAATAAATAAATACGTTAAAAATACTGGCTTGAGGCTGGGTACCATGGCTCACACCTGTAATTTCAGCATTTTGGAAGGCTGAGGTAGGAGGATTGCTTGAGGCCAGGAGTTTAAAATCAGCCTGGGCAACCAGCACGACTCTACAAAAAATAAAAAGTAAAAAAATTAGCCCGGTATGGTGACATGGGCCTGTAATCCCAGCTACTTGAGAGGCTGAGGCAGAAGGGTTGCTTGAGCCAAGGAATTGGAAGCTGCAGTGAACTATGATCACACCAATGCACTCCAGTCTGGGTGACAAAGCAAGACCCTGTCTCTAAAAGTTAAAAAAAGGAAAAAAAAATTGACTCGAGTAAAAAGTTTGAGCCAGCACACAATTCCATTAGGTACCAATAGTTTAAATTCACTAAATTGAATTTGGGAGGAAAGAAAAGGCTCTCTTAATCTACTCTATTTACCTCATCAAGTTTTCTTTAAGTTTCAGCATATCAACATTTAAACAGAATACAGAATGGATTTTGGAGAAAGAGAAATTACAACATTATGAAAGTTAACTTACACAGTTTTACACATAACTCTTTATGCCTATGGCATTTTATCCCTATATGAGAGAGTACTATTTTTGAAGTCTTTGCCTCAGTTTTTATGAGCTACTTAATTTATGCCCAAGTTTCCTGTGGCCTATAGAATATATTTCATCCTTTTATTTCTTTGCCTGTTTTTTTTTTTTTTTTTTTTTTTAAGAGTTAGCCAGATTAGGCTTTAGATTTTTTTTTTTTTTTAATGAAGACCTTCCCTTACACAGTAACTATTTTTTAAAAAATCTCCTTAAATAATGGTAAGATTTAATTTCTCTGTGGGTTTTTTGTTTGTTTGTTTGTTTTGTTTTGTTTTTAATTGAAACGAAGTCTCACTCTGTCGCCCAGGCTGGAGTGCAATGTTACAATCTCAGCTCCCTACAACCTCCGCCTCCTGGGTTCAAGTGATTCGCGTGTGTCAGCGTCCTGAGTAGCTGTGATTATAAGCACGTTCCACCACACCTGGCTAATTTTCGTGTTTTTAGTAGAGATGGGATTTCGCCATGTTGGCCAGGCTCGTTGCCTCGGCCTTCCAAAGTGCTGGGATTACAGGTGTGAGCCACCGTGTCCAGCCAAGATTTATTTTCAAATCAGAGGATTTTCAACTTGAAAATAAACCATTTCCAAAGATATCAATGAGCTGAACCTGGATATCCAACTTTTATTTTTCTTTTCTTTTTTTTTTTTTTTTTCTTTTTGCTACCTCAAAGTCATCAAAATGAAGGATTTTTCCTTTTAATGATGCATTTCCTGGGCTGATTAGAGTGTGGTGAAGCTCTGTGACTCTCCGTTGATACACTAAAACACATTAATGTGAATTTGCCTCATTATTCTGTATGTATTTGCTGATTCTGTGCACTTGAACCATTCAGATTATATTGATAAGAATATTATATTTTGAAGATAGGGAATTAAATGATCGTTTCTAATTATGTTAAAATATGTAAGCATTTGGATTTACTTTCAGTGTACGTTAAAAATCTCTGACGTTGAACATGGTGGCCCATGCCTGTAATCTCAGGACTTTGGGAGGCCAAGGTGGACAGATTGTTTGAAGCCAGGAGGTTGGGACAAGCCTGGGCAAGGTAGTGAGACCTCGTTTCCACAAAAAATAAAAATAAATTGCCAGGTGTGATGGCACCCACCTGTAGTCCCAGCTACTTGGGAGGCTGAAGTGGGAGGACTGCTTGAGCCAGGAGTTCAAGGTTGCAATGAACCATGATTGCATCACTGCACTCCAGCCTGGGCAACAGAGTGAGACCCTGTCTCAAAAAAAGAAAAAAAATCTCTGGGAAACAGGACTATTTTTTTTTTTTTTTCCATTTGCCTTTGAGAGATAATCTAGCTGATTGATAATACATGTGAAGTTGGAATTTCAGACTGATTGAGACACAGTAAGATTTAGGCTAGTCTTATAAACAAAATGGGAATAAAAGAAATTGTGGATGACACCTTTTATTGGATCATGAGAATATATCATGGTTTGATTGAGAGCTCAGTGTGAGCCTTTAGTATGATTTGGAGATTGTGCTTCTAGAATCTAGAAAACTTTCACATGCCTGACCAGTGTAAATAAGTATTTGCTAAGTAAGTGATAGGTTAAAAAAAAATCTAGAAAAATAGTCTATGTTTTCAAACTATATATTTTCCCTTACAATCTTTGACTTTTCTAAATGAAAGTTTAAGTAACACTCTTACATTATTCTTGGATTTGCCCAAGTAGAATTGAAGGCTTTATCTGCAGTCTATTTTTGTATCTTGATAATTTATCCATTGGAAGCAAGTTTGACATTGTGAAGATGAAGCAGTTATCTTCTAATGAGGGTTCCCAGAATAGAATCAGCATATTAATAAGCCTGCCTGTCATTTACCTGAAATCCATTAACTGCTTAATGTTTGTCAACTATTCATAGATCATGCCTGATTAATTACTGACTATTGACTTCATTAGACATTGTTAGTGGATCAAAGAGGGTAGTAACCTAACAAAATAATAAGCAATGGTTGGTCACTTGAATCCCAAAAGCAGATTTTTATCTATTGATTGATTGATTGGTTGAGACAAGGTCTTACTCTGTTGCCTAGGCTAGAGTGCAGTGGTGCAATCATAGCTCACTATAAGCTTGAACTCCTGGTCTCAAGCAGACCTCCCACTTCAGCCTCCTGAGTAGCCAAGACTACAGTTCATGCCACTATGCCTAGCTAATTCTTTATTTTAATTTTTATTAGAGATGAGGTCTTGCTGTGTTGCCCAGGCTGGTCTTGATTCCTAGGCTCAAGGGATCCTCCTGCCTCCTCCCAAAGTGCTGGGATTATAGACATGAGCCACTGCACTTGGCCTAAAAGCAGATTTTTAAAAGTCTACCCATTTGCACACTGACCAAAAGCAGATTCTTTTAAAAATACCTTTTGTATGAATTTAAGAGAATCTCTAATTAATATAATTATTAACTAACAATCAAATATGTTATTACCAGAACAGCTACTACCACTTGATTGAGTTTAACTGATAGAAATCAGCCAACTGATGATCCTTAGTACAAATACAATACCTCTCTTCTAGCTATTTTGAAATATATAACCAGTATATTTAGCATATACTGGTTGGCTAATTATTATAGATATAATTGTAGGATTTTGTCTTATTAGTTGTCAGTCAGCCAACGAAGAAAAAGTAAGAGTCTTTTACAAAAAGCCTATGGGGGTGGGTAGGATGAATCTGAACTTCGTTTTTTGAACACAGCAGATATAAAGCTCCATAAGGAACATGTTTGCCTGTATCAATTACCAATTAGTTGCCATCCAGATGAATACACAATGATACATTTGTTATATTTTAGCAATATGGTGTTTGTGAAGCCAGTATGTATCTTAAAAATTAAGAAAGGTGTTATTCATTTATTCATTGATATGGTTTGACTGTGTCCCCACCCAAATCTCGTCTTGAATTGTAGCTCCCATAATCCCCATGTGTCATGGGAGGGATCTGGTAGGAGGTAATTGAATCATAGGGGCAGGTTTTTTTTCCCATGTGGTTCTCATGATAGTGAGGAAGTCTCATGAGATCTAGTGGTTTTATAAAGGGCAGTTCCCCTACACACACCCTCTTGTCTACCACCATATAAGACATATCCTTGCTCTTCATTCACCTTCTACCATGATTTTGGGGCCTCCCCAGACAATTGGAAATGTGAGTCTATGAAACCTCTTTCCTTTATAAATTACCTGATCTCGGGTATGTCTTTATTAGCAGCATGAGAACAGACAAATACATCCATTCAACAAACATTTATGCACTGAGGTATTAGGTGAAGTTGGAGATGTGGGCAGGGGCCAGGTTCTGTAGGGTCCTGTAGGTCATGGCAAGGAGTTTGGACATTATTGTCATCAAACTTGGTGAAGTGTCTCAAATAAACAAAACATTTGATTTGCTGTCTAAAAATATCACCATGCTGTGCCAAGAATATGCTGCAGTAAGGCAAGAGTTAAGGGGTTATTGCGATAGTCAGGGCAAGAAAGAATGGTGGCCTGAATCAGGGTAAATGTGGTAGGAAGGGAGAAAAGTCAGCAGGTTCAGGTTGTGTAGGTTGAGAAACTAGCAGTTGAGTGAACAGAGAACCTGAACTCCATCTGATACCTACACATGTTTTTCTTAGATGAAAGACAATCTTATAGTGACTGCTAAGGTAGAGAACACACATTTATATACCCCTTTTAAAAACTGATACATTATAGCATTTGTACATATTTATGGGGTGCATGTGATATTTTGTTACATGCATAGATTGTGTAAAGACTAAGGGTATTTGGGGTGTTCATCGATGATAAATACTTTGAGTATTTATCATTTCTATGATTTGGGAACATTTCAAGTCCTCTCTTCTAGCTATTTTGAAATATATAATACATTGTTGTTAACTATGGTCACCCTACTCTGCTACTGAACACTAGAACTTATTCCTTCCACCTAACTGCATTTACCTTTTTAAAAATGTTTACCTGAAATTTTGGAAATGGTCTACAAATCAGTACCATTTCATCCATTCTATAGTGAAATTACTGAACAGAGGAATACTATTGGATATGAAAGACAGATAAGAGAACGTATAGACCTATTAAATATTAAGCAAAGGTGCCCTGACATAACTTTATTAAGTTATAAGTGAGTAATTTTCAATGTATAGCACAAGGAAAAGCTTTCCCTGTGTTCAGTGATCCAATTTTTGGTACGAATACAGATCCTATGTCCCTGGAGTCAATTATCTATTGCACGGAGATGCACCGTGCAAGGAGGTTGCACAGGGTATGAAATCTCCAGGAACAAATGAAGCTGAGATCGCCTAAGCAGCAGTCCTATATTCCAGAGACACCACCGAATGATTTATGATTCTGATATAAAAACTCTGAAAAGTCAATTTGGTTGAGGAGGTTTCTGATTTGGAAGCTTCAAGAGATGATTTAATGAGGTTGGTTTGGCCAGGGAGAGAAGCCCTCACGTGTTTTTATGTCATTTCTACCAAGAGCTTTGTATAGCCAGTACAAATAAGCACTACCTATCTCTCTTTTTTTTCTTTTTTTTGAGATGGAGCCTCACTCTGTCACCCAGGCTGGAGTGCAATGGCACTATCTTGGCCACTCACTGCAAGCTCCGCCTCCTGGGTGCACGCCATTCTCCTGCCTCAGCCTCCTGAGTAGCTGGGACTACAGGCGCCCGCCACCACGCCCAGCTAATTTTTTCGTATTTTTAGTAGAGACGGGGTTTCACCATGTTAGCCAGGATGGTCTCAATCTCCTGACCTCGTGATCCGCCCGCCTCAGCCTCCCAAAGTGCTGGGTTTACAGGCGTGAGCCACTGCGCCCGGCCTTACGTATCTCCTGTACATATGATTTTTTTTTTTTTTTTTTAAACGGAGTCTTACTCTGTCGCCCAGCTGGAGTGCAGTGGCACGACCTTGGCTCACTGCAACCTCTGTCACTCGGGTTCAAGCGATTCTCCTGCCTCAGCCTCCTGAGTACCTGGGACTACAGGCGCCTGCCACCGCACCTGGCTAATTTTTGTAGTTTTAGTAGGGACAGGATTTCACCGTCTTGGCCAGGCTGGTCTTGAATTCCTGACCTTGTGATCCACCCGCCTCGACCTTACAAAGTGCTGGGATTACAGGCATGAGCCACTGCACCCGGCCCGCATGTTTTTTATCTATTGAGGCAATAACATATAAATACATTAAAAAAATGAACAAAACAGCTTGAACATTGAGTATTACAATATGATGGAAAGAGCATAGACTTTGAAGTCAGACATAGCTTCAAATCTTTCTCCCCCCGCCCTCCCAAACAAATGAGTGACTTCAGGCAAATTACTAACCTCATTGAGTCTTGAGAAAAAAACAAATGGAGCTACTGGTACCTTTTCTTCCCCCAGGGTAGTAGAATCAAGTAGAAAAACGTGAACTATTATAGATATTTAATGAGTGTTTTAAGTTTCAGTAGAGTAATTTTGAATTATAGAGCAAGGAAGAGCTTCCCCATGTTGAAGGACTTAGGATGATGGCTGATAAGAAAATTGTTAGCATACCCATTTGTTCTGAGTGTCCCTTGAGTGGCGATGAATGAAACAAAGCTTGGAAGTGTTAGCTTTGTGGTATTGAATAGTCAGAGATGAGAAAAGTATAAAATGTGAAATTGCAAAGTCCAGGCAAGTATAAAAGGCATTAGAAAGGGAAAGATGAGTATGGGCTTTTAGTAAACTGGAAACTATTAGTCTCAGAAGGCTGATTAAAATGTGGATAAGCAAGTAGAAGGAGGGGTGCGATAGGAAACTGGAAATATCCATTACCTTTCTCTTGTGAACTGAAATCCTCTTCCCCAGCCAGGATCAGGCCTAGGAGAGCCAGCCAAATCAGATGATCTTTCTGTTTTCCTTTTCCTGGTTCAATTTCTGCTGGACTCTGACTCTCAGCCAAGGTAACTCAAAAGGTCTCTGCTTTCAGTAGCAGGTTCTGCTGCCAACTTTTGTCTCCACATCTTCAAAATCAGGGTAGAATTTTACACTGCGAAGTGCACCAGACAAAAAGCAGAACGACTCTTTGATTTATTTTTCTTTCTCCCTTTCTTTCTTTCTCTTTCTTTTTCTTTCTTTCTTTCTTTCTTTCTTTCTTTCTTTCTTTCTTTCTTTCTTTCTTTCTTTTTCTTTCTTTCTTTCTTTCTTTCTTTCTTTCTTTCTTTCTTTCTTTCTTTCTTTCTTTCTTTCTTTCTTTGTTTCTTTCTTTCTTTCTTTTCTTTCTTTCTTTCTTTCTTTTCTTTCTTTCTTTCTTTCTTTCTTTCTTTCTTTCTTTCTTTCTTTCTTTCTTTCTTTCTTTTCTTTCTTTCTTTCTTTCTTTTCTTTCTTTCTCTCTCTCTCTCTCTCTCTCTTCCTTCTTTCTTTATTTCTCTCTTTCTTTCTTTTTTTTCTTTTTTCCTTAGAGATAGGATCTTATTCTGCTGCGCGGGCTTGAGTACAGTGGCATGATCATGGCTCACGGCAGCCTCAACCTTCTGGGCTCAAGTAATCCTGCCATCTCAGCTTCCCGAGTAGCTGGGACTACAGGCATGTGCCACCATGCCTGGCTAAATTTTATTTATTTATTTGGAGACAAGGTCTCACTACATTGCCCAGGCTTGTCTCAAACTCCTGAACTCAAGCAATCCTCCCTCCTCAGCCTCCCAACATGCTGGGATGACAGACGTGAGCCACCATGCCCAGCCCCTTTGATTTATTAGAAGAAACAGTATGTATAGAGCTCCACGTGTATGCAAAGAACTTTGTGGTGTACGTTGTGAAATGCAGAGAACTCCAAATCCGTGCTTAATCTCAAGGCAAGAGAGGTTCAGAATCTGTAATAATTTAAGGGACTATGGATATGTAAAAGGAGATGACCCTGAGAGTCAAATGGCAAAATTCATCCTTTATGGATTTGTGAGGAAAGAAGCAGTTACTTTGTGAAATGAAGCTGATACAGTAGCATGTGGGGTTGTTGTTAAGAGTAAATAAACAAATACCCAGAAAAGCACTTAGAACACTGCCCTGCACACAGTGTGTGTTCAGTAAATGTGAGCAATTATTGGCTTCAAGCAGTGCTTCCTAATCTGCCTAATGATAAAAATCACCTGGGAGGGCTTGTTAAATTTGAAGATTCTATTTGGGTTGGCCTGAAAAAGTGTAGGGGAGACTAAATGTTTATATTCAGCAAGTGCCCTGGAATTCTTCAGATTTCGTTAGTTGAGAAAATACACCTGAAAGCAATGGTTCTCAAATTATCAGTATTTCAGAGACATCTGGGTGTCTTGCCCACAGGGTCCTGGAAAATAGTGAATCATCTACATATTAACAAAAGTCTAAGATAATTCTGAAACTGGTAGAGCTGCAAACGGGCTTTATCCCACTTCTTTAAAAGGCCCCTTAGAAAGATCCACTGGCTTCTTGTTTTGTTTTGTTCTCAAGACAGACTCTTGCTCTGTTGCCCAGGCTGGAGTGCAGTGGTACGATCTCAGCTCATTGCAACCTCTGCCTCCCAGGTTCAAGGAATTCTCCTGTCTCAGCCTTCTGAGTAGCTGGTATTACATGCATGTGCCACCACGCCTGGCGAATTTTTGTATTTTTAGTAGAGATGGGGTTTCACCATGTTGGCCAAGCTGGTCTCGAACTCCTGACCTCTTCATGTGCCCGCCTCGGCCTGCCAAAGTGCTGGGATTACAGACTTGAGCCATCACACCCAGCCTCCACTGGCTTCTTATACATTATTTCCAAACTTTGGTTCTTGGTCCAAGGATCAAAATTTTGGAGGGAAAAGGGGGCAGGTAGGTGTCTCCAAATTCAGATTCCTAGGCTTGTCCTGCTGAGATCTTTAATCAGTAGATTTGGGGTGGGGCCTGAGCATCTGCATAGTTTAAGTTTCTCAGGATATTCTGTTGTTCATCATGCTTAGGGAACCCTTAGACTTTACCCCAGAGCAAGACAGCTGAGTTGGTATAAAGATACCTTGGGAAAGAATGTGTCCATTCAGAACAGGATTGGTTCCTGGAGAAATACAGGGGATAATTGAGAGCAACAGGAGGCAGCCAAATGCCTAAGCAGTTAGGGGCAGGTCCCCAGTAAAACTTTACCTCCAAGCTGAAGACAGTTCGAAACCTAAAAGCCAAGCTACAAGTTAAATCCTCAAACTGGGATTGACAACTTGTCTTCCCATTTGATGTGCTTTCCTCTGATTGACCCCACCCTTCACCTATTTTACACATACTCACCCTTTCCTAATTGGTTTTCTACACCGTCGTGCCCAACTTTGGGTGGTGTCTTTGCTTCAACCTTTTTTGCATATGCACAAACCCATCAACATGCACTCTCCATGCTGAGTCCATAAAAGATCCCCGACCCAGGCACACGGCGGGGACTTTTCCCACCCTTGGGTAGGGGAACCATGTCCCCTGCCCCCGCCAATATCCCATATCCCCTTTCTGCTGAGAATTTTCCTTTCGCTTAATAAATTCTACTCCACTCACTCTCCAGTGTCCACATGTTTAATTCTTCTGACAAGAACTTGGACTTCGCTGAGCTAAGGAGCAGAAAGACTGCAACAAAATGAGAACCCTCAAGTGAGTGAAGAGCCCAGGGCCCCTGCTCATTCATTCTGGCTTCTGGGATTCCAGACCTGGTGCCTCAGCTGCCGGCAGCAGCCAGCTCAGGGAAAGGAACCTGGTCACACAAGAAATCACTAGGCTCTTCTTCCAGGCGGGCCTAAGAAGCCTCTTCTACAGGTCACCTCTTTATACCAGGGAGGCACCCAGCAGGCTTCTCATCCTGTTTGTGTTGGCCTCTGTCTGAATTGCAGCTCCTGCAATTGACTGTGAACTCTGTCACATCCTGTGAACCCCAAATATCTGAGACAGGTCTCAGTCAATTTAGGAAGTTTATTTTGCCAAAGTTAAGAATGTGCACCCATGACACAGCCTCAGGAGGTCCTGATGACATGTGCCCAAGATGTTCAGGGCACAGCTTGGTTTTATCCATTTTAGAGAAACATGAGACATAAATCAATATATGTAAGATGAACATTGGTTTGGTCCAGAAAAATGGTTGCATTCTTTTTTTTTTTTTTTTTTGAGAGAGTTTCCCTCTTGTTTCCCAGGCTGGATTGCAATGGCGTGATCAGCTGACTGTAACTGCCGCCTCCTGGGTTCAAGCAATTCTCCTGCCTTAGCCTCCTGAGTAGCTGGGATTGCGGGTGCCTGCCACCACGCCCAGCTAATTTTTTGTATTTTTAGTAGAGTTGGGATTTCACCATGTTGGCCAGGCTGGTCTTGAACTCCTGTCCTCAAGTGATCCACCCACTTGGGCCTCCCAAAGTGCTGGGATTACAAGTGTGAGCCACCGCGCCTGATCAATGGTTGCATTCTTTTGAGTTTCTGATTGGCCTTTCCATAAGAGGCAATTGCATATGCATTTATCTCAGTAAGCAGAGGGAGGATTTGAATAGAACAGGAAGCAGGTTTGCTGTCAGCAGTTCCCAGCTTAACTTTTCTCTTTAGCTTAGTGATTTCGGGAGTCCAAGATTTATTTTTCTTTCATACCTCCCTTCTTGCATCTCTCATTGCCCCATACAGGCAAGGAGAACCTCTCTCCTATGGGCTTCAGCCTTTCCTGTGGCCTCTGGAGCTTCAGTTCTGTAATCAGTGTGTCTTCACCTCAAACTATCCCATACTCTTTCCCTCTCCTTCTCAACTCAACTTGAGACTCTCTCAAATAGGACTGTTTATTTCCTTTTTCCCCAAATGCCTCAAAGTCAGGATAAGAGGGGCAGTGTCTTTTGTGGTCACCCCTAAAACATTTTCAAGGTCACGGGTCTACTGTGGAAAAAATTAAATTCATCTTTCTTGTGGTGCTTACTTAGCAGCCCAACTCCTGACTGTTTTTAGAAAACTGCAGGGATCACCTATAACATATCCTTCTCTAGGGCCTCTTGTTTCCTTGATGGGGTGAATGATGTTGTGTGTGTCTGAGCATACTCAGAGTTCCTAGTGTTGTTACTGAAAAGGGGTTTGTATTGGTCCAAAAACTCCAATTCTTAACAATTGCTGTGATAACTGGGTTTACTGTTGAGTAAGCTTCAAATCAGCACATTTTAATTACTTCTTTTTTTTTTTTTTTGAGACGAAGTTTTGCTCTTGTTGTCCAGGCTGGAGTGCAATGACGCAATCTTGGCTCACTGCAACCTCCATATCCTGGGTTCTAGCGATTCTCCTGCCTCAGCCTCCTGAGTAGCTGAGATTACAGGCACCTGCCACCACACCCAGCTAATTTTTGTGTATTTAGTGGAGACGGGGTTTCACCATGTTGACCAGGCTGGTCTTGAACTTCTGACCTCAGATGATCCGGCCTCCCAAAGTGCTGGGATTACAGGCGTGAGCCACCGCGCACGGCTTTGATTGCTTATTCTTTATTTTCATTTTTACTTATTTATTTTTAGAGATAAGGTCTTGCTCTGTTGCCCAGGCTGGGCTGCAGCCTTGAAATCCTGGGCTCAAGTGATCCTTCCATGTCAACCCCCCGAGTAGCTGGGAATACAGGCCTGAGTCACCATATCTGCCTAATTAAAAAATTTTTTTTTTGTGGAGATAGGGTTTTGATATGTTGCACAGGCTGGTCTGGAACTCCTTGCTTCAAGTGATGTGCTGAGATTACAGGCATGAGGCACTGTGTTCAACCTAATTACTTATCCTTTAGTAAACACTGTATCCTAGCTGCAGATAAACCTGGAACACTTGCAGGTATACAGTCAGTCATATAGTGGACTCATCTATGTGTATTCATTCACAGAAGATGCTCATGAAGGCTCAGCATCTTCGGAGGCCTTTTCTAAGCACTGTGGCACTGCATATTCTTGAGTTTCACAGTAGTCTTGGAATAAATAATGATAGTATGGGATTGCAGAGAAAAGAAACAGCCTGAATTACTTTATTTATTTATTTATGAGACAGAGTTTCGCTTTTTTCACCCAGGCTGGCGTGCAGTGGTGCAATCTCGGCTCACTGCACCCCCGCTTCCTGGGTTCAAGCGATTTTCCCGCCTCACCCACTCGAATAGCTGGGATTACAGGTGCTACCACTCCTGGCTAATTTTTTTGTATTTTTTGTAGAGACGGGGTTGACCAGGCTGGTCTTGAACTCTTGACCTCAGGTGATCTGCCCACCTTGGCCTCCCAAAGTGCAGGGATTACAGGCATGAGCCACCGCGCCCGGCCCCCCGAATTACTTTAATCTGTCATTCCCTGTGGCCATTTGGAGTTTCTATTTGTGTTTTAAATCCAAAAGAGTGAAGAAAAAAGAGACTTAATTGCATTGTATAATATTTTTGTTTGGTAAGTGCAGATTTTATTTCATACATGAAATATCTTATTGGATTTGTATGGTATCTTTTAAATTGAAATTTATTCTTTAATTTTAATAAATTGTTTTTAAATGAAAGAATGCATAAAATAATAATAATTATGAACTATTTCATGATTATTGCTTTTTGGAGCATAGACGAATGAGGTGTCAAAAATGATGCACTCTGATTGTCTAATATGCCAGAAATGCTAGGTGCACTGCTGATTCCTCAAAACATCACTGTTGGCTTCAATTAAATAAGAACACGTTAACTAAGATAAAGAGAAAATTGATCCTATAACCAACTTTTCATCTCCCTCCACTCCCATAATAATTCAGGAAAAATTGAGTAATTTATTAAAATCTGTGAATATGCTTTATTGACAATGAGGGAGCTTCAAGGACCAGAGGGGTTTGTTCCTTGAATGTTTCACATTTCAAAATTTATGTCTGTTCAATGGCAATTTGGGGAAAAGTTGTCTTTTATTTTTTATTACAAAAGTTTTTTTTGAGACAGGGTCTCATTCTGTTGCCCAGGCTGGAGTATAGTGGTACAATCATGGCTCACTGCAGCCTTGACCTCCTGGGCTCAAGGGATTCTCTTGCTTTAGTTTCCTGAATAGCTGAGACGACAGGCATGTACCACCATGCCCAGCTAATTTTTTAAGTTTACTTTTTATTTTTTGTACAGATGGGGGTCTCACTTTCTTGTGCAGGCTGGTCTCAAACTCCTGGGCTCAAGCAATCCTCCCACCTGAGCCTCCCAAATTGCTGGGATTATAGGCATGAGCTTGGCCTAGACAAATTGTCTTCTAAACATGGCAAACATGTTAATGGGTATTTTTAATTTATTGATTATCTGTCATCTTGTGACAGAAAGGTTCCTAATATTTTTAAAATAGGGAAAAATGTTTGGCACTGAGTGTTGTAACTTAGGAAGTAGCCTAAGATACGGTCACCAAGTTTAATTTAAACAGTAAAATATTTTGGGGGTATGTACGCATGGCAGCACTTAGTGGAAATTGCAGATAGTGAAAGTTACTTTTTGAAATTTGTTCAATAAGCTACTTGTGAATTATTGGATCTTCTGGAGACCAAGGGTGTTGTCTCAGGTTGGTCAAGTTCTCATTCCCTAGGTGTAGCTTGACCTCCTGGCCACACACTCTTAAAACCATTGTCAGGGATTACCTGCATGATTTAAATAGTTTCCTCTTCTCCTTTTCCCCTCTCCCTTTCCTCTTTCCCTTCCTCACCTCTCTGCATTTTTGTCCATCATTCCTGGTTTTACTTTCATGCCAAAGGCTTACAGTTAAATTCCCTTGAGTTGCATTTGCAAAATTAATTTGTGTATCATCCAACTCCACAGTATTTGGTAAGTCATGGTATTTTGGCTTCTGTCTTCATTTCACTTGCGTTAAAACAGATTAAAACAATCCAAGGAATACAGAATGTAGGATTAAGATAAATGCATGCTACACGGTTGGGAGTTTGTTATGTGCATATTTTTGCAAATAAATCTGACCTTAAAAAGTAATTGCTTTAGGACCTTGAAAAAAATCAGGGATGAAGGATTTATCTTAAGCAGCATACTTTTCATTCTCTAGGGTTAGCAAAGAGCAGAGCTTTCAGAACACCAAAGTCAATGATAAGTCAAAGAGTTTTGCTACATTCTCCTTTGTTTTCCACTCAAAACATATTAAGCAATATCTAGATACCACTCTCATTGGTTTTTGGGCATCTACAGATGAGATAGTTCTTTATAAAATCTCTGAACAGCCCTGGACTCGTGTTTACTTGGGCAGAGGCATAATCAAAGGAATTGGCCTGCAGCACACAGCTGAACTCAGTGGCCCTAAGTGAGTATCTACTTTATAAGGTGGGGGTGTTCTGCCCTCTACTATCACCCCTGGAATAAAAAATACAGGTGAGAAGACACCAGTCATCACTTTCTCCTCCCTGGAGCCATGTTCATTGGGCCAATTTTCTCTAATAACTTTCCTAACTGGAGAGGGTTCATGCATACATTTTAAATTAAGACAAGATTCCTACGGGCAAACAGAACACGTTCTCTCCTTGTTGCAATATTTGTCTTCTGGGAAAGGACTTGCAGAGCCTTGTGGTAAGTTGCTTAATAGTGGTCATGGTCTGTTAATCTCATTTTTCCCTCTAAGAGAGAGGGAACAAAATAACTGCCTGGTGAATATCAGGGTCCCTAGGCTTATATGGGGAAATTGGATGAAAGTTCTCCTAGGACAGCAATGTTTTATTTTGGAATCAAAAATTGGCTTTCCAGGGCAGGGATTTTGAGGGGAGTCCATAATCCTCAGGGAAGTCCTTGGCTGGGCTCCTGGATGGTGGAGATTCTTCTAAAAGGAGATAGCACAGTCTTTTCTTTTCCTTTCTTTTTTTTTTTTTTTTTTTTCCGGAATCTCTCTCTGTTGCCAGTCTGGAGTGCAGTGACAGTGACACGATCTCGGCTCACTGCAACCTCCATCTCCCAGGTTCAAGCAATTCTCCTGCCTCAGCCCTCTGAGTAGCTGGGAGTGCAGGCACACGCCACCATGTCTGGCTAATTTTTTTTATTTTTTGTATTTTTAGCAGAGACAGGGTTTCACCATGTTGGCCAGATTGGTCTTGAACCCCTGACCTCAAATGATCCACTCTCCTTGGCCTCCCAAAATGCTGGGATTACAGGCATGAGCCACTGTGCCCAGCCTAGCACTGTCTTTTTCGTATGTACATTTTATCAGTTTTTAAAAAGCTTCTCTGACTTCTAAAATCATTTTTAGAAATTCTTCTGCAGCATCCCTGAAGCTAAGACTTGTCCTGCAAATTATATTAAAAGTAATCCTTAATTCTTTTGTGAAACTTTTATGCCAGTATCCCATTTCATTTTTCACAATTTTAAATAAAACAGATAAAACACCAAGGACACAAGAGCAGTACAGATGGTCCCGACTTTCGATGTTCAGCTTACAATTTTCAGACTTTAGGATGGTGCAAAAGCAATATGCACATGGTAGAAACTGTCCTTTTAAAAATCTTGGGCTACGTGTGATTTCTCATGCTTTAATCCCCATACTTTGAGAAGCCAAGGCCACAGGATTGCTTGAGCTCAGGAGTTTGAGACCAGCCTGGGAAACATGGTGAGACCCCATTTCCATAAAAAACTAAAAAAATGAGTCAGGGGTGGTGATGCTTACCTGTGGTCCTAGCTACTCAGGAGGCTAAGGTGGGAGGATTGCTTGAAGCCCAGGAGGTTGAGGCTGCAGTGAGCTATGATTGTACCACTGCACTTCAGCCTGAGTGACAGAGTGAGATCTGGTCTCGAAAATTTTTTTTAAAGGAATCTTTTCCTAGGTTAATGATACTAGCAATACGTAATGTGATATTCTCTTTCAATACTGAACGGCAGCATTGTGCTGCAACTCCCAATCAGGCAAGTAATCAAGACAGTAAACAACTGATACTCTACAGTGTGCTATGTTGCCTTTTTTAGACATCGTGTTTTGTGTTTTTACATCCCATCATGTCTACAAAATGCCCACCTGTGCCTCCTGCTTCAGGTGAAAAGAGGAAGGCAATTACCCCGAGGCAAAACTCAAGATAAGGGGGGACACGGTGGCTCATGCTTGAAATCTCAGCTACTAGGGAAGCTGAAGTGGAAGGATCACTTGAAGCCCGGAGTTCGAGACCAGCCTCTAAAAAACCTCCCAAAACAAAAACAAACACAAACACCTCTAGATAATTGCCCATCATGAAGGACAATGTTAGCAAGCCAGTAATGTCCATTGCATGTGAATTAGGACTGTTGCAATCAACGATCCCAATCATCTTAAAGGATAAGAAGGGAATGAGTGATTGAAAATGTTTACAGCAAATCATGCATAGTTCCAACACTTCAAAAGACATCATAATTTTCATAATAACATGAAGGTCATCAGTGAAGCAGCAAATACTGACTGAAGACGTCAAATCTTTAAAGGAAGAGCTGTGTCTTAGTCCATTTTCTGTTGCTTATAAAATAATACATGAAACTTGGAAATTTATAAGAAATGAAATTTATTTTTACAGTTGGGAGTCTGAAAAGTCCAAGTTTGATGGGCTGCGTCTGGTAAGGGCCTTCTTGCTGGTGAGGACTCTCTGCAGAGTTCCAAGGTGGTGCAAGGCATCCCATAGCAAGGAACCTGAACATGCTTAGATTTCTCTTCCTCTTCTTATAAAGCCACCAGTTCCACTCCCATCATAGCCCATGAATTCATTAACTTGTGAATGAATTAATCCACTTATGAGGGCAGAGCTCTCATGACCCAGTCACCTCTTAAAGGCTGATATGTCTTGGCTGTGTCCCTACCCAAATCTCATCTTGAATTCCACATGTTGTGAGAGGGACCCGGTAGGAAGTGATTGAATGATGGGGGCAGGTCTTTCCCATGCTGTTCTCATGATAGCAAATAAGCCTCATGAGATCCAACAGTTTAAAAAAGGGGAGTTTCCCTACACAAGCTCTCTCTTCTCTTGTCTGCTTCCATGTGAGACATGCCTTCCACCTTCCACCATGATTGTGAGGCCTCCTCAGCCATGTGGAATTGTAAATTCATTAAACCTCCTTTTGTAAATTGCCCAGTCTCAGGTATGTCTTTATCAGCAGCGTGAAAATGGACTAATACAAAGGACCCAACTTTCAATATTGCTACATTGAGGGTTAAGTTTCGACATGAATTTTGGAGGGAACAAACATTCAAACCACAGCAAGCCTCATAGGATAATTGCAAATGAGAAATATTGCTAGGACAAATATTTAATGTCAATGCAATCCACTTGTTCTGGAAGTGTGTGCTGAGCATACATACATTCATTAAGAGTTCAAGACAAATGCCAGGATTCAAGGCATTCAAAGATTATCTCACACTGCTTTTGGGTAGAAATGTTGCAAGATTCAAATAAAGCTTTCCTAGTCTACCATTTAGAGAACCCTAGAGCATTCAAGAATGTGAGCAAGCATACATTTCCCATTTATTATTTCCATAAGAAGAAAGCCTGGATGACATCAACATTGTGTGAAGACTGGTTTTGAACTGGTTTTGAACAGGCAAGAGAATATTGGAGGCAAAACAACATCCCATTCAAGATTCTTCTGATACTAGATAATGCTCCGGGGCACACACAGCATATTGGTGACATGCATCCTGATGTAGATGTTGTATATTTGCCACCAAACAAAACTGCACTAATTCAACCAATGGACCAAAGCACAAGAGCTGGGTTCATAGCATACTATATACACCAGATGTTTACACAGGCTGTTGAAGTGACTGAATCTGACCAAATGCTACTAGAGTTTTGGAAAGGTTCTAACATTCTAAGTGCTATCCAGAACATGGCTGCAGCACAGGAAGAAGACACACAGCAATGCATAAATTGCTTTTGGAAGAAAGCTTTGAAGACAGATGTGAACACATTCAAAGACTTTAACAAAGACCCTACTATTGATGGAATAGTAAGTAACAGTGTATTAGTGCTTGGGAAACAGCTGGAATTTGACATTGACGAGCAGGATGAACTTGTTGGCTTTGAGGCTGAAGAATTTATCAATGAGGAGCTGATCAAACGGGAGTAAGAAAGAGGTAAAGAACTTGAGGCAGAGGAAGAAGTTTTACCCAAGGCACCAAGAAAGTGCACAGCAATGAAACCGCAGAGGTGTTTGCTATGATTAGCAGTGGTGTATAGATGTTATAAGAAATGAATGTATCAAAAAGACACATGTACTCATATGTTCATTGCAGTGCTGTTCACAGTAGCAAAGACAAGGAATCAAGCTTGGTGCTCATCACTGGTAGTTTGGATAAAGAAAATGTGGTACATATATACCATAGAATACTATGCAGCGGATAGAGCTGGAGGCCATTTTCCTGAGTGAACTAATGCGATAATAATAGAAAACCAAATACCAGATGTTCTCCCTCATAAGTGGGAGCTAAACATTGAATACACATGAATGTAAACATGGGAACAATAGTCACTGGGGACTACTAGACAGGGGAGGGAGGGAGGGGAGCATGGGCTGAAAAACCACCTATTAGGTACTATCCTCACTGCCTGAGTGACCGAATTGTTGGAATCCCAAGCCTCAGCATCATGCAATATACCCATGTAACAAAGCTGCACATGTACCCTTTAATCTTTTTTTTCTCTTCTTGAGACAAGGTCTCACTCTATTGCCCAGGCTGGAGTGCAGTGGCATGATCATGGTTCACTGCAACCTCCACCTCCTGGGTAAAAGCAATTCTCCTGCCTCAGCCTCCAAGTAGCTGGGATTACAGGTGCGTGCCACCATGCCTGGCTAATTTTTTTGTATTTTTAGTAGAGATGGAATTTCACCATGTTGGTGAGGCTGGTCTTGAACTCCTGGCCTGAAGTGATCCACCCACCTTGGCCTCCCAAAGGGCTGGGATTCCAGACATGAGCTACCGTGCCCAGCCAGTACCCTTTAATCTATAATAGAAGTTGAAATTATAAAACAAAAACAAAAACAGAGAAATGGATGCCAATTATGAGAGGTTTGCAAGAGTTGACAGACAGATGCAGTATGCTCTTACTTCCTCTAGGGAAATATATAATGAAAAGAAGTAACAAATTCTACAGACAAAACTTGATAGCTTCCTGAAAATTATGCCTGCTAAACCATGAAGTGTTGATATCCCAGTGCCTTCTACAGGTTGAGCATTCCTAATCTGAAAATCCAAAATGCAAACTTTGAGTGCTGACATGATGCCACAAGTGGAAAATCCCACACTTGTCCTCCTTTAATAATTTCACAAAATTATTAAAAACATTGTATATAATTACCTTCAGTTTATGTGTATTATGTGTGTATAAAACAAATACATTTTATGTCTGGACTTGGGTCCCACCTCCAAGGTATCTCATTATGTGTATGCAAATATTCCAAAAAATCCAAAAAAAAATCTGAAATACTTCGGTCCCAAGTATTTTGGTTAAGGGATGCTCAACCTATACCAGCTATTCTCTCCGGAGTCTCATTATAGAGGGAGAAATTGACAACTCTGTGGCTGTAGCATCCCCTTCATCCAGCAATTAATTTCAGTTCAATGTTTCAAACATTCTTCAGGTCCAGTGTACTTTCAGTTGTCTACACTAACAGTGAGCACCTATGCAACTTTTCTGTTTTTCACAGTTTGGTATTCAATAAATTACATGAGATATTCAATACATTATTATAAAATAGGCATTGTGTTAGATGATTTTGTCCAACCAAAGGTTAATGTAAGCATGTTGATTTAATGTAGGTTAGGCTAAGTTGTGATGTTCAAGAGGTTATGTGTATTTAATGCGTTTTTGACTTATGACTTAAAACATTTTTCATTTATGATGGGTTCATCGGGATGGAACCCCATCAGAAATTGAAGAGCATCTGTACTAGAAGATGGCTGAGGCTTGCCCAGTTTTTTCTTGTTTTTAATTTAGTGGAATTATATTGATTTCAAGAGCTTTGCACTTAAGCATATTGAAATGGCCTTAATTGAAAGAGAAAGATATCTACTTTGTTTGAGTAAATGTATAGTAATGTGCTAGCTAAAGTCTCTGGCTTGTCAAATACAATAAAAATTACTTGCAATGTCTGGTTATATGAAAGAAATACTTTAAACAATGGAGTTTTTAAATTTGAAGAGGCTTTTTGTGTGGGCAGAGAAATTGAGTTCATTTTTACTTTTTTTTTTTTCTTTGAGACGTAGTCTTTCTCTGTTGCCCAGGCAGAGCGCAGTGGTGCAATCATAGCTCACTGCAGCTTCAACCTCCTGGGCTCCAATGATCCTCCTTCCTCAACGTCCTGAATAGCTGAAACTACAAGTACACACCACCATACCTGGCTAATTTTTTAACATATTTTGTAGAGATGTGGTCTCATCATGTTGCCCAGGCTGATCTCAAACTCCTGGGCTCCGGCGATCCTCCTGCCTTAGCCTCCCAAAGCACTGGGATTACAGGCGACCGTACCTAGTCCATTTTTATTTTTCTTTAAATTGAGATTTTCTATAGTGCTTAGATTTTTTTTTTTTTAAGAAGACCACATCGTTATTCATGTAAGGGAAGCCCTGCTTTAGACACTGTTAATAAATTATGACATCATTAACAGCAACAATTTGACCACAAGCAGTAAGGAAGATGAGTCTGAAATACTAGGTAGTGATGGACCTTCAAATCGTACTTTTGTAAAACTTGAGAAAATTGAAACTGAACATATCAGTTTAATGAAAGTTTGCTAGCTGATCTTTTTTGTTAGTTTACATATACCTCTTAAATACTTATTTAGGTTAAATTTTTTTTTAAATTATACTTTAAGTTCTAGAGTACATGTGCACAATGTGCAGGTTTGTTACATATGTATACATGTGCCATGTTGGTGTGCTGCACCCATTAACTCGTCATTTACATTAGGTAT
>NW_012104187.1:1241369-1249204 GCF_000951045.1 Mandrillus leucophaeus | reverse complement strand
AAAGGATTTTATTTCTCCTTCACTTATGAAACTTAGTTTGGCTGGATATGAAATTCTGGGTTGAAAATTCTTTTCTTTAAGAATGTTGAATATTGGCCTCCACTCTCTTCTGGCTTGGAGAGTTTCTCCCGAGAGATCTGCTATTAGTCTGATGGGCTTCCCTTTGTGTGTAACCCGACCTTTCTCTCTGGCTGCCCTTAACATTTTTTCCTTCATTTCAACTTTGGTGAATCTGACAATTATGTGTCTTGGAGTTGCTCTTCTTGAGGAATATCTTTGTGGCGTTCTCGGTATTTCCTGAATTTGAATGTTGGCCTGCCTTACTAGGTTGGGGAAATTCTCCTGGATGATATCCTGCAGAGTGTTTTCCAAGTTGGTTCCATTTTGCCCGTCACTTTCAGGCACACCAATCGGACGTAGATTTGGTCTTTTCACATAATCCCATATTTCTTGGAGGCTTTGTTCATTTCTTTTTACTCTTTTTTCTCTAAACTTCTCTTCTGGCTTCATTTCATTCATTTGATGTTCAATCACTGATACTCTTTCGTCCAGTTGATCGAGTTGGTTACTGAAGCTTGTGCATTTGTCATGTAGTTCTCGTGTTGTGGTTTTCATCTCTATTGGTTCTTTTAAGGATTTCTCTACATTGGTTATTCTAGTTAGCCATTCATCAAATCTTTTTTCAAGGTTTTTAGTTTCTTTGTGCTTGTTATGTAGTTCCTCCTTTAGGTCTGAGAAGTTTGATCGACTGAAGCCTTCTTCTCTCGACTCGTCAAAGTCATTCTCCCTCCAGCTTTGTTCTGTTGCTGGTGATGAGCTGCGTTCCTTTGGAGGGGGAGATGCGCTCTGATTTTTTGAATTTCCAGCTTTTCTGCCCTGCTTTTTCCCCATCTTTGTGGTTTTCTCTGTGGTCTTTGATGATGGTGATGTACTGATGGGATTTTGGTGTGGGTGTCCTTTCTGTTTGTTAGTTTTCCTTCTAACAGTCAGGACCCTCAGCTGTAGGTCTGTTGGAGTTGCTTGAGGTCTACTCCAGACTCTGTTTTCCTGGGTATCAGCAGCGGAGGCTGCAGAAGATAGAATATTGCTGCACAGCGAGTGTTGCTGTCTGATTCTTGCTCTGGAACCTTCGTCTCAGGGGTGTACCCCGCCGTGTGAGGTGTGAGGTGTCAGTCTGCATGTGTTTTTCCAGGTGTTGTGTGTCTCAATTTCCTTTGGCTAGGAAAAAGAATTCCCTTCCCCCTTGCACTTCCCAGGTGAGGCGATGCCTCGCCTTGCTTCAGCTCTGGCTGGTCGGGCTGCACCTGCGGACCAGTGCCAACTGTCCGACATGCCCTAGTGAGATGAACCTGGTACCTCAAAATGCAGAAATCACTCGTCTTCTGTGTCACTCATGCTGGGAGCTGGAGGCTGGAGCTGTTCCTATTCGGCCCTCTTAAATTTTTTAAAACAATTATTAGATAGGTTCTCACTTTGTTATCCAGGTTGGAGTGCAGTGGTGCAATCATAGCTCACTGTAGCCTTTAGTTCTGGCCTCAAGTCATCCTCCTGCCTTGGCGCCACAAAATGCTGGGATTACCAGCAGGAGACACCACACCAGGCCGTATTTAGGTTTTAACTTGGTGTCATTTCATTTCAGTTAGGAGTGTTTAGTCACTCCAGCTTGATGGAAATTATTCCTACAGTTAAGCACATTGGTTTATTTTTGTGTGATTCCATTATTATTACGGAACCACACAAAGTCAAGCACTTGTTAGATTTCAGGCCTTGTGTTTCTTTCATGGTTTATGAGGATTTTCTTATTCAATCCTTCAACAGCATTATGCATTAGGAATTAGGACTTTCATCTCTGTTTTGCTGATGAAAAAACAGGAATGGAATCCAAATTCTGTAATTCAAGAACCTGCACTCTTAGCCACTACACTAAATTTATTTTAAGTAAAACTAAAGAGTCAATAAATAAAATAGGGAATAAAGGTTTTTTGTTACAGAAAATTTCAAGGGTTAAAGAATTATACTGTGAACCCTCATGTACACATGTCCAGTCTTGTTCTCTCTCTATCCTCTATCTTCTGCCCCATCACTATTATAAAGCTTTTTTTTTTTTTTTTTTTTTTAAATAGAAGGAAGGTCTTATTACATTACCCAGTCTAGTCTCAAACTCCTGAGCTTTAGTGATCCTCTTAGCTTGGCATCCCAAAGTTGTGAGCCACTGCGCCCTGTCACTGATCTGTTTTTTTTTTTTTTTTGAAACAGAGTCCCACTCTGTCACCCAGGCTGGAGTGATCTCAGCTCACTGCAACTTCCACCTCTCGAGTTCAAGTGATTCTCCTGCCTCAGCCTCCCAAGTAGCTGAGACTACAGGCACTCACCACCATGCCTGGCTAATTTTTGTATTTTTAGTAGAGACTGGGTTTTGCCATGTTGGCCAGGCTGGTTTTGAACTGCTGACCTCAAGTGATCCACCTGCCTTGGCCTCCCAAATTGTTGGGATTACAGGTATGAGCCATTGTGCCCAGCCTGATTCACTTCTTAGTGTTGCAGATAAAATTGATCCTGTGACTTATTTCCTGAATGCTGTATTTATACATTTACTTTTGTGCTTACATTTGCTATGCTTTAAGTGGAAACCAAGATGAATCAAGCAAATTCTGTCCTCAAGAAACTTAAAATCTTGCTTTAGGAGGTCAAGGTGGGAGGATCGCTTGAGGTCAGGAGTTTGAGATTTGCTGGGGCAACATAGTGAGAACCTGTCCCTACAAAAAAATATTTTAAAATAATAAATAAAATAAAGTTAAAATCTAATGGTAGGGATAAAATATGTACATAAATATCCCTAATATAAATAATGTGATACATGCCAAAGTCATGTATAGATAAGTTTAGAAGTTCAGAAGAGAATTCAAATATCTATAGTTTGTGAATGACTTCCCTGTTAGACAACATTTTGAGCTCATAAATGCGTTATTTATTTTAGTGCTTCAATACCCACCTTAAAAGACAAATATTATTAACCCCAGTTATCGATGATGAAGTTGAGGCTCAGGCAGGAGGTGACAATTGAATCGGCCTGAGGGATAGAGAGGATTTGCGTAACTGGAGAGTTGGGCACCCCAGGTGAGGGGAATAGCTGTGGAAAGGCACTGAAAGCACCAGGGTCCAGGAAGTAGAGAAACAGGGTCATGAAATAGTGAAAGGAACGGTCAAAGGCATGTCTTAAGGCTTCTACTTTGTTATGATAAGGAAAGACACTGAGTGGCTGGATATGTATTGTCATGTGTATGTTGAATGAGGAAAATACATTAGAGACAAACACAAAGACATGTGCGGTTTCTACAAAGGATCTGCTTATCAGTAAAACAATAATAGATACTGAGTGATGTGAATATCTTGGAGAGGTCATGACCTTAGAAATCTAAATAAAAAATTAAATAAAAAGCATTAAATAAATAAATAAATGCAAGCACAAATCACAAATCTCTGATTTTGAGACCAGACTGAGTCACAAAGCAAGACCTTGTCTCTACAAAATATTTTTTAAATTAGCCCAGCATGGTGGCACGTACCTGTAGTCCCAGCTACTCTGGAGGCTGAGGTAAGAGGATCGCTTGAGCCCAGGAGTTTGAGGCAGCGGTGGGCTATGATCACACCATGGCACTCCAGCCTGGGCAACAGAGGGGGATCCTGTCTCTAAAGAAAAAGGAAAAAAGAAATAATATATCCTCTTGTGGTCTTGGTCAGCCAATGAGAATACAACAGTGGAAAGGTTTTGGAGTCAGTAAAAGTCATAGAATTCTGGGAGTGCAGCATTTGTCCTCTACTGTCCTGTGCTAATGCAGACCCAGCCATTCTTTGTATCCCTCGATTTCCAAAAAGCCTTTTAGTGCTATCTTCTCTTAAGAATGCATCCTGATTTTTAATGGAAATTGGCTCTTAAGGCATTTTTCTTTTGTACTTTAAAGCTTAAGACCCAAAGAAAAACATGCATAATTAATCTGTCAAATCTGGGGATAGCTCTGCACATACTGCCAAGTCTCTCCTTCTCTTTCAATTTTTTGTTAGAAATTTGTGGCAGTAATTATATATACCTGGCACCTACTGTGTCTTTCTGTTTTCACAGGCATGTTTGACTTAAATACTCTCTACCATCACTTATTCTTCCACCTCCAAACTCATTTGTTTTGAGATTGCTTTTGTATTTTCACTTTTTATTTATTTTTATTTTTATTTTTGAGACAGTGTCTTGCTCTGTCTTCCAGGGTGAAGTGCAGTGCAGTGATTATGACTTACTGTAGCATCGAACTCCTGGGCTCAAGTGATCCTCCTGCCTCAGCCTCCTGAGTAACTGGGACTATAGGCACTCACCATCACACCTGGCTAATAAAAACAAATTTTGTTTTGTAGAGGCAAGGTCTTGCAATGTTGCCCAGGTCTCAAACTTCTAGCTTCAAGTGATCTCCCTCCTTGGCCTCCCAAAGTACTGGAGTAATAACAGGAGTGAGCCATTATGCCTGGCCTCTATTTTCATTGAGAACTGTCTTTTAGGTCTAGTATTATCAGCTGCATCATGAAAAAAGTCCAGAAAAACAACAACAACAACAACAACAACAACAAAAACAACATATTAAAACTTAGGTCAAGGTTCCTTCTTTTTTTGTTTTTGTTTTTGTTTGTTTTTAGAAGGTGTCTCACTCTGTCATCCAGGCTGGGGTACGATGGCGTGATCTTGGCTCACTGCAAACTCTGCCTCCTGGGTTAAGCAATTCTCCCACCTCAGCCTCCCATGTGACTGGGATTACAGGCACCTGCTATCACGCCCAGCTAATTTTTGCATTTTTGTAGAGATGGGGTTTCACTATGTTGTTGGCCAGGCTGGTCTTGAACTCCTGACTTCAGATGATCTGCCCGCCTTGTCCTCCCAAATTGCTGAGATTACAAGCATGAGCCACATACCCAGCCTCTTTGATATTTTTATATGATTGATTTCCTGCTCAGCATTGGCCACAGACACATTTACATTTGTTCATGGTTCTTGGGCTGATAATATCACTTCTTTAAAGAACAACATAACTTGTTTAGATGACATGTGATTATAGGAAGGGACTAATCGAGCCAGGAAATGAAGATCCCCAATCAATCATTTGGTCACTTACTTGTGACCCAAAGTGAGATCAATTAAGTCCTTCCTGAATAATTTTTTTTTTTTAAATTGTGACAGGGCCTCTCTCTGTTTGTTACCTAGGTTGGAGTGCAGTGGTGTGATCATGGTTCACTGTACCCTTGACTTCCTAGGCTCAAGAGATCCTCCCATATTGATATGGTTTGGCTGTGTCTCCACCTAAATCTCAACTTGAATTATATCTCCCAGAATTCCCACGTTTTATGGGAGGGACCCAGGGGGAGGTAATTGAATCATGGGGGCTGGTCTTTTCCATGCTATTCTTGTGATAGTGAACAAGTCTCATGAAATCTGATGGGTTTATCAGGGGTTTCTGCTTTTGCCTCTTCCTCATTTTCTCTTGCCACCACCATGTAAGAAGTGCCTTTCACCTCCTGCCATGATTCTAAGGCATCCCCAGCCATATGGAACTGTAAGTCCAATTAAACCTCTTTTTGTTCCCAATTTTGGGTATGTCTATTAGCAGCATGAAAACGAACTAATACACATATCAACCTCCTTAGTAGATAAGACTACAGGCATGTGCCATCATGCCTGGCTAAATTTTTTAAAAAATGTTTGTAGAGATGGGATCTCACTATGTTGCCCAGGCTGGTCTGGAACACCTGGCCTCAAGCAATTCTCCTGCGTCAGCCTCCCAAAATGCTGGAATTACAGATGTGAGCCATTGCACTCAGTCTTCCTTGTATAATTCTTAGTGTAAATCTGGAATCATCCATATCAATCTTACTGAAAAATAAGGAAGAAAATTGGTATGCATTTGTTTGAAGGAGACAAAATAATTATATATCTTGGATTCAGCTGTTACACTGTTAGCAGAAATAACAATATTTACTTTTAGAATGCTTTGTTTTCTTAAAAAATCCAAACACAAAGACTTGAAAATCGTTTTCTACGTAATTTTTTTATCTTGAAATTTACTGTCTCTTGAGAGAAGATATGGTTTTAGAATTTTTTCTTGTATCACAATCTGCCAACCACAGAGAAGTTAAATGATGGCTTAAGAAACTAAGTATGATCTTCTATATTTATTTTCAGCATAATATTTCACTAATTTTTTTCCACCATCTATAAAATATCTATGATGACTATGTCTAAAAATCTTACCTTTTTAAAGCTGCATAATTGTGTGATTTTCAGCTGGTGCTCTCTTAATCCATTTGCAAATGTTTATCACCATTTTGTTCAAATGGAATGTCCTGGAATTACTCGACCCATCAAAAGGCTTCATATTCTTTTGGCTGTTTAAGTGATGAATACTGATCTCTAACATGACAGTTTATAATTTAATTTTTCCATTAGCCTTACTTTTTAAGTAAGAAAGAAAAGCTGTATCTTCAAAATATATGATTTGACCAAATATTAAGGAGATCAGAGGTGTTTCCTATGAGTGCTTACCATATATATTATCATGATGTAAAATGCTGAACTGGCTCATGCAGTTATTTATTGTGGTAATATACAACATAGTTAACAATCTGAAGGGCATGGGTGCCAACCAAACAGAACAAGGTATTGGTCTTAGTGCTAGAGAAGATTGCTGGATCATGAGGAGGGGGCTTCTGGAAGCGGGGCCCGGGTAGTTGGGAAGGGATGGAAGTAAAATATTCAGAAAGCTGTGCTATGTTCCACTATTTTAACAATAGCATGGCTGTACTAAAAAGACCCTGCTACCCATCAGTTCTGTTGTTTGAAGAACTGTGTCAAGGAAGCCAAGGGTCTAGATTTCACCTGCATGTAGACCAGTTGACAGATACAGCAATTTACAATACATTCTAACAAAGCAGCATGATAACGAGAGAAAAGAGCACAGATTTTGGAGTCAGCAAGGCTGAGTTTGGATCCTTTCTTTATTCCTTAATAGCTATGTGATCCTGGGAAAATTTCTTGTGCTCTACAAATGTCAGTTTCCTTCTCTGTACGAAGAGACAGCAATGCCTTCCCTGTAGGTTTGCTGAATGGCTACAGATGAAACGGGTACAGCTCCTGTCATAGCACTGAGCCGTAGGGAGTAGGCACTGAGAGCAGTTGCCGTCATTCCCTTTATTTCTGTGAGTCCATTCTCTTGGGTTGTTCTTTCTTTCTTGGAAAAACTTTTCTTGAGCTTTTTGTTTTCTGCTCCTGCCTTAAATGTTGGTGATCCTTGGAATTCCTTTCTGCTAGTATCTTGTTCTCCTTCTCTCTTCAGCAGCCTCATCCACAACCACGACTTCTGCTGTAACTTTCGGGATGACTTCCTAATCTGAATCATTGTTCAGACATTTCTCCTGAGCTCCAAATCCAACTTCTTGCTAGTGTTCTCTGCTTGGTTATCCTTCAGGCCCCCTATACCCCACGTGTCTGGAACTGAACTCATAATTTTTCCCAGCACCACACTCTTTTCCTGCCTCTCCTACCTTGGCTAAAGGTAGCACCATTCATTTATGTTCTAAAGCTGGGAACCTGGGGGTCATCTTTGAACACTAACTATTCATTTCCTTTCCTTTTCCCCTCCTCTCGTCTCCTCTCGTCTCCTCTCATCTCCTCTCATCTCCTCTTCTCTTCTTTCCTCTCCTCCCCTCTCCTCCTTTTCTTTCCCCCTCCATCCCTCTCTTCCTTCTCTCTCTTCCTTCTCTCCTTCCTTCCTCCCTTCTTTCCTTCCTTCCTTCCTTCCTTC
>NW_012104187.1:1224816-1240664 GCF_000951045.1 Mandrillus leucophaeus | reverse complement strand
TGACAGAGCAAGACTGTAAAAAAAAAAAAAAAAAAAAAAAAAGGACTAGATAATAATCTGTTTCTTTTTCTTTTGTCTTCTTTTTGAAACGGAGGAGTCTCGCTCTGTCGCCCAGGCTGAAGTTCAGTGGCACTATCTCGGCTCACTGCAAGCTCTGCCTTCCTAGTTCACGCCATTCTCCTGCCTCAGCCTCCCAAGTAGCTGGTACTACAGGCACCCACCACCACGTCCAGCTATTTTTTTGTATTTTTAGTAGAGACAGGGTTTCACTGTGTTAGCCAAGATGGTTTCAATCTCCTGACCTCGTGATCCATCTGCCTTGGCCTTCCAAAGTGCTGGGATTACTGGCGTGAGCCACCGCACCCAGCCAATACTTTTCTTTTTGATATTATTTTATTTTTTGATGGCAGGATCTCTCTCTGTCACCAGGCTGGAGTGCAGTAGCAAACATAGCTCACTGCAGCCTTACACTCCTGGGCTCAAGTAGCTTTTAAAATTTTGGTTAGCTAAAAATGGCTATTTATTGTAAAAAGGTAAAAAAAAAAAAAATAGGTAAATAAAAATAAAAACTACCTATAATCCACCAACCAGATAAAACAACCACTAAAAATTTGGTGCATATTTTTCAAATTATTTTAAACATATACATAATATAATGCTGTATAAGGTTGAACTCTAGTAATTTTTGAGTCCTTCTTGTGATGAGATTTAAAATAAATTAAAATAAGATTTGCAGTCTGAATTGCACTGGGCAATTGATGGTACATACTCTGTGTAATGAATTCAAATTGCTGATTGATTATTGGTTGATTGTGTTTTACAGCCCATCTGGCCAAATCATTTACTTTTGTTGGGACAAAAAGGGTTTCTCCTAAAGGAAATAGATGAACCTGCTGTCAGTCATCCTAAGGAGTGTTCAGTCCTTGGAGCATGAAACTTAGAAGGCAAGCTTGGATGAGGCTGAAGGCTTTTCTCTAACACCAGAAGTTCTTTTTTTTTTTTTTTTTGGATAGAGTTCTGCTCTTGTTGCCCAGGCTGGAGTGCAATGCCATGACCTCAGCTCACCGCAACCTCCGCCTCCCAGTTTCAAGCAATTCTCCTGCCTTAGCCTCCGGAGTAGCTGGGATTACAGGCATGCACCATCATGCCTGTCTATCTTTTGTATTTTTAGTAGAGACGGGGTTTCTCCATGTTGAGGCTGGTCTCGAACTCCTGACCTCAGGTGATCCACCCACCTCGGCCTCCCAATGTGCTGGGATTACAGGCGTGAGCCACCGCATCTGGCTGACTAGAAGTACTTTTTAGTAAACTCTGACGAATGAGATTCAAGGGGCATTTCCAGTGAAGGAACAGATAAGGGCTACCTGAAGGAGGCTGGGAGCAAACAAGCTCTCCCCCAATGGTTTTTTCTTTCAGAGACTGGGTCTCCCTCTGTCTTGCATGCTGGAGGACAGTGATACAACCTAGCTTACAGGAGCCCCGAACTCCTAGGCTCAAGTCATCCTCCCATCTTGGCCTCCCAAGTAGCTGGAACCTCAGGCATGCACCACCACACCTGGCTAAATTTTTCATTTTTTGTAGAGACAAGTTCTCACTATGTTGCCTAGGCTGGTCTTGAACTCCTGGGCTCAAGTGACTCTCCCAGCACGGCCTCCCAAAGCACTGAGATTATGGGTGTGAGTCACTGAGGTCGGCTTTGCAAACCAGCCTTGTTAGGGACCAAGATGTACCTGGGCATGCAGAGCTGTGGGTGTTTCTGTGGTTGGTGGTGCCCCACACAACATTCCCATATTGCCTTCATTGATGATGTTGCTTTGGCTCTTATTATGTGACCTATTATCTTGCGAAGCAATTTGAAGCTCTTTAATTTAAATCTATCTTGTTGGCCAGGCACGATGGCTCACGCCTGTAATCCCAGCATTTTGGGAGGCAGAGGCGGGTGGATCATTGGAAGGCAGGAGTTCGAGACCAGCCTGGCCAACATGGCAAAACCCTGGCTCTACTAAAAATAAAAAAAATTAGCCAGGCACCTGTAATTTCACCTACTTGGTAGGCTGAGGCCCAAGAATTGCTTGAACCCAGGAGGCGGAGGTTGGGATGAGCCGAGATCACACCACTGCACTCCAGCCTGAGTGACAGAGCAAGACTGTCTTAAAAACAAAAACAAACAAACACACAAAATCTATCTTGTTAATGTGTCCTTGTTCTACTAGTGAAAAGTAGATCTGAGATTTCCTGAGTCTCAAGAGACATTCTATGTACTAATTATTTTAACTTAATATCTTTGAAGACAGTAATTAATGCAGCATATTTAAGTTGCTAAGTTTTTTCTCTGCATATCCTGGACTTTGAAATGACACTGATTATTTGTATCACATGCTAGTTAGACCAAGAGAAGATGTTTCAAGTTAATGTCAAACAAGTACAGCCTTCCCATTCTTAAAGTTAGTTTTTTAAAAAAAGTTACATAATAGGCTTAAGTAGGAATCTGTTACGTATGTTACCTTTGTTTCTTAAGAATAGTTTTTTCACAGCGTTAAGACAGGTACCTTTTCAGTCTTTTTCTAAATATTTTGCATTCATGGATATGAAATGGGAATATTTTTAGTTTTCATAGTATCAAGATTTGTATGAACTTATTATAGTGAAATAATATACACTATGATAATTTCTGTTTTATAAATTGTTTTGTACTGATTGAATGAAATTACTCGTGTTCGTGTACACTAATATATAAATATTTGTCTTCTCCTAAGGTCCAAGGTAACAGGTTGTTTATGCCAGTGGATCTCCAATTTTAGCCTGCATCCAAAATGCCTGGAAGATGCTGGGTCCCACCCTGAGTTTCTGACTAAGTAGGTCTTGGGAGGGGCCGAAAATATGCCTTTTTAACAAGTTCTTAGGTTATGCTGATGCTTCTGGCCTGGGGACCCCACTTTAAGAACCATAATTTTATTTTTGTTTTTGTTTTTGTTTTTTTGAGATGGAGTCACGCTCTATCACCCAGGCTGGAGTGCAGTGGTGCAATCTCAGCTCACTGCAACCTCTGCCTCCCGGGTTCAAGCGATTCTCGTGAATCAGCCGCCCAAATAGCTGGGATTACAGGTGCCTGCCACCACACCTGGCTAATTTTTGTATTTTTAGTAGAGACGGGGTTTTGTCATGTTGCCCAGGCTGGTCTCAAACTCCTGACCTCAGGTGATCTGCCCGCCTCAGCCTCCCAAAGTGCTAGGATTACAGGTGTGGGCCACCGTGCCTGGTTGAGGACCATTAGTTTCAACATTCAGAAAGATGCTCTGCATAGGCTTGCCTGAATGCTGGAAAGTTTCTGTGACAAATAGACACAGAGAGAGGATCCCTCACAGATGTTCCAATCGTAAGTGCTTAGGTCATATATCCCCATTTAATTTCATAACACATGGAATGCTGGCTCAGGTGACGCGGAGGGGGCTAAGGCTATAAGCCCCACTTTAGCTATTGGAGAGTGCAGGCAGGAGTGGAAGAGTGTGTTAGTTTAGCTTTGTCCAAATTGAATTGGAAGTTCAGGTGGAGCTATGCTGAAGGGAAATAAAAATTATGAACCTACACTCAGGAACAAGAACAGGGCTGCAGAGAGAAAGAAAACTAACAACTTGTTGACTACCTAATGATAGATGCCTTCATTGACTCATTTCATTTAATCCACACCAGTCTCCTGAGGGCAGGGAATAGTATTCTCATTTTTATAGATGATGAAAGAAACTGAGATTCAGAAGGTTAAGTGACTTAACACAAGGACACTCCCAAATTGTAATTGTCTGGGCCTTAAATTGAATGCCAGCTGGTTTGTTTCTAAACTTTCTATTTTATCTGTGGATGAGGGTTTGAGAAGGGAAGTAAGGCAGAGTGTCACATACTGCAAAGAGATCAGGCGGGATGAAAGCTCAGAAAGGGCCACTTAGATTTGAGGTCTGAAATGAAAAGCTTTAGCATTTTGGTTATCAGTGTAAGTCCCCCAACTGCAGAGGGCAAAGAAGGAGAAGCAGTAAGTGAAGACTCACTTTTGAAACTCACTTTGGCTCCTGCCTGTAATCCCAGCACTTTGGAAGGCCAGGCGGGAGGATCCCATTGGGATCAGGAGTTTGAGATCACCCTGGGCAATATAGTGAGACCTTGGCTCTACTAAAATTGCCCCCAAATCAGCCCAGTGGTGTGGTGCCTGCCTGTGGTTCCAGCTACTTGACGGGCTGAGGTGGAAGGATCCCCTGAGCCTGGGAGGTCGAGGCTGTAGTGAGCTATGATCACACCACTGCACTCCATCCTGAACGACAGAGTCTCGCTCTGTCTCAGAGAGAGAGAGAGACAGAGAGAGCAAGAGAGAGAGAAAGCGAGAGAGACTTTAAAAAGGGAAAAGCAATAGAATGGTACCTTGAGGATTAAGATCTTCCCTTACATAGACACCCATGCAAATTGGTGGGTTGTTTATTCAGACACGGGCCATTAAAATATTGTTTCAAGGTTTTGGACTACATTGAACTGATGTCTCTTGATAGATTTTTTTCCCATCCCTACATCTGTTGGAACACTTACAAACAAGCAGAGTATTCCAGTCTTGTCAGACTTCTCCTGCCAAATATGCTTAATTATGTAACTGGGTGAGGTGTGCATTGCCTCTTACATAAGAACCGGTTTTTCTCTCGTTTATCAAGTTGGATTGGGCCACTTACTTCTCTTCTGCTTGTGTGCATGTGATCTCTGATGGGGAAGGTGCTGGTAAAAGCATTACTTAACTGATTTTCAGTTTTAGTTTAAGCTTTAGAGCCAGTGAGCTCAAGTTCTTAAAATGCTTAACATGGAGAAAATCAACTCTATTATATTTAAGTGCTTGAAGTGTTTTGCCAGTGATCCAAAATAAATGAAATAATGAAATATTAACTTACTGATTCATATGGGTTCACATAAAAGATTGTGTAAAATATTATTCCATTCCTGCTATAAACTCATTATTTTGTCTTTTTATTTTGGAGTTACTGTGGAGATAACTTATAAATGACTATAGATTTTTTTTTTTCTGCAGTATGACTACAAAAGATTCTTAGTTGATTTATTACTGAACCCCCAAATATTTAACAGGTAGAGCTAAGAGAGTGAATCATATATTAAACCTGAACCTAATGTAGCTAAAATTCTTTTTAGAAGCAGGCAGGTTATAAAGTAATTAACACATTGCTGAGATACTAATCAGTATCTAAGGGAAATGAAATTGTTTCTGTCACATGAGTTCTCTGAATTGAAATAGATTTTAGAAATGATTTATGGATTTTTTTTTTGTCTGAAGAACATTCTAGCTACATTTTCAAAACTTCTAGAAATTCTCCCTGAGGATTAGTATAAAAGTACATGTGAATCTATGCTCTTTTATTTAATTGAAAATACATATATATATTCAATTAAATAAATATAATTTGACTGGGTGACTCGCTGTGTCACCCAGGCTGGAGTGCAGTGGTGCAATCACAGCTCACTGCAGCTTTGACTTCCTGGGCTCAAGCAATCCTCCCACTTCAGCCTCACAAGTAACTGGGACTACTGGTGTGCACCACCACCCTCAGCTACTTTTTAAAAATGTTTTGTAGAGATATAGGTCTCACTGCGTTGCCCAGGCTGGCCTCGAACTCTTGGGCTCAACCAATCCTCCTGTAGCGGCCTCCCAAAGTGCTGAGATTACAGGCATGCGTGACTGCACCTGGCTAAGCTGTGTTCTTTTTATTCTTTACCAACATAAGAACTCAAGAGTAGACAGACACTCTGACTTCCCCCAAAGTCAACCCTACGCATAGGTGAATTTTAACAACTACAAGATTTACAGCGCGTAGGTGAATTTCACAGCTACAAGATTATAGGACTATCAGCAGTTCTATTTTTTTCCCCCATTTGGTCATTTACAAGCCAGTAATGACACCATCCTTTTCCCTCTAAATCACCTGAAAGAAATCCCAAACATTAGACTATTGCTTTGGGTTACACACTAAACAGGTAAATGATCCAGGAGGATGGTCCAGGAGGACCACTAGAACCTACTACTAAAATATGTATTTGGTAGCATAATCTCTCTGGTCTGTTTCCTCATCTGTAAAATGGGGATAATAGTAGTATCCACCTAACAGAATTTTTAAAAGTAATTATTTTTAATATGAAATAGAGACAGGGTCTCCTTGTGTTGCCCAGGCTGGTCTCAAACTCCTGGGCTCAAGCAATCCTTCCACCTTGGCCTCTCAAAGTGCTGGGATTTCAGGCATAATCACCATGCCCGGCCTAGAGTTGTCATGAAGAGTAAATATTAATACATGTAAAGCCCTTAGAACAGTGCCTACCATAGAGTAGTCCACCAATTAAAGTGACACATTTATTACCTAAGAGGGAAGAGAGAATAGGCCATCTCTCATGAAGCTGTCAGCAAAGAGTGGTAGAAATGTGGAGGCGATTGAAACTGGATGAATTTGGCAGTTCAGAATCAGATTTGATGGCACTGGGGCAAAGGAAGCTGCCCAGGAGGGGTGCACCCTGACCAAGATTGATCTGTCTGCTTAGGAGGGCACTTCCCGTGGACACGGTGTCTCCCAGTGTGTGGCCAGGGGAAGGCAGGGGCAGCCCATATTTGCCTTCAGTCCACTGCCATCTCTGAGCACAGGCCCCAGCCAGGGCAGCCTTTGAAGGATGCTGCTTTCTTCCACTCAAGATGCAGGGTCCATCTAACATTAAAAAGGATGCTACTTTTTTTTTTTTTTTTTTTTTTTTTGAGACTCTTGCGCTGTCACCCAGACTGGAGTGCGATTGCAGGGTCTCAGCTCCCTGCAGTCTCTGCCTTCTCGGTTCAAGTGACTCTCCTGCCTCAACCTCCTGAGTAGTTGGGATTACAGGTACGTGCCACCACACCCGTCTAATTTTTGTATTTTTAGTACAGATGGGGTTTCACCATGTTGGCCAGGCTGGTCTTGAACTCCTGACCTCAAATGATCCACCTGCCTTAGCCTCTCAAAGTGCTGGGATTACAGGTGTGAGCCACAGCGCCCAGCCAAGGGATGCTACTTCTTTTCCAGGCTCTCATTTCACATATCCAAATGGGGGAAAAAAAAAAAAAAACAAAACCATGTTGTTTACCTCTTTAGGCCTGTGTAGTCAGATACTTTTCTTAACCAACCTCTTTACTCAAAGAATTGCAATGCCTCCTCCAGGTGTATATTTAGAAATGTTGCCATGGTCACTGCTTCCAGTTTGGGCGTCTGTCATTTGGCTGTTGCAGCCTGCAGGTGAGATGCTTCTCACAGTCACATTGAATCATGTCTGGGCCATCGTGGGGGTGGGGAGTGAGGGGCTCAGAAAAGCCCGTTACTGCCATCAGCACCCTTGCTGATTGCTTTATGATTTTACTTTAATTGGGCAGGTCACATGGCCTCCCTGGAATGACATTCTGTCCTTTATGAAATGAGAGTGCTGGCTGAGCCTCTAGAGCACCTTCAAGCTCTGATGTCATATTTGATTGATGTGACCCCAATCACTAAGAAGTTGACTTACTCTAGGGTTGCTAACATATTTCTTACATACCCGTTACAAAAGCAAAACCAGAAACCTCTTCCACTCAGTAACAATCTCAAATAGATTGGATCTAGTGACCCCCGAAGCCACTGTGACAGTTGACTTCTCCCTGGGCTCCATTCCCTCTGGTCTGACCCCTACTGTCCCACTTGACTTGAAACAGGCTTTGCTGTTATTTACTTTCTGAAGACTCTCAAACTTCAAGCCAGTTCGTCAGAAAACCTCCTGGGCTCCTGAGACTTCATGGAAGTAAAAGGTTTTAATTCTAGTCTATGCAGGATTGAACATAGTGAGACTGTTCAAAATAAGTATCATCTAGGACTTTTCTGTTATTGACAACAGCAGATTTAATAAGTGCCCAGTAATACTTTGAATAGGGTCACTTTCCAGACATGATCTTGATAACATTTGCTAGGCATTTGGCAACATTGTTTCATGAAGTTTATAAGCAAATTGCTTAGCAACTGTGGAGAGAGGGCATGCAAATAAAATTACTAATATGGGACTATGAGGTTGCTGTGAAATTACACAATTGTGGGTTTTTCTTTTTTTTTCTTTTTTTGAGACAGAGTCTCGCTCTGTGGCCCAGGCTGGAGTGCAGTGGCATGATCTTGGCTCACTGCAAGCTCTGCCTCCTGGGTTCATGCCATTCTCCTGCCTCAACCTCCCGAGTAGCTGGGACCAAAGGCGCCCACCACCACGCCCGGCTAATTTTTAGTAGAGACGGGGTTTCACTGTGCTAGCCAGGATGGTCTCGATCTCCTGACCTCGTGATCTGCCCGCCTCGGCCTCCCAACGTGCTGGGATTACAGGCGTGAGCCACCGCACCCGGCCCCAATTGTGGTTTTTAAAATGTATTTAGGAATGACAAAATGACCATCAAGAAAGATTAATGCTGACTCCATTAGTGACCGGAGAAATGCTAGGGCAAATATAAATGAGATCATGGATATGATTCAGATGCTGAGGTGATTTGCTACCTGTACATTCCTAGCAGTCAGCTGTTTAAGTATCTTGATATTCTGTATCTGGAAAACACGCACCTGTCATCTTTGGATGACAGGTTTTGTAAATTATTTTGTAAGCTTTTTGTGTTTAAGCGTGTTCATTGAGTGTTCACCTTTGGATGAAAGGTTTTGTAAATTATTTTGTAAACTTCTTGTGGGTAATGATTTTCTAATATTCTTTGTCTTACCCCAAGAACCTGAATTCATTATATTCACTATATAGATTCAGCTATTTGAAATGCTTTTTAAGATAAAAAGAGAAAATATCTACATACACAAATACATTGCATAGTGTGCTTCGTAAATATTTTAGGTGGAAATGTGTTCCCCTTCTCTGTGGGAGAAGCCTGCATAGGTTCTCGAGTAAATTTGTTTAAAATGTTCCATTTCTATTTTACCATTGCAGGGTGGGGACCTGGAAGATTTAAGTCATCTAATTGCATAAACCCAAAATTTCCTTAATATAAGTAATGTATTTTATTTTAGGTTCTGGGGTACATGTGCAGGTTTGGTATATCGGTAAACTCATGTCATGGGGGTTTGTTGGTTTGTTGTACAGATTATTTTGTTGCCCAGGCAGTAGGCCTAGCACCCAGTAGATATTTTTTCTGATCCTCTCCCTCCTGCCACTTTCCACCCTCACATAGGGCTCAGTGTCTGTTGTTACTCTCTTCATGTCCATGAGTTCTCATAGTTAGCTCTCACTTATAAGTGAGAAGATGCGGTATTTATTTTTCTGTTCCTGCGTTAGTTTGCTAAAGATAATGGCCTTCAATTCCATCCATGTTCCCGTAAAAGCCATGATCTCATTTTTTAATAACATATATTTTTTCAATATCAAATGATTTAATGTTAGAAATAGTTCATTTACTAATAACCCAAGCAGTTGCAGAAGTATCTTCTCTGTTCCTGAGATTTTCACCAGGCCTAGGCATATATACCAGCCTATTCTTCAGCACAACTTAGAAAGTGTTTTAAAGTTTCATCTTAAAAGACATGGATATTGGGATGTGCTTATGGTTCACCATAGCATGTATTTCATTAAAAGAAAAAAGAATGTGGGTATTTAAAGATACTTGGATATTTTTGAGTTTTCAATATTATGACATAGATACATTAAAAAATATAGGTGATAGTATTATGAATACCTAATGTACTGATCATCTGATATAGGAAGATTATTACAACTATAATTGAAGCCCCTTGTGAAACCTGCCTCCCACCCTCCTTCCCTCTCCAGGTATTTTTGTTTGTTGTTTTTTGAGATGGAGTCTTGCTCTGTCACCCAGGCTGGAGTGCAGTGGCGTGAACTTGGCTCACTGCAACCGCCACCTCCACCTCCCAGGTTCAAATAATTCTGCTGCCTTAGCATCCAGAGTAGCTTGGATTACAGGCACCTGCCACCATGTCTGGCTAATTTCTGTATTTTTAGTAGAGACAGGGTTTCACCATATTGGCCAGGTTGGTCTTGAACTCCTGACCTTGTGATTCGCTCACCTTGGCCTCCCAAAGTGCTGGGATTACAGGCTTGAGCCACCGTGCCTGGCCCCCCATCTCCAGTTTTTATACTTTTACTACACATACACACACACACACAGCCTTAAAAAATTACGCTATCTTTGGCATGTTTTAGTTTTTATATAAATTGTATCATTAATATACATATCCCTGCTTTTGAAAAGTTCAAACACTTCTATTGCTATTTAGCAATATGTTTTTTAGATATCCATTTTGGCAGATCTGGTTCTATTTCATTCACTTTCACTGATGGTTGCTATTTACTGGGTGAATAAATCCAAAAATTTTTCAGCCATTCGTATTTTTTGTTTTGTTTTTGGGATGGTGTCTTCCTCTTTCACCCAGGCTGGAGTACAGTGGTACCATCTGGGCTCACTGCAACCTCTGCCTCCTGAGTTCAAGTGATTCTCCTGCCTCAGCCTTTCCAGTAGCTGGGATTACAAGCATGCGCTACCACGGCCTGCTAATTTTTGTATTTTTAGTAGAGACAAGGTTTCACCATGTTGGCCAGGTTAGTGTCGAACTCCAGACCTCAAATGATCCGGCTTCCTCGGCCTCCCAAAGTGCTGGGGTTACAGGCGTGTGCCACTGCACCCAGCTTCTCTCCAGCTGTAATTTTTATATAAATTGTATCATAATATACATATCCTTTATTTCAAAAGGTTCAAAAACAGTTTTATTGTTGTTTGGCAATATGTCTGTTTTTGTTGTTGAGACAGAGTCTCGCTCTGTCGCCCAGGCTGGAGTGCAGTGACACGATCTTGGCTCACTGCAAGCTCCACCTCCCAGGTTCACGCTATTCTCCTACCTCAGCCTCCGGAGTAGCTGGGACTACAGGCGCCCGCCACCACGCCTGGCTAATTTTGTTTTTGTAATTTTAGTAGAGACGGGGTTTCACCATGTTAGCCAGAATGGTCTCGATCTCCTGACCTCGTGATCTGCCAGCCTCAGGCTCCCAAAGTGCTGGGATTACAGGCGTGAGCCACCGCGCCCAGCCAGCAATATGATTTTTAGATTTATCCATGTTGACAGATCTGGCTCTATTCACTTTCACCAATGGTTGTTATTCATTGGGTGAGTAAATCAAAACATCTTTCAGCCATTCTTATATTGCTTATTTCAAAATTATTTTCAGTTTCAAAAATATTGTATTAAATATTATTTTATAATTATCCACATCTCCTTAGAAAATAATTTCTTTAGTAATATATATGTAGCAATAGGATTGCTGGGTTATAGGGTACACCCATCTTCACTAGATGTGGCCAAATTGTTCTCTAAAGTGATTGTATTAATACCGATTGATAGGCTCCACTAGCAGCGTTCCCTTGCTGATTCTCTCACTAAAATGTATCATCAGAATTTTGTAATTTTTCCAATCTGCTGAGTGTGAATAGAATAACTTAATGTTTCAATAGGAATTTCCCTGGTTGTAACTGAGGTTGAGCATCTTTTTATATATTTACTGGCCATTCCGTTTCCTTGTTCTGAGAATTATATCTTTTTTCCTTATTTCTTAGGTTGCTTACATTGTTAATGATTTATAGGAGTTCTTTATAATATTTGGTCATGAATCTTTTTTCTCCCAATCTGTGGCTTATCTTTTGATTTTTAAATGCTATCTTTTAGGCTGGCCACAGTGGCTTACGCCTATAATCCCAGCACTCTGGGAGGCCAAGGTGGGCGGATTGCTTGATCCCAACAGTTCAAGACCAGCCTGGGCAACATAGTGAGACCTCATCTCTACAAAAAATACAAAAAAAATTATAGCCAGGCATAGTGTCATGCACCTGTAGTCCCAGTTACTGGTGAGGCTGTGGTGAGAGGCTCCCTTGAGTCTGGGAGTGCCGCTGCACTCCAGCCTATCTTAAAAAAAAAAAAAAAAAAAAAAGTTATTTTTCAATTAACAAAACATTCATTAATTATTTGAACATTTTTCTGTTTTCTAAAATTTTTCATACCATGAGATCATAAAACTATTTTCCAATATTTTGCTAAATGTTTTAAATGTTTTGTTTTCTTGTTTTATCTTTTAACCTACCTGTAGCTGAATTTTGAAAACTGTGTGGGATAGGGATCTCATTTTATTTTATTTTTCCAAAAGAACAACCAATTATTGTAGCACAACTTATTGAACACAACTTTCCTATGCTGGGAATGGGAAAAAGTTTGTTAATCCTGTTTGTGCTTTTCTTCTTGAAACGAAGAGTGTTCAGTTATTGTCATTTCTGAGAAAACTTAATATATTATTGTCTCTTTGAATTTTTTTTCCTGAATTTTTTTCTACTTTCTCTTTCTAAAACTCATATTAGAACTACATTAGACCTTTTCATTCTCTTTTCCATATTTCTTAACTTCTTTTTCATGGTGTTTTTCACTTTGATTCTCTATCTTGCCTTCTGTGCAATTTCCTTAGATTTAAGTTACTGCTTATTAATTATTTCTTCAGCTGTGTCTAATATTCTCTTTAACATTTCCATTGAGTGTTGGTTTCAATAACTACATTTTTCATTTACATAAATTCTATTTTTCTTTTTCAAATCTTTTTGTCTTTTTAGTCCTTATTAGCCTTTAATCAAATCTTTCAATCCTTTCTATGTGTCATTAGTTTTACAGATAGCCAATTTTACTTTTAATTTAAACATATTTCTAAAAAAATCTCTGATAATTCCATTACCTGAGTTCTTCCCATCATGTGTTGTGTAGATCGATTTCATTAGAGTTTCTTTTTTCATTTGTAGATTTTGAAAGATGAACTTAAGCAGGTTTTTTGGGTGGGAATCTTGTACAATCTCCAGAACAGATTTTAATTTCCTTCTACCAAGGATATTACCAGCTTGGCAGCACTTCTTGTTGTTAGATTTTTGGCTTAGACGTCTCCAGACAACTGAATATAGTGGTTTATGCCTCTTTTATGTTTTTATTTATTTATTTGGGGGACTGGATTAAGACACTGGCTAATTTTTGTATTTTTGGTAGAGATCTGGTTTAGTCATGTTGCCCAGGTTGCTTTCAAACTCCGGGCCTCAAGCGATCCACCCACCTCAGCCTCCCAAAGTGCTGGGATTACAGGCATGAGCCGCTGCTCCCGGCCTCTTTCCCTCTTTTGGATGGCAGTGTTCAGTATACCCTTTGCAGAGGGGAAAAACTTTAGGGTGCCTTTCTTGACTCAGGAGCCTCAGCTGAATCTCCTTTTTCTCAGAAAGACTCCAGGCCTCAACTGTTACTCATGTGGTCGTTAAGACCGTAGCCTTTTGTTTGCAAAGACAAATAAAACCCTGTAGAGCTGTCTAGCATTACTAGCTCATTCTTACCTTTCTGGTTGAAGTTTCTTCATCATTTTTGGCCACTGTAGACCTGTTACCTTACTACATTTTGTTTTGTAGCCTGAACGTTTTCCGGTTTTCCCTGTAGAGGGTGAGGTAACTCCCTCGTTGGCAGAAAAGGAAGTCCATTTACTTGACTCTGCAAGCTTGGTTATCAGATAAGTGTCTTGGCTTAGAAAGAAAATGCCTTAAACAGTAACAGAACTAAACAATTACAGAGTAGAATATACATGTTTACTTTATAAACATGTAATATATTCACTTTAAAATCGGTGTTGTGCTTTTGACGGCATTAAACTGTAATTTCAGGAAAACAACTGACTCTTTACTGAAAATGTTTTTACCCTTTGAACAGGTAGTTACTGAATATCTACTATTTGCACAACAGCATGTGATACGCTTCAGATTTCAGCATGTTAACTACCGACCTATTTCTCTCTCTCAGCCAAAAGATAAACAAACTGATGTTTGAATCAGAAAAATGATAATCAATGCTGTGTGTGTCTTCCCTGTGAAAAATACGTCCTTAAAACAAAACAATAAAGAGTGTAAATGGTGCTGGAATTTTGATAATTTTGTCATGAGCATACTACCCATTGAAAGTAATTAACCCTCTTGTTCTTTACTAAGTGGATATGTAGCTTAGTGGAGTACCGAGGGCTTGCAACCTGAATCTGATTTTATCTTTTTTTTAAAAAAAACAAATAATTGTGACTCAAGGGAAGACTCAATGGATATATCTATACTTATACATATGTGTATGTTCATTTTTCTCCCTTAGAAATAATATCCTGTTGTTTGTACCAATGTTCTAGAAATCTGCAAGCCTGGTTAACTCAGTAAGAGAATGCACAGGGACGCCAGTTCACATCTATTGATTTGGTAGAGAGAGAAAGCAAGAATACAATAGTCCCAGCGTATTTATGTTTTCTCTCTCTGTGGTTTCATTTACCCTCGGTCAACCACAGTCTGAAAATATTAAATGGAAAACTCCAGAACTAAGCAATTCATCAGTTTTAAATGTCACGCCGTTCTGAGTAGCATGATGAAATCTTGCGTCATCCTGCTCCATCCTGCTAAGAGTGTGACTCATCCCTCAGTCCAGCGATCCCTTTGGTCACTTAGTAGCTGTCTTGGTTATCAGATCAACTGTCCTGTTGTCGCATTGCTTGTGTTTGTCACCCTTATTTTATTTAATAATGACCCCAAGGCACGAATAGTGTACTGGCTATTGTTGCTAATCCCTTACTGTGCATAGTTTATAAATTTAACTTTATCATAGGGATGTGTGTATTAAAAAAATAGCATATACAGGATTGTGTTCTACTTAGGGTTTCAGGCATCCACAGGGAGACTTGGAACGTATCCCCTGTGGATAGGAGGGGACTACTGTGCTGTGAGTAATGCCCATATCCTGTTACCCTTCTGAAAGGTCACCACAAATGGGGTTTGAAGCAAAGTGTTGTCTTGAGAAGAAATAATCAGAATTGACCAAATAATTCACGTCATATGACTATACCAGAATCTTTCTGTGCCTTTAAATGTCTAAAGGATCTCCAGGTTTAAGGATTATACAACAACTATCCTTTGAGTCAACAGAATTTATAAGAAGTTTGTTTCAAGGTCACTGTGACCTTGAAGCAAGCTGGCACAGAAGCAATCTCCAAATGGCTCTTCCTGTGGTCCCAGACTATTGTGAAGTAGCTCAGGAACTCCAAGGGACACCCCAGGAGTATGAAGACAGAAGGACAATCAATGTCCATGGCTGCATTGCATGGCTTCCTCTGACTTTCTTTCCCCAGTGCCTGAGATGTCCATGGGACCCCCACATAGCCCATGACAATGGAAAAGCCTGTGGGGCTGTTTTGCTTTTTCCCATAGTTTAATTGACTAGCAGGTCTGAGATGGTGCCATCTTTCTTAGAATTGAATTTGTGATTTATCTGACTCACAATCAATGAATGACAAATTCATTTACAAACACTTGATGAGAATCTACTAGGTGCTTGGGTTGAAGTGACAGAGGCAATTAAGAAATGGTTCCTGTCCTGAAGGAATTCATAGGATGGTGCAGGAGTCAGAGGGGTCAATAAATCTGTTAAATACAATATGATGAGGTCAATGTGGACAGAGAGGAAGCATGTAGCCAACCTTGGGAGTGTGGGAGAGAGGGTCAGAAAGGTGGTCCTGGAAGAAGTGACCTCAGACTTAAGGAATGAGAGATTTGCCTGTGTTTGCCAAGTGACGTTTCCTCAATCACAGGAATAAAGCAAAGCTTAGGTATTCCTTAGTTGGGAACAGAGCAGGAATAGCTATTTCCTCTTATTACCCGCATACTACTCAATGTAAGGTGTCCTTCCTTTCTTCTTTCTTTCCCTCCTTCCTTCCTTCCTTCCTTCCTTCCTTCCTTCCTTCCTTCCTTC
>NW_012104187.1:1221227-1224556 GCF_000951045.1 Mandrillus leucophaeus | reverse complement strand
CTTTCTTTCTTTCTTTCTTTCTTTCTTTCTTTCTTTCTTTCTTTCTCTTTCTTTCTTCTTTCTCTCTCTCTCTCTTTCTCTTTCTTTTTCTCTCTTTTCTTTTGATACACTCTGTCACCGAGGCTGGAGTGCAGAGGCACCATCACGTCTCGCTGGAGCCTCAACCTCCCCAGCTCAAGCGACCCTTCCTCCTCAGCCTCCCAAGTAGCTGTGTCTACAGGCACATTATCACTCTGCCTGGCTAACTTTTTTATTCTTTGTAGTGACAGGGTTTCCCTATGTTGCCCAGAATGGTCTTGAACTCCTGGGCTCAAGTGATCCTCCCACCTCGTCCTCCCAAAGTGCTGGTATTACAGTCATGAGCCACCATGCCTGGCCTGGTGTAGCTGTTTCTTGAAGCAAACTGTTCCACTTGATTCTCCTAGTTTTTGTTTTCTTTTTGTTACCTTGACAACTTAGCCCACTACTAATATGTATGATCTTATTTTCAGAAGCAAAAGGATTTCATCTTCTGAATGGCTTAGATGTTGTATATCATAATTGACATCTGGAAAGTGCATGGTCCATTTTCCACTGCTGGACCAGGGCTGATTTTCCCAGAGAAGATGTCACAGGAGGGTGACAATGGATATTGCATATTCAGTCTGTCTCCTCTTAGGCAACACATCAACTGGAAAAGACTTATAGTTGCTGCAGTCTGAATCTCAGCCTGGGGTCCGGGTCAAACTCAATGCATCTTATAACTGCAGTGATTAGAGCAAAGCCTTGACCATTTGCTTTGAACTCTGTTGATGAGTACAGGAATTCAAACAATGAATGGAAATGAATTTAGATTGGAGGCATGAAAAATAGATGGCAAGCTCTGAGAGTTTCCAGGGACAAAGTGTTCTTGATCTTCACTCCAGTGAATTGACATCTTCCCACATTTTGAAAATTTTTATTTTTACCATTGAAAATAATTCAATTTAACATGACCTCACTGAGGGTTCACTCTTAGGAAGCTACTTTAATGAGTACTGGGTTTAGAAGGATGAAAAAGACTTATTTTTGCTTCAAATTGCTTTCAATGTAGATGGACTCTTGAATATACAACCATAATGCAATGATAGCGTGGATTTCACTAATAGGTGAAAAAATTAGATTTCTGTGATCTTATTACCCCTGATTCCAAGACAAAGTGTGATAAAATGCAGGAGTCACAGCTGGGCCCGTATCTCCCCAGAGCTGTTTGTTCCATAATTTTGCTTGCATTCTACACCTCCGGATGCCAGCCATCATTAATATCTATGGATTTACTTTAGCACTTTTGTGGAATTCTGCAGCCGCATGCAAACTCAGTTCCATAATTGACACAAATAGATGGTCTCCAAACTCCCTGTTCCTGGAATCCCCACCTCTGCTTAGTGTCTCCTCACTCCCAACACTAACTTTGGCCCCAGTTTATTCTCAATCTTTGATTTGTCCTCTTCCCCTGTCATTCAACAAAATCATTTATTCAAGTCCTACCATTCTTGAGCCTCCGTGGGTTTTAGCAAGATTTGGCTCAAATGAAAAATGGAAAAAGCACTCCTTGGAGTTGCAACCTGGGCAATTTAAACCATTAGTGCAAATTGCAACAATAGAGCCAGAATCCTGAAAGAACTGAGGGTGGCAGTAGAGGAACAAGCATGCTATCTGGCCTTGGTGCTGAAAACAGCCAGATACAGGAATTCCAGCTTCATTCAATTTTCTGTCACAGATGGATTATTTCTCTTCGCGTTTCCTTTTGTCTTCTTTTTACCCCTTTTTAATTCAGCTTTTTGTCTTTTCTCCCTGATTCTCTTCCTCCATGTCTTCTCAATTGCTTTTGAAGAGTATGCAATTGGAGATATCATTTCTAGTTTTTTTTTTCTTATTTCCATCAAGAAATATTAAATCTGCCATCCTGTGCTTTTTCATCCACTTAAGTCTTACTTAAATAAATAGGCTCTACAAACTTATATAACAAAGTTCATTCTCTGTCATCTTTAATGCAAAACTTAAGAAGTAATGCTGGGTGGATAAAATTAGTGAAGATATGGATTTAGGGAATTGCCTGCAGAGTTTTTAGCAAACAGTCAAACTACTTAAGTATCTGCATGAAGGATTGGCTAACTATGGCTGGTGGTTGTTTTTGTAAATAAAGTTTTATTGGAACATAGCCATGCTTACTTCTCTACATATTATCTACAAAGTTGAGTAGTTGTGACAGAGCTGTATGGCCTGCAGATCTTTAAGTATTTACTTTCTGGCCCTTTCCAGAATTTACTGACCCCTGCTCTAGGTGACTGTATTAGTATGCTGAGGCTAAAGTATACTGAAGCAGCAAATAATTGCAAAACCTCAGTGGCTTAGAACAAAGGGTTATTTCTCATTCACATGACATGATCTTTGAGAGTCAGTTTTAATATGTCTCTCTAGAATGCAGGCTAAAGGAGCAGCCCCTAATCTGGAATATTACTGATTTAGTAAAGAGTTTAAAAGAGAGAAAGTGGAACCACAATAGCCCTTACAACTTTTCTTAAGTGGCACATGTCACTTTCACTCGCGTTTCATTGGCCAAGGAAGTCATAAGGCCAAACCTGGGGAAGGAAGTGTATTTCTCCTGCAGGGACTTCTGGTATGGCATGCTACTTTCCTCACCAGGTTACTTAAGGATTTATACTGGCTGCTTGAACCTTGAAGGTCAAGTGGTGAGCTAAGGCCATGGTGAACCAAAACTGAGAGTATCTGAGAACCTACCAAGAAAAACAGTCTCATCACCCAAACACAGTAGGCAAAGAACCAGAAAATTATCTTAAAGGCAGTTGAGAGATGGGAGGTTGTGCACATCTCCAGAGCTGTCTTGCTATCATCTAGGAGTACCCTGTATGTAAGTCCTAATAAACTCATCTACTCACCAAGCTGGACTTGTCGAAGTCGTTTTTTTGGTCTCTCTGTTCCTTCCCAGTTTTGGGGAGGGGGATGTTATAGTCCCAGGTTTTTCGTGTAACATCTGGGAGGGAGGTCCTGGTTAGGAAGATCTGGAAAAGACTTTGACAATAGTATACAGTTGGTCCTTGAACAAATTGGGGTTTGGGATGCTGACCACCTGCATGGTGAAAAATCCATGTATATCTTTTTTTTTCTTTTTCAATTTTTTATTTTCAATACAGGAGTGCAAGTGCAAATTTGTTACCTGGGGATACTGTGTGATGCTGAGGTTTGGAGTATGAATGATCCTGTCACTCAGGTACTGAGAATACTACCCAACAGTTTGTTTTTCTTCCTTCCTTCCTTCCTTCCTTCCTTCCTTCCTTCCTTCCTTCCTT
>NW_012104187.1:1214055-1220087 GCF_000951045.1 Mandrillus leucophaeus | reverse complement strand
TTTTAATGGGATGATTTGTTTTTTGCTTGCTGAATCGTTTAAGTTCCTTTATAGATTCCAGATATTAGACCTTTGTCAGCTGCATAGTTTGTGAATATTTTCTCCCAGTCTGTGAGTTGTCTGTTTACTCTGTTGATAATTTCCTTTGCTGTGTAGAAGCTCTTTAGTTTAATTAGGTCCCACTTGTCAATTTTTATTTTTGTTGCAATTGTTTTTGAGGGCTTTGTTATAAATTCTTTCCCAAGGCCCATGTCCAGAATGGTTTTTCCAGGGCTTTCTTCTAGGGTTCTTATAGTTTGAGGTCTTCATATATAACTTTTGACTCCTCCAAAACTTAATTACTAATTGTCTACTGTGTCTGGAAGCCTTACCAATAAAATCAACAACCAATGAACACGTATTTTGTGTGTTACATGTATTATATACAATATTCTTACAAAAAATAAGCTAGAGAAAAGATAATGTTATTCAGAAAATCATAAGAAAGAGAAAATATTTTACTATTTATTAAGTGGAAGTGGATCATCATAAAAGTCTTCATCCTTGTTGTCTTCATGTTAAGCAGGCTGGGAGGAGGAGGAAAAGGAGGAGTTGGTCTTGCTGTCTCAGGGGTGGCAGAGGCGGAAGAAAATCCATGTATAAGTGGACCTGCTCCGTTCAAACCCAGGTTGTTCAAGGGTCAACTGTAGTCTATTACAGTGCCTATCCAGCTTTTGTTAAGGATTCACCATAAAAATGAAAACTTCTACAAGATCTTGGGACAGAAAGGCTAATTTTTGTCCTCTCTTTCCTTGGAGAATATTAACAGTATGAGTCCTACAGTGAGTACAACCTCAGAGTTCTATGTGTCCTGGGGTGAAAGGGAACCTCAGAGCATGTGGATTCTTAGAGAGAATCTTGACCTTGCCCTTCTTCATCCTGCCACTCACAGTCACCCCCTCTCCCTATTTGAGAGTCTCAAGGTTGACCTCACCCTCCCTTCATCCTCATGTTGCAGACTGAGTTTTTTGAGAAGGAGATTTGAGTGCAGGTGGTTTACAGGGATGCACTCTCAGTATCACCAGTAGTGGAGGGAATGAAATGCAGATGCAATAGGAGCCTCCACAGATCCTGCAATGCTGGAGAAGCTCTGAAGCTTGGATCACCATTCAAAGTGGTTGCCAAGGGGCCAGGCATTGATACCTCCATATTGACCCGTCATTGGGTTGGGCTAAGACACTGGACAAAGTGGCTTTTTTTTAGCCACAGGCAATTCCTGCAGAGGGCCTCAGTTAAGAGCTGTCAGCACTGATACTCGCAGCTGCTCATAAATTCTCAGTTGGAATGAATCCCTGTAACAAGAAATGGATTAACAAAAGAAAAACAAACATTTATTAACATGTTTATTTCATATATTCATGGGAGATACCCATGGAATGAATAAATCTCAAAAAAAGTGGCTTTGAATTTGAGCTTCATGTAGAATATTGAACAAAGAACAGTACATTTTTAGGGATGTGACAAGAGACAAAGGAAAAGGACTTTAATGCTCCATGGGTGGCAATTTATAGGAAGGCAAATGACCTTCAGATAAACTCTCGTGAGTAAAGCTTGTTAATGTAGATTTCCCTGGTGCCATCTCCAGTCCAGAAGGGTCTAAAGTTGTCTCCACCGGTCAACCTTTGTTCTCCCTGGTAGAAGGGGATGTGGGCGCCGGGTATCTTTAGTATTTGTAAATCTATGTTTTGCTTTTAGGCAAAATGAAGGAGGGCAGAGCGCTTTCCTGCAACTGCTTCTTAATTGCCTTCAGCTAAGCAACCCTTTGAGAGGCATATTTTGGGGTGGCATGGTCTAGTATCCCAAAAAGCCAATAGACTGAGATCATCAAAGGAATGGCAGGTAGAGAAGAGGTCTAAGAACAAAATCCTGGACAATAAAAATGAGAAGCCAGAAGGGTCAAACATTGTTGGAGTTAGGGTAGAAGATGGTGTGAGCTGGTGGTAGGAGAGTAGGATGCTGGAAACTGGGGATTTGAATGGGATGCATTTGTTGGTACTAGGGTGTGACCATGGAGGTGTGTGGCTATGGGGAGAAGGAGGCCAAGATCCTTGTTGGTGAAGAGCCAAACATTGACAAGCTAATGGGTTGAACATATCACCTATATTGGGTATCAAAATCCCCAAAAATTATGGCAGGAATAGTATTGGAGAGACAGTGAGTTGGGTCTAAAATCTTCAGTGACTAAGCGGTAGTGACTGTGATTCTTTCAGTGATCACAATAATTAAGGTAGTAAGTATCTTCTCGTACTATTTTGTATGAGCTTGGTTATTTCAATTTCAATTCAGTTAGTATATTCAATTAGTATAGGTTTCAGTTTCTTTGTCTAAAAACAGAGAAGTTGGTCCAAGGTACCTCTAAGTTCCCCTTTTGTTCTAAAATTCTCTAACTTGAAAAAATATATAGATTGCCATCTTTAAAAGCTCTTCTTGTCAACTGGAGAAGAGTTGAACTCTTGCTAATTTGCAAGGGCATTTTCTTATAGCTAACAAGATAAACTAAAGGCCTTGATAGGTTAAAGGGGAGGACGATGAGGGAGGGGGAGGCAAGATTTAATTCTACAAGTGTACTAAGTACCAACCAGGGAAATTTGGAGTTAATGTTCTTGGAGGTTTCGCCATTGAAGAGAGAAAATTTTGTGGCTGTAAGTTTATGAAATGAGCCACTAGTGAGTCTTTGGCATGAGAACTCTAATTGAATGAACACCCACATGTGTCAGAGAGGATTCCCTCACTCCTCTGTTCTCCCTTGATCTTGCAGTCATGCTTCTCCACTAGAGCTCTTTTCTCATTGCATCATAGTAATTTGTTTTTCTTCTCTATTACCCTGCCAGGAATTGGAACTAAATGAGGAAAGGATTTTTTTTAATTCATTTATGCAACTATCTTCAAGCCCAATGCTTGTAATATGAGTCACTTAATAAATATCTTTTTTTTTGAGTGACAGGGTCTTGCTATGTCACCCAGGCTGGAGTGCAGTGGTGCAAGCATAGCTCACTGCAGCCTTGTACTCCTGAGCTCAAGCAATCCTCCTGCCTCAGCTTCCTGAGTAGCTAAGACTACAGGTGCACACCACCATGCCAAGTTAATTTTTAATTTTTTTGCCGGGCGCGGTGGCTCAAGCCTGTAATCCCAGCACTTTGGGAGGCCAAGACGGGCGGATCACGAGGTCAGGAGATCGAGACCATCTTGGCTAACACGGTGAAACCCTGTCTCTACTGAAAAATACAAAAAACTAGCCGGGTGAGGTGGCGGGCGCCTGTAGTCCCAGCTACTCGGGAGGCTGAGGCAGGAGAATGGTGTAAACCCGGGAGGCAGAGCTTGCAGTGAGCTGAGATCCGGGCACTGCACTCCAGCCTGGGTGACAGAGCAAGACTCCGTCTCAAAAAAAAAAAAAAAGAAAAAAAAAATTTAAATTTTTTCATAGAGATGAAATCTTTGTTGCTCAGGCTCATCTTGAACTCCTGGCCTCAAGTGATCCTCCTGCCTCAGCCTCCCAAAGCATTGGGATTACAGGCATGAGCCACTGTGCCCGGCTGATAAATATATAATTAATGCAGGGTTGAATAGGTGATTGAATACATGAATGAAATCAGTAGGCACTTATTTTTTTGCCTTAGCATCTATAAAATAATAACCATCTTGTGGGTTGCAGTTACTGTACAACTGAAGTGTTTGTAGGTGTTTGACATGCACATTTGAAGTAGCACGTGAAAAAGCCACCTGATTAGGCAGTGTGATAGGATGACTGATTTCTGCTAATGGCTATGCCTACCTCACTCTGGGATTCTGGGATTGTACTTTTGCATGGAACATCTCTCCTTGTGCTAACTCCTGATTTGACTTGCATCACATCACCAAAGTGTTTCCAGTCATCTAGGTCTTTTGGAAACTCTGGGGCTAAGAATCCTTGAAAGACCTAAAGGAAGTATTTTGAGGAACTGGGCCCTCTCATGGCCTGTCCTTGGTAGGGGCTTTGGACTGGGATGGAAGTCTCCCATATCCATGTGTCTGGGAAAAATGCAAATGGCAGTAACACCACCAGCTCTGTATTTCTCACTGATGCTGGACAGAGACCCAGCAACCTTCGCCCTGGAAATAAGCAAGTGGTTTTGACATGAACTCTGAGGTGGGGCTTGGTTTTTCAAGAAACCCTCTCTCCTGTCAAGCCAGGTCTATTCTGGATGCTGGGACCAGAGAAGTGGCCACCACCACGTGGAGCAGTTGAGACCCATGGTGAGGTGAGGATAAAATAATTCCTTGTCTTGCTTTCATCTCTCATTAGCTGAGATAACATAGGCACGTTACTTCCAGCTATGAACTTCTCTTCTCAACTGTAAAATAAGAGGGTTGACTCAAGAGGATCTGAATAGCCTTTTCCAGCTCTGTCATTCCACAGTACTGTGGATTTTTCTTTTAGGCATGAAAATGGGTTCCAGTACAAGTTGTCCTCACTCTAAGGAAGCCCTGGCCAGCCACTCCCTTCTCCTCTTGAGATAACATTTTAGTTATCATCTTTCTCAGTCACCACCTCTGTCTTACAGTTTTTATTTTTCACATCATTGTTTTCTTATTTACCATCAAATGTGGGTTAGTTTACAGACATTCTGGAAGAAGTAAAATCGACTCAGCATAGATTTATGTGGGTAACAATCTGCAGCACACACTGAAGCAAGGACATGGTATTAGGCCGTTCTCGCATTGCTATAAGGAAATACCTGAGACTGGGTAATTTATAAAGAAAAGATGTTTAATTGGCTAACAGTTTTGCAGGTTATATAGGAAGCATGATGCTGGCATCTGCTCAGTTCCTGGGGGGAACCTCAGGAAACTTACAATCATGGTGGAAGGCAAAGGGGAAGCGAGACTTCTCACATGGTAGGAGCAGGAGTAAGAGCAAGGGTGGGGTCGGGGGGGGAGGTGGCGAAGTGTTACACACTTTAAACAACCAGATCTGAAGAGAACTCTCTCACAAGAACAGCACCAACAAGATGGTGCTAAACTATTCATGAAGGATCTACCGCAATGATCCAATCACCTCCCACCAGGCCCTACCTCCAACATTGGGGATTCCGATTTGATATGAGATTTGGGTGTGGACACTGACCCATACCATTTCAGACATGAACAGGAAAAGACAGGGCCCTGTCCCCCACGATCACACACAGCCTGGCAGAAAAGTCTGTTAGCTCCATTGCTACAATTCCATTCTAAAGACTGTAGGTGCTCAATAGCATTTTTTCTCCCTCCCAACCTGGGAGCATAAATAAAATCCTAGGTTCATGACTGAGGCCCCTGTAGCAAAAGACAGATTAACAAAAGGAAAAACATACAAATGTATTTAATATAAGTTTTATGTGACACAGGAGCCTTCATAGGGAAACAAAGATTCAAAGACTTAGTTAAACTCAAATGTTTTTTAAAAATATTTTAAAATTTTTATTTGAGATGGAGCCTTGCACTCCCAGGCTAGCCTTGGACTCCTGGCCTCAATTGATCCTCCTGCCTTGGCCTCCCAAAGAGTTGAGATTATAGGCATTAGCCACTATACCCAGCCAAACTTGAGTGGTTTTTTATAGCTGGTTTGATCAAGAACGGATAGTTGTGGAGAAATATGAGTGGGAAAAAACGGTGTGATCTAATGGTAATAAACTTGGGGAAACTTAGCAAACCTATCTGTTCAAATTCTTCTGTGTCCCTGTGTCTTCAGAGATAAGGTTATTCCTTTTCTCTGGGTATAGGGTGGATACCTTTTACACGAGATTTTTATATCCTGCTTCAGGGGAGGACAAGTGAAGGTCAGAGAGACCTTCCTGTTTCTGCTGTTTTCTCACATTCCTTCAGCTTGAAATATTCAGTATGTCAGGGTGCCATACTTTGGGGTAGGGTGTTTGGAATTCACCAGCACGTTTCAAAAGGAATATGAAGACGTTACCGGCAGCTATAAATATATAGAGTAATGGTCCTTTCCTCCCCTCCCCTCCCCTCCCCTCCCC
>NW_012104187.1:1211799-1213903 GCF_000951045.1 Mandrillus leucophaeus | reverse complement strand
TTTCTTTCTTTCTTTCTTTCTTTCTTTCTTTCTTTCTTTCTTTCTTTCTTTCTTTCTTTCTTTCTTTCTTTCTTTCTTTCTTTCCTTCCTTCCTTCCTTCCTTTCTTTCTTTTCTTTTCTTTCTTTCAGCAAAGACAATGTGTACCTTCTATCCTGTGTTAGTTTGGTTAGGTTCTTTTGGTTTTGTAGAATTGTTATCTTGCTGTGATTATGTTCTCTTAACAGTAAGGAAAACCATGTAAAAAGCAGGGTGTTCAAAATTCTGGGGACTGAGACTGGGAAAGAAAGCAGGCCCAGCAAGCTAGTTCCGCGGGGCTGTGATGAGGGAGAAGTTGACTTGGGTGGCACCAAAGGCAACACAGCGCCCTCTAAGGGTGGTAGTTACTGAATTATTATACTTCGCTGACATATGGTTTACTCATTAAAAGTCTTGGAAAAGCAAAATTTTAACTACCTTTGCTCCAAGAGAGTAAACTCTATTTAGAACAAGGGAAAGCTTTCTATTTTTTACCCAGGAAAGAGCTAACCCAGGTGTGGACTGGGAAATGACAACTTCCTAGGTTTTCACAGTGAGGTTCATTTTGAGATCTGGTAACAGGTCATAGAATATCAAATTCTAACACTCTATACCGTTAAGCACAAAAGACTTCCAAGGAAAATTGCAATGATTTTTGGATAGCGCTCACCTCTGCTTCTCTATATTATTTCAAGTATTACAGAGTTGATAGCATCACACACACACACACACACACACACACACACACACACACACACATTTTAAGGTTCACAGCAAGGTTGAATGGAAGATACAGAGATATCCCATATATTTCTGACACCCACCACATGCATGGCTACCCCACTATCAACACCTCCCATCAGAGTGGCACATTTGCTACTTGATGAACCTACACTAAGTCATTATCATCTAAAGTCCATAGTTTACATTAGGGTTCACTCTTGTTATACATTCTATGGATTTAGACAAATGCATGGTGATGTGTATCCACCATAGTACTACCATATGGAGTAATTTCACTGCCCTAAAAATGTTCTGTGCTCTGCCTAATCATCCCCCACCCCCAACCTCTGGCAATCACTGTTTTTTTACTGTATCCACAGTTTTGCCTTTTCCAGAATGTTATATAGTTGGAGTCATACAGTATGTATATTAAACTAAACATACTCTTATAAAACTAAACATTTTTAGCTTTTTAGGCTTTTCAGATTGGCTTCTTTCACTTAGTACTGTGCATTTAAGTTTTCTCCATGTATTTTCATGGCTTGATAGCTCATTTCTTTTTAGCACTGAATAATATTCTAGTGTCTAAATGTATCACAGTTCATTTATTCATTCACCTACTGAAGGATCTCTTGGTTGCTTCCAAGTTTTTTAGCAATTATGAATAAAGCTGCTATAAACACCCATGTGGGCCAGGTGTGGTGGCTTACGCCTGTAATCCCAGCACTTTGGGAAGCCAGGACGAATGGATCACTTGAGTTCAGAAGTTTGAGACTAACCTAGGCCACTTGGCAAAATCCTGTCTCTACAAATAATTTTTTTTTTTTAATTGGCTAGGTGTTGTGGTACGTGCTTGTAGTTCCAGCTACTCAGGAGGCTGAGGTGGGAGAATCACTTGAGCCAGGGAGGTTGAGGCTGCAGTAAGCCATGGTGGCACCACTGCACTCCAGCCTGGGTGACAGAGTGACAGACTGAAACCCTGTCTCAAAAACAAACAAACAAAAAATCCATGTGTAGGTTTTTGTGGAGACATACGTTTTCAGCTTCTTTGGGTAAATTTCAAAGGGTGAGATTGCATGGTACGAGTATGTTTAGTTTTATAAGAAACTGCCAAACTGCCGCCCAAGTGGCTGTACCATTTTGCATTTCACCAGCAATGACTGAAGATTCCTATTGCTCCACATCTGGAATTTGGCCATTCTAATAGATGTGTAGCAGAAGAGCATTATATTTTACACACTTCATAGTTGAAATTTGGTTGGTTACCATTCTTGGGTTATTTATTTTTTGATAGTTTTATTGTTCTGATTATTAGTTATTAATGTCAGCCGGGCACGGTGACTCATGCCTGTAATCCCAGCACTT
>NW_012104187.1:1209697-1211749 GCF_000951045.1 Mandrillus leucophaeus | reverse complement strand
CCTCCCTCCCTCCCTCCCCCACCTTTTTTTTGAGATAGGGTCTCACTCTGTTGCCCAGGCTGGAGTGCAGTGGCATGATCTTGGCTCACTGCAGCCTCGACCTCCCGGGTTCAAGGGATTGCCCTGCCTCAGTTCCCGAGTAGCTGAGACTACAGGTGCATGCCACCACACCTGGGTAATTGTTGTATTTTTGTAGAGACAGGGTTTTGCTGTGTTACCTATGCTGGTTTTGAACTGCTGAGCTCAAGCAATCTGCCTGCCTTGGTCTCCCAAAGTGCTGGGATTACAGGCATGAGTCACCATGTGTGACCAACCCAACAAATTTTCAATTTTTGCCGTCTTCCTTCGCTCCCCTGTCTGGTGGTCTCCATTGTCTATTGTTGCCATCTTTATATCCATGAGTACCCGATGTTTAGCTCTCTCTTGTAAGTGAGAACATGTATTTGATTTTCCGTTCCTGTGTTAATTTGCTTAAGATAATGGCCTCCAGCTGCATCTGTGTTGCTGCAAAGGACATACTTTTATTCTTTTTTATAGCTGCATAGAATTCCATGGTGTATATGTACTGTATTTTCTTTATCCAATCCACTGTTGATGGACACCTGGATTTATTCAATTTCTTTGCTATTGTGAATAGTGCTGTGATGAATTTGCAAGTGTATGTCTTTTTGGTAGAATGATTTATTTTCTTTTGGATATATATCCGGTAATGGGATTTCTGGGTCAAATGGTGATTCTAAGTTCTTTGAGGAATCTCTCAACTGCTTTCCAACTGACATTGTTGAGTGGCTGAACTAATGTTCATTCCCGCCAACAGTGTATAAGCATTCCCTTTTCTCAACAGCCTCACCAACATCTGCTGTAGTTTGACTTTTTAATAATAGCTATTCTGGTATGAGATGGTATCTCACTGTGGTTTTAATTTGCATGGTTCTGATGATTAGTGATGATACTCATTTTTTCATGTTTCTTGGCCATTTGTATGTCTTCTTTTAAGAAGTGTCCATGTCCTTTGCCCATTTTTAATGGGATGATTTGTTTTTTGCTTGCTGAATCGTTTAAGTTCCTTTATAGATTCCAGATATTAGACCTTTGTCAGCTGCATAGTTTGTGAATATTTTCTCCCAGTCTGTGAGTTGTCTGTTTACTCTGTTGATAATTTCCTTTGCTGTGTAGAAGCTCTTTAGTTTAATTAGGTCCCACTTGTCAATTTTTATTTTTGTTGCAATTGTTTTTGAGGGCTTTGTTATAAATTCTTTCCCAAGGCCCATGTCCAGAATGGTTTTTCCAGGGCTTTCTTCTAGGGTTCTTATAGTTTGAGGTCTTCATATATAACTTTTGACTCCTCCAAAACTTAATTACTAATTGTCTACTGTGTCTGGAAGCCTTACCAATAAAATCAACAACCAATGAACACGTATTTTGTGTGTTACATGTATTATATACAATATTCTTACAAAAAATAAGCTAGAGAAAAGATAATGTTATTCAGAAAATCATAAGAAAGAGAAAATATTTTACTATTTATTAAGTGGAAGTGGATCATCATAAAAGTCTTCATCCTTGTTGTCTTCATGTTAAGCAGGCTGGGAGGAGGAGGAAAAGGAGGAGTTGGTCTTGCTGTCTCAGGGGTGGCAGAGGCGGAAGAAAATCCATGTATAAGTGGACCTGCTCCGTTCAAACCCAGGTTGTTCAAGGGTCAACTGTAGTCTATTACAGTGCCTATCCAGCTTTTGTTAAGGATTCACCATAAAAATGAAAACTTCTACAAGATCTTGGGACAGAAAGGCTAATTTTTGTCCTCTCTTTCCTTGGAGAATATTAACAGTATGAGTCCTACAGTGAGTACAACCTCAGAGTTCTATGTGTCCTGGGGTGAAAGGGAACCTCAGAGCATGTGGATTCTTAGAGAGAATCTTGACCTTGCCCTTCTTCATCCTGCCACTCACAGTCACCCCCTCTCCCTATTTGAGAGTCTCAAGGTTGACCTCACCCTCCCTTCATCCTCATGTTGCAGACTGAGTTTTTTGAGAAGGAGATTTGAGTGCAGGT
>NW_012104187.1:1167090-1209647 GCF_000951045.1 Mandrillus leucophaeus | reverse complement strand
CAGGAGTTCGAGACCAGCCTGGCCAACATGGTGAAACCCCATCTCTACAAAAAATACAAAAATTAGCTTGATGTGGTGGCATGTGCCTGTAATCTCAGTTCTTTGGGGGGTTGAGGTAGGAGAATGGCTTGAACCCGGGAGGTGGAGGTTGCAGTCAGCTGAGATCACACCACTGCTCTCCAGTGTGGGTGACAGAGCAAGACTCTGTCTCAAAAAAAATTAATTATTAATGTCATTTATCATTAATGAATAACTGTCCAGAAATTTATGTCAACTTCATTTGGATGTGAAAAATACTACATGATGTGCTTGCTATAAAGAATGTTTAATTAGGAAAAATGTCATTTTAGGAAACATATCTTTTTATGTAACTTATCCCATCTGTCTGTTACCACGATGTCTGGGCTCTAATTTCCTCTCCTGAATTGCTTGCTCTTTCAAAGTAGAACATCATTTTGTTCACTTTAGTGTTCTCTCCAATTCTTTTCACATGCTTCACACAAAGAAAGAGTGTAATAAATGCTTGACTAAAACCTTGGATTTTAGGGAAAAAAAGACCCTATGCTATAAGCAATTAAGCAAATCATTGACCTACTTGTTACTTGATGAGAGAGGACAAGTACCTTGCACCTGGTAATAGAGCTAATAAGTGGTAGAACTTGGGTTCAAAATCAGGCAGTTTGATTCTAGAGTTTCCCATCCATAGTCAGGTGCATGTATGTATTAGTAGCCACCCCCACCCCATAACTGATATCTCCTCCTTTTCCCTCCTATAGGAGCAATGCTCTCTCATACACAGGTATCCACACCTCCTTTATACAGCCCATTTGCTGTGGGGAGCTGATTCTGTTCCTGGCTACTGAGGTGGGGCATGTACCCAGGTGAAGCCTATACCAATGATGGACAACCATTCCCTGATCAGAGTTATTGCATCGGGGATGGGTAGCGAGCCTGAGACCATGTTTGCTGAGTAATTTCTGGTAAAGAAGTGTCCTCTGTTTTGGAAAAACTGGGAAACCAGCTTCTTTCTCTATCCTTAGATATGAATGGAGGCAGGGCCCAGGCAGTTGTGGATAGCCCAAATAGGACTGCTGGGATTGAAGATGACATTGCCAAGGGCAGTCAGATGTTGAAGTAAACTTGGTCTTGGATGACACTGTTGAGCAATTGAACTGAACCAATCCTGAAACTAACCTTACTTCTAGCATTCAGTCATGTGAGTGATTAATTCTCTTTTATCATTTGAGGTTTTTTTTTTTTTTTTCCTCACCCAGTGGAAACTCTTCACGGTGACAGTAAGGGAAGATAGTATTTCTTTCTCAAAAGCTAACTGGTTAGAACTTCGAGAGTATAGTTATCATGCTTGGAAAGAACTAATTAGATCTTAGTATTAAAAAGCTATGTGATAACTGGTTCATGTTATATTTACAGCTCTATATTCAAATAAAACCCAAATGTCAGATGCTTGAATATGAATATAAAAATATCAGGACCTGCTGTTACTGCAGCTGAAACTGAATTACAGATCCCTGAGGGAGAATCAATACTTTCCTTTTAAGCCAAACTCAAGATTCCTAAATGTACATCCAAATAACAAATAATAAATGGGCAAGGAAAATATTTTTAAAATACCTTTACAGAGGATAAAAGTTAGGGGGAGAATGCTACTTGTCTGTTATAAGAGTTAGAAAAATCCTCCCTTAAGCTTTTTCTATATATCTTTCTTCTCCCCCAGGGTAGAGCCAATTAAATAACTTTTATGGTGAAAAATTCAGTTGTTTGAGATTATAAAGACAAATAATCAAAGATAAAACGATTACCTTGAAGGCCAGTCATGGTGGCTTACATCTGTAATCCCAGAGCTTTGGGATGCTGAGGCAGGAGGATGGCTTGAGCCTAGAGGTTCTAGGCTGCGGTGAGCTGTGATGGCGCCACTGCACTCCAGCCTGGGTGACAGGGTGAGATCATGTCTCTTAAAAAGAAAAAAAAATTATCACTTTGAAAGAAATTTTCTTTAAGATTTCATTGGTTCTCACCTTTAAACTAGAAGAGCAGAGTTTCTGTTGGTACAGCACTAAGAAAGAATAGAGAACAACAACAAAAATACCTTCAGAATAAGGGGAATGTATATTGATCATTCTTGGTTAGAAAACGTACAAGGCTCTCTTGGTACAAGGTCACCATTATGTTTTCCTTTTTTTTTTTTTTTTTTGACAGAATCTACAGGCTTAATACTTTCCTTTCCAGCTTGAAAGAATCTCTCCTCCTTTCCCCTCCTTGATGCTCTATCTTGAATAGTCAAACAGAATTATAAGATGCTTGTTTAAATTGGGAAGAAAACAATCATTTTCTGCTTTTGTTTTATTTGTATCAGCCAGAGTCAAGGGCCTCCAACCAGCTAATGTTATGGACACAGTATCTGGAGAGTCCTGCATTTCAAAACTTACTCTAAGGAAGACTGCTTTGATTTTCAAAGTCTCTGGACTACAGAGAGATTGAACTCTGGCTGCAAGACACTGTCTATCATAGAGCCACATGGTGAAATTGCCGTAGAGAAGAGACATAAATAACCACAACTGCCAGAAAATAAAGCTGGTAATCTCTAGAAATGCCTGGATACATTAAAATGAAATATAACCCAAGACTCTGGTTTTTTAGACCCCGTTGAATACTTTGTTCTCAGTCAGCTGATAAAATTTTAATTTATTATTGCATGTTTATGATGAAATGTAACATAACTCATTCATTGTCTCCATTAATCCTCTCTCATCCATAAAAATAGCATATGTGTTGATGATCTACATTAAAGTAATTGTTTACCATGTGTAGTATTATAGCGATAATCTATAGATAATATGAAAGTTTCTAGAAAATTAAGGTATATAGAACTGTAGAAAGAGATAAATCTTTAAATATTTAAGGTTTTGATCTGCTCATATAATGAACTGGTGTTTTAGCCACTTGAGCCGCCTAGTGGTAATCTACATGAGATATGATTTCTTATTCTGAAAAACAATGTAAAAGTTTAACAGTTTCCAATTTAAAAGGAATGAACTAAGTAAAGCGAATCATAACCATTATATATTATACATTCAGCTTTTGAATTATTACTTATTGGTAGAAGATTGAATATTAGAAAATAAATTATAAAAACAGTTCTTTGCTTATTTTGTTTCTTCTAATAGAGGCCACATAGCCAAGAAAATTAAAGTTATAAAAAATTATCATTGAAGGGGATGCTTTCAATATATATAAGAAAGAAAAAGCAATCAAATATTTAGTGTACTAAAATGAATAATGCATTTCCCAACTTAATTGTATTCAAACATAACCTTTGATAAGTAGTCTTTGGTGTAGTCATATTCTCTTAAATCTGTCTTTTAGCCAATCATTAGTCTGTCTTCTTATATTCAAGGACAAAATTGAATCACTAATCTGCTCAGTGGTCCATTAGAAATACTCTGTAACCAGATCACAGTGTGTCTAATTTTAGACTTCTTTAACTGGGAACTGCAGATCAAAGCAAGTTTCCATTTTGGCTCTATTCTAGTATAATAACTTCCAGCAGAGCCAAATCATGAAATACTGCTAACTTCACGTGTTAGAATCCACATTCATCTTTGCCGTGTTAACTTCTAAGGAGCTTTTTATTTGTTGTTCCAAGAATGCCAGGTTCTTTGGTTTCCTGCTTTCTTAAATTGCCATATGTCTCTAAATAGGTTTTTTTCAAAATCAGAATTAGCACAAAGATAGATAGTTTTGTCTTCTTTGAATTCACCAGCCTCCCTACTTGGTAGGATTGCAAAACTATCTTATGAACCCAGCAGAGAAAATATCCTCTCTTCTTGATGATCCTGCTTGTTGGAACTCTGACCTCTCCATTTCTTCTGTGGTTTCACTGGGTAAGCTGAAGACAAGTCTTCACATGTGGTTCCTGGAAGCAATGGCATATAAAGTTGATCTAAAGTCTACAGGATTGAAGAGCGCCAGCCTGAGAGCAGACAAAACCTTGAAGGAGTAATTGAGCAGGGTTAAAAAGGAATAGACTCTAAAAGAGGAGAAGCTTCCCTGATATATAAGGCACCCAGGAAGATCTGTGGGGGAACAAGGTAATGGAGGGAGAATTCTGCTACAACAGAATGGTGTCTGCTATTTTGCTCCCCTCCCCCCACCTTTTTTTTTTTTTTTTTTTTAGAAATACCATTTTTCTGGATAGAATGTGTGGTCGTGGGGTAGACGTATTTCCTAGGCTGGGCCAATCAGAGAATTACCCGAGTCATTTTGAACTTAGCTCTAGTGAGAAGTCTGAGATATTCTCTGGTGTCAAACTTAGGAGATGTGAATTGTGGTGCTGCTTCCTGCTTTGTGGAGAAAATCAGTCCAGAAGATGAGATGGCAGCTGAGAGCAGAAACAGGCAGAGACACAGAGCAGGGAACATGCCTGAGCCATGCTTTTTGGAACCAGTACATTTCCCCTTTTCCCTCAGCTAGTTGGAGTTGGGTTTCTGTCACTTACATCCCAAAGAGTCCTGATTAGTACAGAGCAGATACTGCCTGCATAGTCAAGTAACTTGTTCAAGGGTTACCAGTGAACAGAACCTTCTGGAAGGTAAGGGAAAAGAGCAGGTTCCAGAGTCCTGAGAAACAGGAAGATGATGATCAGGAGTGCCCACCAAGACCTGATAATAATCAAAACAGGGTAAGTGATTGATTTAATATTCATAAGACACTGAGACACAAGAGGATATGAACTTTTCATTTACCTTAAAATGCTCATTCCAGACCATACATGTTTCCTTCATTTCTTTTCTCAGTATTAAAATTTTTACTAATATATCGTGATGACTAACTTTTGCAAGTAGGAAGTACCAAGATGCCTCATAATAGCTTCTGGGTTGGGGCTGATGCTAGCTGTATCAATATTGCATCTGGTATGCCCGTGGCCCTATCTCAGTAAAACTGCCCCATTGAGTAAATGAGGGTTTTCCAAAACCTTCAGTCCCCAGCTGTGTTTGGTATCAGGTGACCTGCCCATCCCCATCCTGTCCCCATTAGGCCAATTTGAAATTTCAAAAACGGAACCTTCATGAAACGAAGACTAAACCCACAAAATTCCAAAATGAACCTCAAAAACCCACAAAGACTGCAGAACAGTAAGTAAACTCACTTAGGGAATATGAGGGAGCGGGGCTTTCCTTTCTTCTGAGTGCATTTTTAATGCAGTTGATGCAGACATCAGGCAACACTCGGGTCTGGCTCCTGTTCAGGTGGCCTTGGTTTCCCATCGTCATCTCATTAGCCACAGGCTCTTTGAATGAGCTTATTAACTATCATGGATTTAGCTTCCACCAAGGTGCTAATGGCTCCCAAATTTACATCTTTAGTACTAAACTCTTTCTTTCTTTTTTCTTTTTTGAGACAGAGTCTTTCTGTATCACCTAGGCTGGAGTTCAGTGACCAGCTCTCAGCTCACTTCACCTTCGACCTCTGAGGCCCAAATGATCCTCCTACCTCAGCTCCTGAAATCGCTGGGACCACAGCACCACCATGTCCAGCGAATGTTTCTTTTTTTGTAGGTACAGGGTCTCCCTGTGTTGTCCAGGCTGGTCTCAAACTCCTGGGTTTAAATGATCCTCCTCAATAATAACTTAATTGTATATTTAAAAATAAAGAATGTAATTGGATTGTTTGTAACTCAAAGGGCAAATGCTTGAAGGGATGGATAGGGTTATTCTCCATGATATGCTTCTTTCACACTGCATGCCCATATCAAAACATCTCACATACCCCATGAATATATACACCTACTATACTCCCACAAAAAAATTACAAACATAATTAAAAAAAAAAAAAGATCCTCTTGCCTCGGCCAAAGTACTGAGATTTACAGGCATGAGCCACTGTGCCAGGCCCTAAACTCCTTCCCAAACTCAATACTTGTGTATATAATTGTGTACTGGACTTTTTTTTCCTCATAAATCCTGGGGAAACCCCAAAGTCAATGCATCGCTCGATGAAACTCTTCCTAAGTTCTTCATAGTCCCTGTGTCAGGGAGTGGTATCACTATCTACCTGATTGTTTAAGCCAGAAATCTGTGAATCATCAGTGATGCCCTCACTTACTGGCCCCTATGTTTTCTCAGTCATTATGATACCAACGCTATTTCTATTATTTCTCAAAAGCACCTCTTTCTATCCCCAGTACTACATCCTTAGTCAAGATTCTTCTTATTTTTTTGTATGTCTTCTTACAACAGCCTCCTAATTTCTTTTCTCAGCCTTGAGTTACTCACCTCTCAATATCATTCTCCTTTCTGGAGTTAACTTTCGAAATTGAAGATCTTATCATGTCAGTTTAAAAATCATTCATGAGGCTGGGTGTCATGGCTCATTCCTGCAATATCAGAACTTTGGGAAGCAGAGGCAGGGGGATTGCTTGAGGCCAGGAGTTTGAGACCAGCCTGGGTAACATAGTGAGTCCCCATCTCTACAAAAAATAAAAAAAAAATTAGCCGGGTGTGGTGGCGGGCACCTGTAGTCCCAGCTACTCAGGAGGCTGAGGCAGGAGAATCACTTGAACCTGGGAGGCAGAGCTTGCAGTGAGCCAAGATCACGCCACTGCACTGCAGCCTAGGCTACAGAGGGAGATTCCGTCTCAAAAATAAACAAATAAACAAAAATAAATAAAATGAAAGCAAAAACATTAACCAGGTGTGGTGGTGCAAGCCTGTAGTCCTAGCTACTTGGGAGGCTGAGGTGGGAGGATCACTCGAGTCCAGGAAGTCGAGGCTACAGTGAGATATGATTGCACCACTGCATTCCAACCTGGGTGACAGAGTGACATGGTGTGTCAAAAAAAAAAAAAAAAAAATCTTGCATGAGCTCATTTGCTAAGGAGCCGTGAGTTCTTTTGTGTGACCTTTTCATCCTGTCCAATGTGGTGGTTAGTTAGTCCCTCCCTTAACTCCACATTCCAGCCAGGCTAGTTGCTCCTTAAATGTGCTGTGCTCCTTCCTGCCTTGGTGTGCTGGCTGCTCCTCTGTGAATATCCTCCCCACTGCTTCTGCCTGCACAGCTTCACAATTCAGCTCAGGTGCTTCCTCCTTTAGAAAGCCTTAAACTTTTTTCTCTGTGAACATGTCTACTATAGCCTTACCGTGCCATCATGTTTTCTTCTAAGTTTCCCCAAATATGTTGTAAACGCCTTGAAGCTAAAACCAGCACCTGGATGTTCAATGAGTAATCAAATAGAGTATTTTATTCAACCAGTAAGTTCAAAGATTATTAAAACCAAAACTCTTTACTAATTACCCTGTTTGGTGTTTACACTCTGGGCAGAATCAGTTCTGAAACAAATAAGAAAAATGAAGATAGCAGTGGTGTTACATTAGTATTGATAAAAGACACTGCAAAGGAGGAACCTCCTGCCATTATCCACCCACTTCTAGCAGAAGAGATTGGTGGGTGAGAGAAATGAAGTATGGTAACCTAACCTGACAGAAGCTAGGGTGGGCGGAAGGCAATCATCACATTCTGATGGAGTAATGCCTAGGTAGAGCTGTTAAGCAGCTGTAACAAACATTGGCAGGTGTCTGAACTTTAAAAGCCTTTGATTGTCCAAAAAAGACTGGAAAATACCTTTCCAGAAGAAAGAGAAAAGAGGAGTTGTGTAGCATCCTATGAGGACTCAAACAGAAGAGTAGATGTGATTTGGATTTTCATGCTCCCAACTCAAAGAAGTTGGCCAGGTAGCTGTTTTCAGTCTGTTTTCTGTTTTATCTATTTACGCTATTACTCAGTAACATTTAGCAGATAGCTAACAAGATCGCATTTAATTCTTTGTTTTTTTTTTTTTTGTATTTTTTTAAAAAATAGAGACAAGGTCTCACTATGTTGCCCAGGCTGGTCTCAAACTCCTGGACTTAATGATCCTACCGCCTTGGTCTGCTGCAGTGTTGGAATTACAGCATGAGCCACCGTGCCCCACCAGCATTTAACTCTCTGTAGGTCAACTATATTAATCCTTAAGATCTTTGCCCCTTTCTTGCTGGGACCCTTACCCATCTGAATTATCCACAAGAGATAACGTAACCTTTACCCTCCATAGAGGGGAGCTAGAGATACATTCAAGGGATATAAAATGGAGAACCTATCATACTGGTCAAATAAGAAATTTTCAGCAATGTTTATTTAGCACTGACTCAGAAGTTGCTCTAGAATTCCTATAAAAAGGGGGATTAAAGACGTAATTTGTTTGAGTGGGGAGGGGCTGATGGAGATTATGGAGTAGTAGGTGAAGCTAAGTCTTTTCTGAGTCCTTGAATCCCCTTCTTGTGTTGCCATGGTATCTATTTTCTTACTGTATTATGCTGGGCATTGTGGGAGATTTTTTAAAAAACAAGTTGATAAAGATGAACCCTGCTCTCCAGAAAATTAGAGTTAAGCTAGGGGAGACAGAAATAATAAAAAGTTTAAGAGGCTGTTAATTTACCAAGAACAATTTTCTGAAGACAACTGAGGTATAGGAAAACTCTAATGTAACTTGATAGATGAGAGTCTCACACAATTTTAATAGAGTAAATATGGGGTCCATATTATTGCAAGACAAATGAAATAATGAGGTGAGCCTTCGTGGCTGGTTGACCAGGACTTCTGGGTCTGACTACACTACTTAATGCTTTCAGATACAAGTTGGTACTCCTTGGTGGCCATTGTGTTTAATATCTGGTGAAATATCAATGAGAATCATTCTGGCTCTTGGGCTTGGATGAATTTTCAGGGCAGTGGCAGGGATTCTGGGAATCCCTTGGTAACTTGGTGCCCATTTTATCAGCCTAAGGCAAGGAGATTGGGCTGAGAGATTACTAGGGATGTAGGCATACTTCCTTCATTTTCCAGTTTTCTAAAACAGGGTTGCTTGCAGTCTTTCCACCCTGTCTTGCTCCCTTCTGTATCTCATGTGTCTTCTCTCCAGAAAATGAAAACGTGCTTGCTCTGCCCCATTTGGAAAATGGGGTTGAGCGCAGAAAAAGACAGTGCCAATGTCCAGTTGCATTATATCTGAATTTACATTATCAAGGGGCATGTTTATTAAGGGATTTTCCTATAATAATGTTCTCTTTGAGTTGAAAGAAATCAAAGTATTGCCTTGAGGAGAAAGAATTAAGATATAATTATTGTAGAGGGTAGATATGTGTAAGTAATCATAACTAAGGTTTTTGAATTTATACTATAAGCCAGACCCTGTTCTAAGCAATTCATTGATCAGTGACCCAATGAGGTCTGTACTATTAATGTCTCCATTTTAGAGATGTGGAAATCTAGGTATTTAAAAAAAGTGATTTTTCCCAAGAGCATGTAGCTAGTAAGTGACAAAGTTAAGATTTTAACCTCAACCAGTCTTACCCTAGAGACCATGTTTTTTAACTACAATGTTATTGTGAAGTGAACGAGTATAGGTTGCCATGTTTTTGTTTTGTTTTTAAATTAGCTCAAATTCACAGCTGGACCATAATAATTAAAAATCTTAATAGCTAGCTTTGTTATAAATGAAAAGGATATAATGAGAGTAGGAAAACCCTGCAAATACTTGGAATTTTGATTTCTAATTTCCAAAGAAATTCTGATTTGACTTCTAATCCTAGCCTCTTATGTTTTCCCAGAGGCATCTTGCTATCTTACTTGTCTTTTCTTTCTCTAGAATCTTCAGTTTTTCTTTTTTAATTCCTTTCTCTTGACCATGTCTACTCCATCTTGGGAAAAACTATGAGTGACCTAGTCTTGACTGTACCTGTTCTCTCTAGTTTTAAAAAAATACCTATTTGTCCCTTCCACTCCCTCCATTTCTTTAAGTTTCTTCTCTTGAAGGTCCAAGTAACCTCTCTGTGAAGTTCAATGACGTTTGTTTTTTCTACTATTCCTTGCTGCTTTATTTTCTGTAATACCGCAAAGTCCAGCACTTTGGCTTCTTTTTTCCTTTTCTTCACCTCTCATCTTCCTCCCACTCATTCACTGTGGGTTTCTCCAATGCTTATTTCTTAGAACTCTGCTATTCTTTTGATGCATTTTTCCCTTTGTAAAGGTCATCTGTTTTCAAAGTTTCATCTCTCCCTTTCATACAGGCTCCTTTAGATCTATCTATACCTTAGTCATTTCCTCTTACGCGAATGCCAGTATTCATTTCCAAATTCTTCCTGGAAATTTCCATTTAAATATTTTACGGTCACCATCAAGCTCCAAGTGCATAAGCCTGAGCTTATAATCAGCGTTTTCCACATGGAAATACATTTTTGAAAAAAAGACGAGAAGTCTATTGGGAAAGAACTCACTTAAAGGTGAGATTAATAAAATTAATAAATTTTAATTAATAATTTAAAAATTAATAAATTCTTATTAAATTAATAAAAATTGAAATTAATAAAATATAAAATAATTATTTTAATAACAATAATAATAGAAAAACACAAAGCATGTGCACTAAACCTGGCATCATTCTAAGTACCTTACATGGATTAACTCATTTAAACCTTAAAACAATTATTATCCTTATTTTATAGTTGAAGAAATATTAAAGCAGCAGCCCCCCACCAAATGACATCACATGGCTATTAAGTGGAGGATACAAATTCATCTCAGGCAATGTCCTTGTATTAATAGTCTACTCCTAACCAAGACATTATATTTCCATGCCCTGTTTTCTAATTTCCCATGCTCAAAACTATACTCATTAACATTCTTTTTCTTTTTCTTCCAGTTCAATCCATAACATCTCTACTTTTCTTTCAAAATATTGTTAGTGTGTCTATCAGTCAGAGTCTGCAAAGGCACAGATGACCCATTCCATAAAGACACAGAGGCATGGTTCAGAAAACCAGGAAGAGATGAGGAGGCTCCCAGATACTAAACTATTCGGATGCTGTTACCACTCCTAGTATTGAAAGGACAAAAGGGATAAGCAATGCTCTGGATTGCCAGTCCAGAGGAAGTTGATCAATGAATCTGGGTCTTCCCACCAGTTCCCAGAGGAACGCAGCTGCTACCGAACACTGCAGAGGCATGGCATAGGGTGAGGAGGTGAGTGTGGAAAGCAAATGACCAACCTCTCTCTCCCAGAGGCTTCTAATTTCTTGCTTGTCCTTCATAACCTCATGCCTGGATCCTTGCTACCTCTTCAATAACCTTACTTCATTCCCTTCTGCTCTATCCCACCACACATTGCCAGATCAGTCTCTGAGATGCTGCATTCCTTATGCCATTTTTCTTCTCACAACCTTGAATGGCTTGGAACTGCTCCTCAGTTTGTTGTTGGTGATCCCCAAATCCTGAGTCCAATCTCTCATTCCAATGTTATCTTCTGCAGCCCTCCTAGTCCCTTGCTCTAATTGGCCTCCTCACCATTCCACTCTCTACACACAGCTCATTTTCCTGCCGGCTTCAAATGCCATTACATAGCCTTCTGTACACCTGGAATAACTTTTGTCTTCCCTCTACATATTATATATCCTTCAAGACCCCTCTCCTCTGCAGACCTTCTCTGACTGCTCCTACATACATGGGTTCCTCTGTCTTCTCTGGTTTTTGTTGAATTGTGGGTAGCACCAATGGGGTCTTAATTATGTTTATGTTTTTTTTCATGAGTGTGCATCTTGTCTCCTCTAGGTGAAGGGTGAGGATTCTAAATCATTGGTATGGTCCATGGTTCATTGGTGTGACTCATGTTTTAAGCTATAACAAACAGTTTGAAGGGGTATAGTTCACGTATCTCAGCAAAGAGTGATCTATGCTCTAAGCTTCTTACTATAAAACCAGGGGAATTCCAGCCTCAGTTATCTCCCTCTCCTTGCAGGGTCCCAAGGTGTTCCCCTGTGCTCCTAGAGGCATGTCAAATCAAGTGCTCCAGGATCATCTCTGCAGTGCTTGGTCTTTGCTGCTGTAGGCTGCAGGCCTTACTGCAATAGGTCTTTGATGTTGATCAGTGCTCAGTAAACACCTTTCAACTTTCTTTCTAGGGACTGTTCATTTCCATGGAATCTGCATACTTTTCAATGTTCATGGTGCAAACCATCCTGTTTGCCAAGAATTGCCTGTTGGGATGAGATTATTTGAAGTATAACCAAGCTTTGTACCTCCAGAGAATTCTAGCCTCCTGACCCTTAGTTAGTATCTCTGGCATAAGTTGATCCATGTCAGCTCTTCCCCACTCTAGGGCAATGCTGGGGACGTGGCCTTCATTTCTCTTCTTTGCTCAAGAATTTCAGTGCTGGAGTTGACTGTGAGCTCTGTTCAACTGGGAAACCTCTGAGAAACTCTCTGTGACATGCTTGGACATACTTAATTCCTCTAACTGGCAAAACAATGTGTTCTCACAAGGCCCTTGCCAGCTATCATCTGCTGCATTGTTTACATGTTGATATATTTTTTTTCTCTCTGTCCTTTTCCCAATCACATACTTTAAGGTTCTAGAATGTCCTTTACTTCTACTGGGAAGGTTTAAAACTCAACCTTATAGTAGTTAGGTAGAGGCAGAGGAGTTAGAGAAAATAAGTGTATGCATTACATTATTCTTTTAGATGATTTCTCCGGCCTGATATCTAGAAGCTTTTCTCATCTTCTTGTATTTTTCTACTCTGTCTTTTTTACAGAATGCACCTTAAAATAACGAGAAATGACACGTTCTCCAACAGCTTAGTCTGAACTGGGGGAATTTTAATCCTAAGAAAGGCCAAAGTATTTCAGAGGGAGGAAGAATTTACATGGTGGAATCAATAAATAATGGATATCTTGAGGTCTTCTGAATTACATACACACACTTGAAAAATAATTGTGCTCATTAATTTTGGAGCAAACAAATTCAACTTTCATCTTTTAAAACTGTACTATGGTTTGTAATTAGGTAACAAAATGCACTATTCTCCAAATTCAGCAGCAGTTTGCTCGCTGTCTAGATGTTTCTTCCTATCAAGTGAAAAGCTATATTGCCTTTTAAGAGTTGATCACAGAAGTGAAAAACATCACCAGACTAGTTAAATCCAGACACAGGGAATGGAGGTAAAAAAGAATCCTTTAGAAAAGCTATTATCCATACAAGAACCTTCTTTTCTGAAGATTTTGGCATCATGAAGGAACTTATCTGTCTGCCTCAACTGTCATAAAATTGCACGATGTGAAACAGGAAGCTAGAGCTAGAGGGAAGCAGAGAAGGGGGCTGGGTGATTTCCTTTTGCAAACACAAAGACCTTCTTTCGTTGGAAGGAAAAGAGAAAAAACAAGCCAGAAGCTGAAGTTGGTGGGTTTGAGGGCTTGCAAATGCAGGCAGCTGAAACTTTGTAAACAGTTAGCATAAAACTCATTTTTAATCTCATAAACTTAATTTTTCCCCTAGCATATGGGATGCATAAAAAGGAAATAAAACTTTAGTAAATTGAGCCTTACTTGTGCTTTATAAAAAAGAAATTGAATTGCTCTAATGGCAGCTGCAGCTGGCTTTCAGCTTCGAACAACCAGTGTAAATCTAGTTTTTAGTGCTTGATTTAGTAAACACTCAGCTGCAAACAGGCTTCCACAACAGCTCTGAATGCAAGGTTTTCTGTAAAGGCAGTTATGTAACCTCTGTGTGTTACGTCTTTAAAATATGTGAAAGAGAGCAGAAACCTTGATTGAGATATGTTACAATTATTCTTTCCTCTATATTTAAAGCTGCATAGACTTTGCTACTCATTATACATAGAGCTAGCACGAATGGATCCTAACAGGCCATGAATTTAAATTTATGTGCACTAGTCATTAGAAATAAACAAAAGTAGAGTACTAATAATGAGCTGGGGAGCCATAGTTGAGTTGGACACATTGGTTAGTTACCTCAAAGTGATCATCACAGCTTGTTTGTGGCTCTGCCCTTCTCTGAGCCTTATGTCAGGCTCCCACACATTGAAGAGTCTTGAGGAATCATATTCTGCTTGGCAAAGACTGCACGTGCCCGGCTTGCAATTTTTGCTAAAAATAGGGGGAAAATCTTGTTCCTGATGAACAAGATGTAATGTCCAACTGTTTTTAAATGGATGCATAAATAACTGTTGAGATTATAATGCTAGTCTATCTAAAATATTTCCTAGTAACCTGGACTTAGAGGGGAATTTGTAGCGTACTGGTGGTTGTCACTTTTCCCATCACTAGACATCCACAGGTAGACAAAACGAAAGTTGGCATCATATGGCATTCTTGACAAAGGAACTTTTTAAAGGAATCCTGGGTGGGATGGCCAAGGTTAACCCTGGGAACAATTCTGAATTAGGATAAATCTGTGCCTGTTTCTTTCTCCCTTAAATGTCTTCCAATATCTCAGGCTTATTTTTAGCTGGCTGTCAACCAAACCTGCCTAAGGCATTAATTGATAAGTGTTCAGGTACTCCATTTCTCAGGGGTATTTCCAATTTCAAAAGAGACTCGCGAATGTGGAATAGTCCTAAGACCCCCGATTTGAGATGTTTGCGTGACAGGTTCTGGGGTTGATCTGGGTAGAGGGCAACTTGTTCTGAGGCTGACTCTGGACACAATGGCCCGAGTTTCGAGACGTAAATTTACACACACCCTTTTTCTTTCTTCCCACCATCTGGTTGTTCAGCTGTCAGCAACTGGAGCTATTAAACAAATGGGGACTTTAGGAAATTTGAAAACCAGCCTGCTGCACAGCATGGTAGGTGGAGAGAGAGTCACCAGTGATGCCTCTACTTGGGGCTTGCTGTTACCAGCTGAGTGACCTTAAGGATGCCACTTCAACTCTCTGAGCTTCTGCCTGGTCTGTGGTTGCAGGATCAAATAAAATCATGAAAAAGCACAGTGAAAACTGTAAAGTACTACACAATTGCGAGATCCTTTGATTATTCAAGGCAGTGAAGGATACATACATAATAAATAGTAGCTTCTTATTCCCGGGGAGAGAGTAATTATCACCTGTACCATTGTGATTCAGAGAAATAATGTGAGCAAGTAACAGATCTTGCTATACCTGTAGATGAAAGTCTGGAACTTGCAGAAGATTACGTCACTGACTATTCAGACAATTTAAAAGGATGAAAGCGTTACAGAAATTAAAGAGAAAACATTAAGGTGAAGACACTGGGCTATTCCAGTGTAATCTGTATCCTGTAACCTGAATCCGCTGCCAGAGGTTCAAATAATACCAGATCTCTTTTTAATATTCCAGTTAATCACCTGAGAGCCTACCTGTTTATATTGGAGGTATATATTGAAGGTCCAGCTTATTATTATTATTATTATTATTAGAAACAGGGTCTTACTCTGTCATCCAGGCTGGGCTGCAGTGTTGTGATCTCTGGGCTCAGGCAATTCTCTCACCCCAAACTCCCAAGTTGTTGGGACTACAGGCATGCACCACCATGCCTGGCTTTTTTGTGTTTTTTTGTAGAGACAGGGTTTCACCACGTTGCCCAGGCTGGTCTAGATCTCCTGGGCTTAAGTGATCCACCTGCCTCACCCTCCCAAAGTGCTGGGATTACAGGCATGAGCCACCGCATCTGGCTATCTTATTTTTCTTTAATTTTTGTAAAATTACATTTTAAATGAAAAACTGTACACACATGTAATTTAAAAAGTCAAAATGGTAGTAAAAGATCTACTACAAAATTCAGCAGTCTTCTGACTCACCCCTTCTCACTTCTCCCAGGTCCCCTCTCCAAAGACAACCACTTCCAGCTCTTTTAACTTCCTTTCAGCATTTAACATCTTCAAAGTTCTAAACACTACACATATATTTCTATATTTTGATTTGTCCATTCTGGACATTGTCTATCGAATTCTTATTGTAGGAAACATAACTGGTTTTCTACACTGCCTCCATTTTGCTTCCTTTTTCTCATTTTCCCAATATAGTCCAATTACAATTTTGGTTAAATCAGTATTGTTGTCATTGTAACTTTTTTTTGTCATTATAATTTTGTTATATCTGAGTACTGTAGTATACTATGGTTATTTTTTCTTTCCTTCCTTTATGTTTTTCTTAAAGTTAACCCTAATGCCCTTTTAATTTGCTTAGTTTTCTTTGTATCTATTTTTAAGTATTTCCATCTTTTCTAATGGCTGTTTTTAGTAAAATGTTACACAAAACTATTCACAATAGCCTACCTATCATTTTCCCTTTTTATTTTTTGAGAAACTGCCTCTAGAGCCCTTTCTTCTTACCTCTAGGCTGGCTGGATAGTAGTCACACCTTTGGATTACTTTTGCTCCTGTTTCAGGCCTTGGTGGGCTTTCTGAACCTTTTTTTTTTTTTTTTAACAAAACAAAAAACGCTTTTTCTAACTCTTTTTTGGTTAAAATTAGAGAATATCCTCCAGGAGTTTCGTCTAGGTTAAATGATGTTATAGTAGCAGAGGGAATCAGGATGATAACCCCTGCATACCAATCATCTGAATCACACAATTTCATTCATTCTCTCTACTTGGTAGGCGTTCTATTATCACTAGGCAACTCCCTTTACCATCGTTCTGAAAATTCTCTCTTTTTTTTTTTTTCCTCTCTCCTGGTGTGAATCTCCTCTTTCCTGTAGCCTACATATTCTTTCTTAGTTTACTCCCTCACTCTGGTGAGGGCATGATATGGTTTGGCTGTGTCTCCACCCAAATCTCAACTTGAATTGTATCTCCCAGAATTCCCAATTGTGTTGTGGGAGGGATGTAGAGGGAGGTAATTGAATCATGGGGACCGATCTTTCCTGTGCTATTCTTGTGATAGTGATTAAATCTCATGAAATCTGATGGGTTTATCAGTGGTTTTTACTTTTGCTTCTTCGGCATTTTTCTCTTGCCACTGTCATGTAAGAGGTGCCTTTTGCCTCCTGCCATGATTCTGAGGCATCCCCAGCCATGTGGAATTATAAGTCCAATTAAACCTCTTTTCCTTCCCAGTCTCACGTATGTCTTTATCTGCAGCATGAAAATGAACTAATACAGTAAATCAGTACCAGTAGAGTGGGGCATTGCTAAAAAGATACCTGAAAATGTGGAAGTGACTGCGTAACAGGCAGAGGTTGGAACAGGTTTGAGGGCTCAGAAGAAGACAGGAAAATTTGTGAAAGTTTGGCACTTTGCCCAATATCCAGATAGTGATATAGACAATAAGGTCCAGGCTGAGGTGGTCTCAGATGGAGATGAGGAACTTGTTGGGAACTGGAGTAAAGGTGACTCTTGTTATGTTTTAGCAAAGAAACTGGTGGCATTTTACCCCTGCTCTAGAGATTTGTGAAACTTTGAACTTGAGAGAGGTGATTTAGGGTATCTGGTGTAAAAAAAACTTCTAGGTAGCAAAGCATTTAAGAGATTACTTGAATTCTGTTAAAGGCATTCAGTTTTATAAGGGAAGCGGAGTGTAAAAGTTTGGAAAATTGGCAGCCTAACTATGTAATAGAAAAGAAAAACCCATTTTCTGGGGAGAAATTCAAGCTGGCTGCAGAAATTTGCATAAGTGGCAAAGACTCTAATGTTAATCTCCAAGACCATCAGGAAAATGTCTCCAGGTCATGTCAGAGACCTTCACAGCAGTCCCTCCCATCACAGGCTTGGAGGCCCGGGAAGAAAAAGCCATTTCGTGGGCCAGGCCCAGGGTTCCTGTGATGTGTGCAGCCTAGGGACTTGGTGTCCTGCATCCCAGCCACTCTAGCCATGGCTGATAGGGGCCAATGTGCAGCTCTGACTGTGGCTTCAGAGGGTGGAAGCCCCAAGCCTTGGCAGCTTCCATGTGGCGTTGAGCCTGCAGGTGCACAGAAGTCAAGAATTGAGGTTTGGAAACCTCCACTTAGAATTCAGAATATATATGGAAATGCCTAGATGCCCAGGCAAAAGTTTGCTGCAGGGGTGGGGCCCTCATAGAAAACCTCTGCTAGGGCATTGCGGAAGGGAAATGTGGGGTTAGAGCCCCCACACAGAGACCCTACTGGGGTACTGCCTAGTGGAGCTGTGAGAAGAGGGCCACTGTCCTCCAGACCCCAGAATGGTAGCTCCCACTGACAGTTTGCACCATGCACCTGGAAAAACCGCACTCAATGCCAGCTCCTGTAAGCAGCCAGGAGGGAGGTTGTACCCTGCAAAGCCTTAGGGGCAGAGCTGCCCAAGACCATGGGAACCCACCTTTTGCATCAGCGTGACCTGGATGTGAGACTTGGAGTCAAACGACATCATTTTGGAGCTTTAAAATTTGACTACCGCCCTGGGTTTCGGACTTGCACGGGCCCTGTAACCCCTTTGTTTTGGCCAATTTCTCCCATTTAGAACGGCTGTATTTACCCAATACCTGCACCCCCATTGTATCTAGGAAGTAACTAGCTTGCTTTTGATTTTACAGGCTCATAGGCAGAAGGGACTTGCCTTGTCTCAGGACTGTGGACTTTTTGAGATAATGCTGAAACGAGTTAAGACTTTGGGGGACTGTTGGGAAGGTATGATCGGTTTTGAAATTTGAGAACATGAGATTTAAAGGAATCAGGGGCAGAATGATATGGTTTGGCTGTGTCCCCAGCCAAATCTCAACTTGAATTGTATCTCCCAGAATTTCCACGTGTTGTGGGAGGGACCCGGGGGAAGTAATTGAATCATAGGGGCCTGTGCTATTCTTGTGATAGTGAATAAATCTCACGAGATCTGATGGATTTATCAGGGTTTCCACTTTTTGGTTCTTCCTCATTTTTCTCTTGTGGCTGCCATGTAAGCAGTGCCTTTCGCCTCCTGCCATGATTCAGAGGCCTCCCCAGCCATGTAGAACTGGAAGTCCAATTAAACCTCTTTTTCTTCTTAGTCTCAGGTATGTCTTTATCAGGGCATCCTCAATAGCTTCCTGAGAAAATGTGCATGAAAAGCACATCTTTTGAGACCTTACATTTCTAAAAGTGTTTTAATTCTACCTCCCCTGCAATTTATGGCTGAGTATTGAACTCTAGGTTGGAAGTAATTTTTCTTCACAATTTGGAAGGCATTGCTCCATGGTCTTCTGGATTCCAGGGCTGGTGTTGAGAAGTACAAAACCATTCTGAATCCTGCTGCTTTCCACATGGCTTCTTCTCCCTCTCTTTCTTTCTAACTTGCAGAAGCTTTTTAAAACTTATTTTTGGCGGTATTCTGAACTGATGTGCCCTTGGGTGAGTCTGTTTCCTTCCACTGTGCTGGGTACTCAATGGACCTTTCAAAGTAGAAGCTGATATCTTTTAGTTCTAAGAAATGTTGCTTATCATCTTATCTCCTGTTTTCTTGGTTCTTTCTGACAATCCCATAATTTTGATGTTGGACTTCCTGGACTTGTGTTCTAATTTTCTGATTTCTCTGATTGTTCTTCTCTTTAGATTTTCTCCTGGTTTTGGGGTTTTCTAATCCTTATGTTAAATTTAAAAAGAACACTTTTTATTCTCTGAATGCTCTTTTTTGGAGGATTCTGTTCTTGCTTCATTAATGCATTATCTTTTCTTGTGCCTCTGAGTATAAGAGTTACAGTTTTTGTTTTCAAAGTATTCTCTTCTTTGCGTTGTTTCAGTTTCCTTCTAGTTGCTTTTTTTTTCTGTTTATTCTCATCTTTGTCTTTCATGTAGGTTTCCCAACATTTTTGGTAGCTCTTGCATGTCTGCTCATGATCAAGATTAGGGGACTGGAAAACTGATTAGGGTCGCTGTGAATATGGTTGTACTTGTCAACTTTGAGCTTCACTGTGGGATCATGCTCACGTGGGTCATTTGTTTGCAGAGGTCTTAGTGTCAGTATCATGAAGTCGTTTTCTTTTCCTCTCACTGTTTTGCTAGACTTCATGAGTTTTTTTTCTTTTTGCTTAAATTTCAGGATCTACCTAGTAGCATGCACTGCAGTATCTTATTATAATGCTGTGCCTTTGAATAACTTTTTATTGAGACGAGATCTTGCTCTGTTGCCCAGGCAGGAGTGCAGTGGCACGGTCGTGGCTCACTGCAGCCTTGACCTTCCAGGCTCAAGCGATCTTTCCACTTCAGCCTTCCCAGTAGCTGGGACCACAGATATGCCCCACCATACCTGGCTAATTTTTTTTTTTTTAAATTTTGTAGATACAACGTCTCTCTATGTTTCCCAGGCTGGTGTCAAACTACTGGGCTCAAATGATCCTCTCAACTCAGCCTTCCAAAGTGCTGGAACTACAAATGTGAGCCACCAGGCCAGGTCTTGAACAACTTTTGTTGCTGAGTAAGACATTTGGGAATCTTGTTTCTTTTGTCTTTTACTGACCTTCTATGCTACTTAACTATACAATGTGGCTTATTGCGTAGTGTCTGTTGGTATTATATTCTTTCTGAAAAAAATTTTTTTCCCATTGCAAATAAGACAAAAAATGACGTCTTTAAAACAAAAGAAGTATTTCCCAGTTTCCTTTCTTTGAAACACATGATTTTCATCAGCTGCCTTTCTTTTCTTGGCAACAGCCATTTGGAAAATGACAGACTCCACTCACACCATCCCCATCCATTCTCCCACCATCTGCCTTCCCTCCAAGCTTAAAGAGACTGATATCTACCTGCAAGGCAAATCCAATCAACATTATCCTCCAACTGCCAGACCCTACTAGGGGCACATCCATCAGTACGTGAATTGTATAAGTCACAGAGTGTATCAAAGCTAAGGTAGGTGCCTGTCTCACCATTGGTTGAATGAGAAGGTTTCTGATATTAGAAATTGGGCTACCCTGCTTTCCCGAACCTCTCTTTTCCCATCTCTCAAAGGCAGATAATAACACTAATTGACAATGTGGTCATGAGCATTAAAACAAATCATTAGGCTGGAGGCGTCTCATCAGTGCTTGAGGGCAATTTCAGCTCCTGGGGCTTTCCCAGAAGGCTTTTGAAAGCTCTGAAACATGCTCACTTGGCAGGAGTATGCAGGCAACCACTGTGCCCCAAGATATGGACTGTGGAGCGTTCATTGTCTCAACAATTACTCACTGCAAGGCATTTTATTATGGCATTGTTTTTGTTCCCCCTAAAATATTATTGCAGAAAAAACTACATTTCATTCCTAGTGTTGTTTTAAGAGGCCAGTGCTAGCAAACTACAATATTCATTCTATTCTCTCTTTTCAACCAAGGATTGTGTCAGATGGACTCCAATAAATGGTTTACAGCGGTGCATACTATGTACACACTAATTACAGACAAAACATGTCTATTCAATGAGAAAATCAATCCTAATCTGGGGAGATGGTGCCATAGCATGAAAAGATCATGGATTCTAGTGCCAGATTGGCCTGGGTTGGAGTTCTGTATCTGTCCTTTACATCAGGGTTTCCCAACCCCTGGCTGTGGACCAGTACTGGTCTGTGGTCTGGTACTGGTCCATGGTCTATTAGGAAGGGGCCACGCAGCAGGAGGTGAGTGACAGATGAGTGAGCATTACTGCCTGAGCTCCTTCTCCTGTTAGATCTGGGGTGGCATTAGATTATCATAGGAGCACAAACCCTATTGTGAACTGTGCACATGTGAGGGATCTAGGTTGCACGTTCCTTATGAGAATCTAATGCCTGATGATCTGAGGTGGAATGGTTTCATCCAAAACCATCCCCCAACCCTTGTCCACCCCTCAGCCCTTGGAAAAATTGTCTTCCACAGAGCCAGTCCCTGGTGCCAAAAACGTTGGGGACTGCTGCTTTACATGTTTGACCTTGTGGGAATTACCTGGCCTGTTAGGACTGCATTTTTTTCTTTTTTTTTTTTTTGGTCTCAGATGGGGTTGATAACACTTTGCAGTATTGATGTGACTATGCAGTGAAATTATAACCATAAAGTAGCTGGTACATAATTGGTGCTCAATAAATATTCATTTTCCTTTACTCTGTTATAAAACCATTTTCTGTTTTATTATGTTTATTTTAATAATATGTTAAATATACTTAAATAGGTGTGTTTATTGCAAGATAATACCAAATAGTTGTCTTTGGTAATATTCCGAATTTCATTGTAAGCTTCCCACATATTGCCTTGTGCTAACTTTTCAAGCATGGTGTAAGTCACAGGGTCCCGTATTGTAACCACCATTGTATTGGTGGGATGGGTTGCTCACTGGCCAGGAGATGGGCACTATGTAGGGACAGACAGCCTCAGGCTCTCTTCCTTGTTTGCTGCTGCTATTTCTCAGTGACCCCAAATGTTACCACTGTAAAGGTGTCTCTCCCACAAATAGACTTTTCCTACCCCGGAGTGAGGTGGACAGAAAGGAAAGAAATACCATTACTATATTAGTTACAAATATATGCATGTTAAGTTCTCTTTCCCAGGTATTATTTGTGTACTTTGTTGGTTAAAGTGAACGTAACAGTGCTTTCAGCAGCACTCCTTTTATTATTCTTTCTCTCTATGTATTTGTATGATCTGATATTTTCTCTCTCCAGGCATTTGTTCTTAACTTCAGGTATCTTTCACCATTTTTGGTGGGGGAGCTGGAGGAAGGGATTTCAATCAGTTTTGAGTTTGTGAGAAGCCAATTTGTAGTGAATGTCTAGTTCATTGATCATTTATTTTATTTATTTATTTTTTTGAAACGGAGTTTCACACTTGTTGCCCAGGCTGGAGTGCAATGGCGTGATGTCAGCTCACTGCAGCTTCCACCTCCCAGGTTCAAGCAATTCTCCTGCCTCAGTCTCCCAAGTAGCTGGGTTTACAGGTGCCTCCCACCACATCTGGCTAATTTTTTTCTTTTTCTTTTTGTATTTGTAGCAGAGACGGGGTTTTGCCATGTTGGTCAGGCTGGTCTCAAACTCCTGACCTCAGGTGATCTGCCTGCCTCCACCTCCCAAAGTGCTGGTATTATAGGCATGAGCCACAGCACCTGGCCCATTGATCTTTTAATTGAGACATTTTATTAAAGTCTCATCATGCTGCATCCATAGGATCCATCCTAGTGACAGAAACTGCAGTCAACTTCTAGGCACTCATCCAATAGTACCAGACTAGATGGGAAATATGTTTATTAGGATTATCTTAAATTACAGTTTGAATTGTTTTAAGTAGACCCTCAAATATGTCATTATATGTATTCAAATTATGTTAAATTACAAGTAGAATTTTTAAGTAGACCCTCTTAATATCTGTTAAAGACCTCTGCTACACTTAAAAACTATTTTAACAATTATAGGGCATTTGGGAGAGAGTACTTAGTTCAGCTTTCTTCTTAAATAGATTCAAGGATTCTTTCCCCCTCCCCATCTTTATTGAAGTTTAATTGACAAATAAGATGTACAACTTGATGTTTTTCTATATGTATACATAGTTAATAATACTCTATGGTATACTTGAAATTTGCTAAGAGGGTAGATCTTCAGTTTTCAGTGACAATCATTGACCTACATCCCCTCTACACACACACACACAAACACACACAGACAAAAAATAGAGAAAAAAACAGTAATCATGTGAATTTTGTGAATTTTTTTTAAAGGGTAGAAAGAGGGAGGTCACAAAAAGGCCGTAAAAGATGCCTCTGTGTGTGTGTGTGCGCGTCTGTGTGTGTGTGTGTGTGTGTGTGTATTTGTGTGTATTGATGTATACAGCCCTGTCTGAATTGCTTTTCAAAACAGACTATTAGACTCTCCCCAGGCCTTGGTGGAAACAGGGTCAGCCAGGAATAAGGTAAGGCCAGTTGGCTCCTTTCTAAAGATGTCTCACACTTTAGAAAGACGAAGGTCTCCATGATCTTTTCCTGTTATGGTTCGTTCTTGGTAACTCCCTTGTATTCAGCAACCATCAGGCTTAGAAACCACACAATAACAATGAATCAATAACGTATTTATTTTAACTGTCTATAAGAAAATGATAAAGTAGAGAATTAGAATAGGTGGTAGTTAAAACCACAGGATTCAGAATGAGACAGATTTTAATCCCTTACTAGCTGTGCAGTCTTTGTACATTTTTAATCTTTAATTTCTTATCTAAAATATCAGAAAGAATAATGGTTCTCAAGTTGCAAAATAATGAGGATCACATGAAATAATTTATATATATTATATAATATCTCAATACAAATTAATTTTTAATGAGAATTTAAATAAATAATTTTATCATTTTAATGACCATATCAACATTTTATTAAACATCCCTTGTGATACCTTTCTATGTATGTAAGTTCACAAAGATATGGAAATCATTTTTTAATGTAAATAGGATCAAAATACACATGCTGTGATGGTTAATATTAAGTGTCAACTTGATTGGATTGAAGGATGCACAGTACTGTTCCTGGGTGTGTCTGTGAGGGTGTTGCCAAAGGAGATTAACATTTGAGTCAGTGGACTGGGAGAGGCAGACCCACCCTCAATCTGGGTGGGCACCATCTAATTAGCTTCCAGTGTGGCCAGAATAAAGCAGGCAGAAGTTGGAAGAACTTGCCTTGTTGAGTCTTCCAGCCTTCATCTTTCTCCCATGCTGGATGCTTCCTACCTTCGAACATTGGACTCCAAGTTCTTCAGCTTTCGGACTCTTGGACTTATACCAGTGGTTTGCCAGGGGCTCTCAGACCTTTGACCACAGACTGACGGCTGCACCATTGACTTCCCTACTTTCGAGGCTTTCTTGTTCCTCAGCTTGCAGATGGTCTACTGTGGGACTTCACCTTGTGATCTTGAGAGTCAATACTCCTTAATAAACTCCCCTTTATATATACATCTGTCCTGTTGGTCCTGTTCTTCTAGAGAACCTTGACTATACATAGGCTATTCTCTTACCTGATTTATTCACTAGACTACATGTTGCAAGACATTTTCCAAGTCAAAAATATAAATCTTTCATCATCTTTTCAACAGTTATAGATAATTTTATTTAATGTATCTAAAATAATTTATATACCTACTCCTCACATGTGAACCATCATTTTGTGTCCATTTTTAAAATTAAAACATTCTGGAATGGATATTCTTATGGCTACACTTTTTTTGTGTGTGTGTACACATGTTTTTTTTTTTTTTTTCTTAAAAGATAAATTCGGCCGGGCGCGGTGGCTCAAGCCTGTAATCCCAGCACTTTGGGAGGCCGAGACGGGCGGATCACGAGGTCAGGAGATCGAGACCATCCTGGCTAACACGGTGAAACCCCGTCTCTATTAAGAAATACAAAAAACTAGCTGGGCGAGGTGGCGGGCGCCTGTAGTCCCAGCTACTCGGGAGGCTGAGGCCGGAGAATGGCGTGAACCCGGGAGGCGGAGCTTGCAGTGAGCTGAGATCCGGCCACTGCACTCCAGCCTGGGCGACAGAGCGAGACTCCGTCTCAGAAAAAAAAAAAAAAAAAAGAGAAAAAAAAGATAAATTCTAAGGAAGTGAGATCACAGGCTCCTTAAACACTGTTTTCTTAACTAAATTGGTACTCTTTAAAAAATAGTTCCTCATCTCTGCTTGACACCAGTGCAAAGTGTTGTTTTGATAATTTTCTCAAAATGCTCCTTACTAACATATTGCATATTCTTGTTTTCATTTATTTTTAATTACACAAGTTATAGAAAATTTTCTGGTAAAAAAAAATCTATACAAATACAGAAAAATTGTCGACACCAATCTCTTCAAAAACAAACAGATAACCACTGCTATTAGTTTCTGTATCGGTACATATAGATCTACCCCGTCCTTTGAAGCCCTTGTACATAGATATACTATGATGTAACCACGTTCTAAATTAAGGGCATTAAATGTTCACTTTGATAAGTAATGCTCCAGTGCAAATTCTTTACATGCTCCTTATGTGCATGTATGAATATGTCTCGGGAACAAATTACACTCACAAATTGTGAGTGGAATTGCTGGAGCGAATGGTATGCACAAATGAAGCTTTAATGGATAACTGCACAATTTTCTTCCCACAAGTATTACAAATAATTCACATTTCAACAACAATACAGGAGAATGCTCTTTTTTTAGACACTCTTGCCAATGCAAAAATATCAGTCTAAAATAATTTTTGCTAATTTGATGGGTAAAAGAAATGTTGCTTTAAGCTGTATTTTAAATTATTACTATTATTAATTATTATTATTATTTGAGACAGGGTCTCACTTTGTCCCCCAGGCTGAAGTGCAGTGGTGCAAACACAACTCATCTCAACCCTGACCTCCTGCATTCAAGCAATCCTCCTCCCTCAGCCTCCCAAGTAGCTAGGACCATAGATATGCACCACCATGCCTAGCTAATTTTTAATTTTTTTGTAGAGATGGGGTCTTGCCATGTTGCCCAAGCTGGTCTCGAACTCCTGAACTCAAGCAATCCTCCTGCCTCAGCCTTCCAAAGTGCAGGGATTACAGATGTGAGCCACCGCTCCTAGCTGTATTTTAAATTAATAGTGAGATCAAATAATTTTTAAACCTTAATGTCTCATTCATAGCTATTGACAAGTTTCTATTAGGCTGTCTGTTTCTTATTGACTTGTAGTTTATTTTATACGTGTGTTTGTACACATATGAATGTGTGTCCATATATCAATTATTTTTCTTTTGTATATGTTGCTAACATTTTTTCTAGTTTGTTGTTTGATTTTTAAACTTTTGGATAAGGTCCTTTCTTGTATAGTTTTCAAAGTTTTATGAAGTAATATTTATTAAAACCCTTTTGGGTCCATGAATGCATTTTCGAGTACAAGGTAATAAACACATTCTCTTATATTTTTGAATTGTTTAGCTTTATATATCCTTTAACAGCTTTATTGAGATGTAAACCATATATCACACAATTCATTGATTTAAAGTATACCAGTCAATGTTTTTTAGTATATTCTTAGAATTGTGCACCCATCACCACAATCAATTTTAGAATATTTTCATCAATCCCAAGAGAGCCCTCATATCCATTTGCAGAAACTTGATTTTACCTCAATGCTGTGGCCTTCCTCAACCTACCAGGCAACCATGAATCTAATTTTTGTTTCTTATTTTTGCTTATTCCGAATATACCATATAAATAGAGCCATATTACATGTGGTCTTTTGTAACTGGCTTCTTTCACTTAGTATAATCTTTTCGAGTTTTATCTATGTTGTACAGCTTTGTGTTTTACAATTAGATTTTTAATCCATCTGGAATTCATTGATTTCTATCAATTGGGTAAATAGTTATATATAAATTTACCTTTTAAAGAGGGACAGCCAGCTGTGCCAATGCTATCTACTGAAGATTCAGTCTACCCTTTTCCCACTAACCTAAAATGTCTCCATGGTCCACATGTATAGATCTATTTCTGGGTTTTACTTCTTTATTCTTGAGCCTGTATCACACTGATTTAAATATTTGAACTTTTTTTTTTAGAGATTGGGTCTCGCTCTGTTGCCCTGGCTGGCACGCAGTGGCCTGATCATAGCTCACTGCAGCCCTGAACTCCTGGGCTCAAGTGATCCTCCTACCTTGGCCTCGCAAAGTGCTGAGATTACAGGCATGAGTCACCATGCCTGGCCCTCTGCAGTATAGTTTCACTGTCTGGTAGGGCAAGTCTTCCCTCATTTTTTTTTCCTAAAATTTTCTTGATTCGTTCACATTTTCTTTTCCATTTTAATTTTAAAATTGGTTTGTCAAGTTTTGTTAAGATATTGTCTAAATTTTGACTGGAACTTCATTGAAATTAGAGTTTTTTATTTTTTTTATTTTTTTGAGATGGAGTCTCGCTCTGTCGCCCTGGCTGGAATGCAGTGGCGTGATCTCGGCTCACTGCAACCTCTGCCTCCTGAATCTAAGTAATTCTCCCACCTCAGCCTCCCTAGTAGCTGGGATTACAGGCATGTGCCACCACGCGTGGCTAATTTTTGTATTTTTACTAGAGATGGGGTTTCACCATGTTGGCCAGGCTGGTCTCAAACTCCTGACCTCAGATGATCCGCCTGCCTCAGCTTCCCAAAGTGCTGGGATTACAGGCATGAGCCACTGTGCCCCGCCTAGAGATTAATTTTTGAAGAAATGTTATGCCACCTTTATAATATTGGGTTTTTCTGTATTTTTATTGAATTTATAGCTGTATTTTAATTCATTCAAAGGAGGATAGATATTCCATCTGGAATTAACTTTTTAATTGTTATTGATGTATAGGAATGCCATTGACTGAGGTAGAAACTGTAGAGGGAAGTGTAGAATTTGATCAAAAGATAATGAGATCTGCTTAGATCCATTCTGCCTAAGATGTTTGTGAGAAATGAAGATGGAGATATACACACCAAATATTGCACCATTAATATTGGTGACTTTTTTGGAACGGCGACAGGAAGGTAGATGGTCCGTAAAGTCTTTTGAAAAAGAATTTGACATTTGGGCCAAAAATTTGTGGAACTATTGGATTTGAAACCAGCAGAGCTTCTAACTTACTGTTGCAAATTGCTATTTTAATAAAGTAGGGAAAACCACAATGAACATTTTAATTGTATTATCGCAAGTTGAAGTCAGTAGCTATTCTTGAACTCATAGCTGGTCACACAGCTTCCTCCTTCTCCTTGGTTTTTATTTTTAATTTTTTGGGGGGCAGGGAGTGGTGGGGGATGGGGTCTCACTCAGTCACCCAGGATGGAGTACAGTGGCTCAGTCATGGCTCACTGCAGCCTCGACCTCCTGGGCTCAAGCAATCCTCCTGCCTCAGCCTTCCAAGTAGTTGGGACTACAGGTACTTGCCACCAAAGCTGGCTACTTTTTAAATTTTTTGTAGAGACAGAGTCTCACTATGTTGCCCAGGCTGGTCTTGAACTCCTGGACTCAAGCAATTCTCTTGCCTCAGACTCTCAAAGTACTGGGTTTACAGGTGTGAGCCACTGTGCCCAGCCTTTCTCCAAGGTTTGATTGCAGTTGTATCCTTCCATTATCTCAGATGTCAGCACAGCAGGTTGTAACCTAGTTTTCCTAGGCCACCTAAATGGTTAAATCAAAGGGATGATAACAGTAGCCAGTGATACTTCTCTCCTTTGCAAACACAAACTCTTGTAGGATCCCCAATTTCTCTCTTTGATGTTCTTCTCAAATATCTCAGGAAACCCTCAGGGGAATTTTGGTGGATTTTCAAGCACAGTCCTCTTCGGTTCCTTGCAGAGCCTGATATCGCCCACTCTCCTGCTAAGCCTGTCCTGTGGTGACCTGCTGCACTGTTCTTTGATGCCCACCATGGCACTATGAAGGTGCTCAGCACAGAGTCAGGCTACCCTTTGGGTCAAGCCACATGGACTCTCTACCTGCTGTGTCAGGGATGCTGTAGAAGATGTTGTATTCTCTACCAAAGTGCGGAGAGTCTTTCTCCTTGTACCCAAACATCATGTAATACTCTTACCTGGCTAGAGCAGTGCTGCCTTGGGCTCTACACACTCTTGTCTGCGTGCGATTGAGTAGCTGGATGGGCTCAGTGATAGACTCAACATCCTCCTTACTCTCCAGTTGGCCAATAGTTCTTGGGGCCTTGACATTGAACTGAGCTTGTGTACCTGACTTCCAGCCTCTTCCATCTTGGTTCCACGCATAAATAGACTTCTAGGGTTCCATTGGGGCCTTCCAGATACCACCAAATGCCTGAATCTTAAACTGACTACAGTTTATGTTCAAGCTAGAATCCTTTCTGCTCATCTGAGGAAATGTCTAAGGAAATGACTCAGAATCATGTATTAAGTTTGAATCATCCTAGTAGGCCTGGGCCATCTGCTCATACGTGGTAAGGAAAGAATTGTGGTTTCAGGCATATGGCTTTTGCTATTAAGCCTTATTGTCCTCTCTTATTGGTGAAAATGATATATTGTTTAAAACTAAGGAGTTGTTATAGCATGTTACTGAACCTATAGCAAAATATCGTGTCAGTTACATTTATGATGTGATGCCTAAACTAAAGAAATGAGTATGAGAGCAGCAATGGATGGTGCATGCAAAAAAAGGGGACATGGACTGAAAAACAGGCTATTTCTCATTTATTGGCAGCTTTTTAAAAAATTAAGAGTGACTGGGAGTTGTCAGAAAGAAGGCCTGTCAAGTGTCAATCTCCTTGAACCAGTGGTGAGTACTGACAATAATTTTTTTTTTTGTATTGTCTTTTCACTTCAAAAGGATAAGGAAATTTGGTGACCTCAACCTGTCCAAGTCTTCAGGATCTGCTGCTGCCACCGTTCACTGCAATTCCTTAGGTTTAGATTAATTGGCGCCATTGGGAACATGTAGAAGTTCATTTTAGAGAGTGCTACCTTGATGACTTTACAGTCTTACAATAGTAGGCAGAGATAGAAAGGTGAGTATCAGACATGAACTTTAGAAGCATGTTGCTTTAATCCAATCTCCACTTTTAGGGAGACCTCATGATAAAAATTTCCTGCAGCTTTCTAACCTACTCTAATATGTATCCTAAAGACATCCTGTAGTTACGTATCCGTGTCTCATAGGCATTATTATTTAGAGGAAGCTTTCCAACTTTTGAAACTTGAGTCATTTATTCCAGTTTTATCTTTAGTGAAAATGACAGATTCTTATTTAGTTCTTCCGGCTTTAAATTGCATGTGGAATGGGATGTAAAGGAATGCATGTAAGTTCTGATGTCAGACAGACCTGAATTTAAATCCTGGTTTCACCACTTGCTAGCTGTGTGACCTTTAGCAAGTCACTTAACCTCTCTGAATTTCTCTTTATTCAAGTCTAAAGTGGGGATATAATGCACATATCATCAGGTATCATAGAAATTAAATAAAATAATGGATGTGAATATGGCTGGCATACCTTATTGTCAACAATTGTCCTTGCCCTATTGTTTATTTTCAGATATGCTGTAAATCCAAGTCATTATTTCATATTGATCTTGCTGCTTATGTAGCAGGTGACGTCAGCAAAGAAAGAGTTCGTTACAGTAAAGGAAATCTTTAGAAAGCTAGTTACAGCTTGAAGGTTGGACTGGGATCCAGGAGATGGAATTATTTTGCAACCTAAGATTAGTTCAGGGAAAAAGATTAATGAGTCACGTTATACAAACAGATCAAGCTAATGACAAATGAAAATGTTCTGGTTTGTAGCTCAAGTTGATTTAATAATATTTGTGCAATAACAACATTAAATTCAAGGTCTCTCCTAGCAAATTGGACTTTACCCAGAACTTTTCTCTCAGAGGTAAGGTCCTCCTCACTGGAATCACAATCTGACTGACTGCTTTGGGTGCAGCCCGCTCTGTGGTGAAATTTTAGGGCCATCTAGAGTTCCCCCTCCCTCTGCGAATCTCAAACACTCGGCTCTTTCTCTTCCTACCTCTGATGTAGCTATTGAGGTGATTGTCGCTTTCATCTACCTCTTTCTATGAATTAAGTTATCTGAAAGAATTATAGAGTACGCCAGAATCACAGATTAATACCTTAATTGGCACACATTTATCTGATTAACCCTAGCAGAGAATAGAGTTCCGAGTTAAATGTTGCTGAGGAAAAACAAATCAGGTTATGGAGTGGGATCCTTGGGAAGAAGCAGGTAATCTGCAGGGACTGAGCAGCTACTGATGAGAGGCAGTATGTTACCTGAGCTCCCAGGACACACTGCTTATGTTCCAATCAGTGTTGGGGTCAGTTACACCTTGTCGTGGCATTCACTGTTTTTATTTTTTGTTTTTGTTTGATTTTGAGACCAGGTCTTGTTCTGTTGCCCAGGCTGGAGCACAGTGGCATGAACATAGCTCACTGCAGCCTTGACATCTTGGACTCAAGTGATCCTCCCATCTCAACCTCCCAAGTATCTGGGACTACAGATGCTCACCACCATTCCTGGCTAATTTTTACTTTTTTTTTTTTTTTTTTGTAGAGACAGGATCTCACATTGTTGCTCAGGCTGGTTTTGAACTCCTGGGCTAAAGCACTCCTCCCACCTCGGTCTCCTAAAGTGCCATGATTACAGGCTTCACTGTTTTTATATTTCTGTCACTCCTACTAGGCTATAAAACCCTCACGGGAGAGGAGCTCCCTTTTCATATCTCTGAAATTCTCTGAATGTCTTCCTTGCAGCTAGTGGGTATATTCAATAAATGCCTTCCTTGCATTTAGCAGGTAGTCAATGAATGCCTGTTGAATGAAGAGTCACTGAAGAAAATCTTTACCTTTTTTTGTTTTTCTGCCTAGGACTGAACTTCATAATTCTGTTTCTAGTTGTTGCTTCACATAACTACCCTTCTGTGAAGTCCTTTCTATTTTCTACCCAGCTTTGGACCTGTCTTCTCCTTCCTTTTGATCTTCATGGCTATTACCTCCAATACATCTGAACAGTCTTACTTCTCAGGTGAAGTGTGTGGCTGTTTTTGCTTTTTCCTTCTCACTAAACTCTTGGCATGCAACTAATGCTCATAGCGACCAGGAAGAAATCCACCATTTCACTTCAATATCACATGAGCAGGAAATAATCAGAGTTCACTGTGCTTTTGAAGTGTTCTTTAAGTTCAAGTTACAGTATAAAAACTAATCAGTTTACTAATAAAGGCAAACAAATATTATTGAACACATCAACTATATGTCAAGTCTGGAAACAGACAGTAGGTAAGATAGATGCTCTAGGGTATTGCTGAAAGCACTTTGATGACTAAAATTCCATTGTCTAGAACAATTTTTAAAATCTGTTCAGGAATATTGGAAAGATTTTTACATTATAGTAAAATTCATCTTAATGTTTCTTTCACTGAAGTGAACTGCATTGATTCTTTCTCCCCTTTTTTCCTATGAGGGAACAAAATGTTCAGGTATTTTTTATGATTAAAATTTTGATTTTGAAGTGACCACAGATTCATTAAGAAATAATACAGAGGGACCCCATGGACTCTTTATCCAGTTTAACCCAATGATAATATCTTGTAAAACTGTAACGCAGTATTACAATAGAATATTGACACTGATACCTTCAAGATACAGAACATTCCATAATCACTAGGATCTCTCATGTTACCCACTTCTTTCCTGCCAACCCCCTTCTTAACCACTGGCAACAACGAATCCATGTTTTGTTTCCTATAATTTTTTCATTTCAAGAATGTTCTATAATGGAATCATTCAGTCTGTCACCTCTGAGATTGTCTTTTTTTCACTCAGCATAATTTTCTGGAGATTCATCCAGGTTATTCCATGTATTAATACTGCATTTCTAGCCAGGTTTGTGGCACGCCCTATAGTCCCATCTCCTGGAGAGGCTGAGGCAGGAGGATTGCTTGAGGCCAGGAGTTTGAGGCTGTGGTGAGCTATGATTGCACCACTGCACTGCAGCCTGAGTGGCAGAGTGAGACCCCATCACAAATAAGTTCACTTTTCATATTACTACAGTGTAGATGGTACAATAGCTTGTTTAACCATTCACCCATTTTTAGTTTCTGACTATTTCAAATAAAGCTATTATAAACTTTTGTATATAGGTTTTGGTGTGAATATAGTCTTCATTTCTCTGGGATAAATACCTAGGAATGTGATTTTTGGGGTATATGGTAGTTACATGTTTAGTTTTTTAGGAAACTGCCAAGCATTTCCAGAATGGTCGTACCAGTTTACATTTCCACTAACAAGGTATGAGTTATCCAGTTTCTTGGCAACATTTGGTGTTATCATTATTTCTTATTTTAGCCATTCTGATACGTGTGTGGAGGTATCTCATTATGGTTTTAATTGCATTTCTCTAATGGCTAATGATGTTGAATATTTTTTCAAATGCATATTTGTCATCTTCACATCTTCTTTGGTAAAATGTATCTTCATGTCCGTTGCTTACATTCTAATTGAATTGCTTGTTTTTTACTGTTGAGTTTTGAGAGTTCTCTATATTGTCTAGATACTAGTGCTTTGCCAAATATGTGCTTTACAAATATGTGGTTGCAGATATTTCCCTGTCTTTAGCTCGTCTTTTCATCTTCTTTGTAGGGTCTTTCACAGAACAAAAGTTTTAAATTTTTATGAAGTCAAATGTATCCATTTTTACTTTGTGGATCATGCTTTGGATGTCAAGTCTAAGAACACTTTTTCTAGAACCTTAAGAATTTCTTCTATGTTGTATCTAAACGTTTTATAGTTTTACATTTTACATTTAATGTTTGATACATTTTTAGTTAATTTTTGCATATATTAATTTAGTTAATTTTGTATAGTGTGAGAGAGATTGAGGTTTATTATTTTTGCTGGTAGATGTCCAATTGCCCCAGCATCATTTGTTGAAAAGGCTAACTTTTTTTCTATTGAATTGTGTTTGCACCTTTGTCAAAAATCAGTTGAGCATATTTGTGTGGGTGTATTTGGGTTCTGTATTCTTTTCCATTGATTTATGTGTCTTTTCCTTTACCAATACCACACAGTTTTGATTGTAGCTCTATAATATGTTTTAAAATATTTTATTATTCTTTTAAAAAATTGTTTGAACTATTCTAGTTCATTTGCTTTTACACAGATATTTTGGCATAATTTTATCTGTGTTTGCAACAAAAATTCACTGGGATGGGAATTGTGTTAAACAGGTATATCAATTTGGGGGAAAACTGACATCTTTACCATACTGAGTCTTCTAATCCATGAATACAGAATATCTTTCTATTTATTAAGATCTTTGATTTCTTTAATCAGATAGTATTATATAGTTTTTATACTATGAGTCCCATACACATTTTGGTAGATTTTCACCTAAGTAATTTTTTGAGCAATCATGAATGTTGTATTTTTATTTTTATTTTGTCCTCCTTGTCAGTTTTTTTTTTAGGGGGTGGGAGAGAGGTGACAGAGTCTTGCTCTGTTGCCCAGGCTGGAGTACAGTGGCATGATCTCAGGTCACAGGAACCTCTGCCTCCCAGGCTCAAGTGATTCTTGTGCCTCAGATTCCCAAGTAGTTGAGACTACAGGAATGTGCTACCACATCCACCTAATTTTTGTGTTTTTAGTAGAGATGGGGTTTTGCCATCTTGAACTCCAGGCCTTAGATGATCTGCCTGCCTGGGCCTCCCAAAGTTCTGGGATTACCGGCATGAACCACCATGCCTGGCCCTAGTGTTGTATTTTTAATTTAGGTATCCATCTGAAATCATTTATTAGTTCTAGCAGTATTTTTTTTGTAGATTCCTTTGACTTTTCTGTGTAGAAATAATGTCATGTGCAAATAGGGGCAGTTTTATTTCTTCCATTCTGATCCACCTGTCTCTCTATTTTTCCCCCTTGTCTTGCCCTGATTGCACTGACTAAAACTTCTAACACTTTGTTGAATAAGATTGGTGAGAGTGAACATCTTTACCTTTTTCCAATCTCAGGAAAGTATTCAGTCTTTTCCCATTAAGTATGTTAGCTCCAGGGTTTTTAAGATGCTCTTTATAAGTTCCCTTCTATTCCTAGTTTTCTGAGAGCTTTTATCAGACATGGGTATGAAATTTAGTCAAATGCTTTTTCTTCATTAATTAACATAGCCATGTGATTTTTTTCTTTAGTCTGTTAATATGGTAGAATATATAGATTGATGACCAGGCACACTGGCTCACACCTGTAATCCCAGCACTTTGGGAGGTTGGGGCAGGGGATCACTTGAGGTCAGGAATTCAAGACCAGCCTGGCCAACATGATGAAACCCCATCTCTACTAAAAATATAAAAATTAGCCAGGCATGGTGGCAGGCATCTGTAATCCTAGCTACTTGGGAGGCTGAGGCAAGAGAATTGCTTGAACCTGGGAGGCAGAAGTTGCAGTGAGCCAAGATCTTACCACTGCACTCTAGCCTGGGTGATAGAGGGAGACTCCATCTCAAAACAAACAAACAACCCCAAAAAACCGAAATAATATACAGATTGATTTTAAATGTTGAACCAGCCTTGCATTTCTTGACTAAACCCGACTTGGTCATGGTGTCTAATTCTTTTTATATTGCTGAATTCTCTTTGCTAATATTTTGTTATGGATTATTGTATCTATATTCATGAAGAATATTTTTCTGTAGTTTCATTGTTTGTACTGTCTTTGGTATGGCATTAGGGTAATAATAGCTGCATAAATAAATTGGGAAGTCTTATTGCCTCTTCTGTTTTCCAGAAGAGATAATGTAGAATTGGTGTTACTTATTCTTTAAAAGTTTGGCAGATTTCTCCAGTGAAGACTTCTGGGCCTGGAGATTTCTTTTTTGGAGGCTTAAAATTATGAATAAAATCTCATCAATGTTATATATAGGGCTATTCAAATTTATCTATATTTTATTCGTTGAATTGTGATAGTATTTTTTTCAAGGAAGTAGATCTTTTTTTTCTAAGTTGTTAAATTTATGTGTGTAAAATTCATAGTATCCATTTTACTGTGTATAGGTCTGTAGTGATATTCCATGTTCCATTCCTATAAATATTGGTAATTTGTGTCTTCTCTCTTTTTTCTTTCTCAGTCTTGCTAGATTTTGTCAATTTTATTGCTTTTCTCAAAAGACCAGCTCTTTGTTTCACCAATTTTCTCTTTTGTTTTTCGGTTTTCAATTCACTGATTTATGCTATCATCCACTTCTTTTTTGCTTGCTTTGGATTTATTTTGCTCTTCTTTGTCTGGGTTATTGAGGTGGGAGTTTGGATTATTAATATGAGACTTTTCTTCTTTGTCTGATATATGTATTTACTACTGCAAATTTCTTCTTTATCATTGCTTTAGCTATGTCCTACAAATTTAATACATTAAACATTTTTATTAAGTGCAATGCATTTTAAAAATTTCCTTTGAGCCTGCCTCTTTGACCCATGGATTATTTAGAAGTGTGTTGTTTAGTTTCTAACTGTTAAAAATTTTCCTATTGTCTTTATGTTATTGATTTCTAGTTAGATTTAATTGTGGTCAGATAAAACACTCTGTAAAAGTTCAATTCTTGTAGATGTTTTGAAATTTGCTTTATGGTCCAAGATTTTGTCTATCTTGATATATCTTTCCATAGGAACTCGAAAGAGCATTCTGCTGCTGTTTGATGGAATATTCTGTAAATGTTCATTAGATCATGTTAGTTGATGGTGTTGTGGAATTTTTTCACATCCGTACTGATTTTCTGACTAGTTGTTCTATTAGTTGTTGACAGCAGGGTATTGAAATTTCCAAGTATAATATGGATTTATCTATTTATGTTTTTAGTTCTATTAATTTTTGCTTCGCACATTTTACTGCACTGTTGTTTGGTGCATACACATTTAGGAGTGCTGTGTCCTCTTGGTGAATTGACCCTTTTATCACTATACAACATTCCTCTCTGTCTCTGGTAACCTGCCTATATTGTTACACTTGAAGTGAGTTTCTTATATACAGCAAACAATGGGTCATGTTAATTCACTCTGACAATCTCTGTTCTTTAATTGGTATATTTACATCATCTTCATTTAATGTAATTATTGCTGTGTTAGGGATTAAGACTGACATTTGCTGTTTTCTGTTTGTTCTCACTGTTCTTCATTTTTCTGTTTTATTTTTTCCCTGTGGGTCACTCAAACAATTTTAAGAATTCTATTTGGATGTTTCTATATAGTGTTTTTGAGTGTATCTATTTGTAGGACTTGTTTAGTGGTTGCTCTGGGTATTACATTATATATACATAATTTATCATTGTCTACTGCTACATTTGCTGATTCAAGTGAAGTATAGAAATCTTACCCTTCTTTACCTTCCTTCATCCTCCTTTTTTATATGCAATTCATTGTCATTATTGCAGTAGTTGTATTCTATAAAGTCTCTCTGAATTAGCAAATACTAAACCATTGCTCCTAGGGGAAATACAAGGTTAGATTCCTGGGAGCCTCAGGTCATAATATAGTCAACTGATCAATACATAACCTTGTTTCATAGGTGTTTCTATTTAAATATACCTTTAAATTCAATTAGCACTGAATTCGTGGCCAATAGCACTATAAGTCATGCCTGAATAAAGCTTATCTAACACACATAGTTTCTCCATCAGGCACATCACAGCTTTCTTGCACTTAGAAACACTAGACAGCATGTCAGCACTACATTGGGGATCATTTTAAACAGTGCATTTGCCAACAAAATGTAAAAAATTGCAAATAACATAGCATTAGGTAGACTGTGAAAAAGGCACTTGTTTATAATATGAGCTGAAACAAAAGGTGACAGCCATGTTCAACCTCAGCTTGAAACATATGGGAAGACTCAAATTTTCTACCACTCTGCACATGTTTGTGAATGACTATGAAAGTGCTGTGAGTATTAATTTGATGATTACAAATAAAATTCAGTGAACTGGAAAATTCACAAATACAGAATCTATAAATAATGAGGACCAACTATACTTTTGTTCTTGCTTATTGGCATAAAATTTTCTTCTTTTATCATTTATTTTATATTTAGGGAATTTTCTTTATCCATCCTTTTGGGATAGGTCTACTGGTGACAAGTTCTCTTTATTTGTTAATGTAAGACTGTCTTGATTTCCTCTTTATTTCTAAGGCATATTTTCACTGGACATAAGATTCTGGGTTGCCAATTCTTTTCTTTCAGCACTTGAAAAATGTGTTGCTTCCTTCAGTCTTTCTTGGTGTCTGATGAGAAATCTGTCACTGTCATTTGAATTCTTTTTTTTTTTTTTTTTTTTCAGTATAGGTAAAGTTTAAGATTTTTTCTGTCTTTAGTTTTCAGAACTTTAATTATGATGTGTTTTGGCATGGATTTCTTTGAGTTTGCCCTGTTTAAGGTGGACTCAGCTTCTCAAATTTGTAGGTTTATATATTCTGCCAGATTTGGGAAGTTTTCGGACATTTTTTGGTCAAGAACTCTTTAACCCTATCTTCTTTTCCTTTTTTTTTCTTGGATTCTGATGACATGAATATGTATATCTTCTTATAGTCCTACAGGGTCCTGAGTCTCTGTTCTTTCTTTTTTTGATTTGTTGTTTAGACTAAGACATTTTTATCATTGTGTCTTCCAGTACACTAATTCTTCCCTCTGTCTTCTTCATTCTGCTGTTGAGTACATCTACCAGGTTTTTAAAATTTCAATTATTGTGTTTTTCAGTTCTAAATTTTCTATTTGGTTCTTCTTTATATATTCTAGTTATTTGCTGAGACTTTCTATATTTCTTGCTAAAGCTTTCTCCTTTTTTTTTTGTTTCAAGTGTGTGCATAATTGTTCTTTGAAACATTTTTATCATGCCTGCTTTAAAATATTTTTTAGGCCATTCCAACAACTCTGTCACTTGATGTTGGTATCTATTGATTGTCTTTTTGCATTCAGTTTGAGATATTTTTGCTTTTTGGTGTGATGCGTGGTTTTTGATTGAAATCTGGACATTTTCATAGTGTACTAGGAGACTGGATGTTACTTAAATCTTCTGTTTTGCTGGCAGATTCTGACACCACTCTGGCAGGGAGGAGGGAGCATTGCCTTGTTACTGCCTGGTGGAGGGAGAAGCTCACGATCCCTATTTGGCTTCTGATGACACCCAAGTAGGTAGCTCAGCTTATAACTTGGAGGGGATAAGGGTTCTGGCTTTCCATGTCATCTCCACTGATACTACAGTGAGGCTGGCCTTTTAATCGTTGGGACATCGTGAAATTTCTGACTCTCCCCTAGCCCTATTCTGACATTACTCCAGTGAGTAATATTCATATTTTAAAAAATTTCCCTTATGCCTAAGAAATAGATACAATCAAGTTTTCTTAATGAACTTTGTAGCTTTTCATTTTGATCAACTCCCTGCTGACTGGTTCTTTATTTACAGTAAATCTCTGTCTGGTGGCTGGCAACTGCCCAGATGCTTTTTTTTTTTTTTTTTTTTTTTACCCAAGATGAACTTTTTGTATGTGCAGTTATTATGTTGTTTCATCTTTATTTCAGTTTTTTCCTGCTCCTCCTGCGGTTTATCACCATTGGCCTAGTCTGCGCCTTGGTTCTCAGTGTTTACTGCTTTTGGATGTTTATTTGTATTTCATGTGCTCTCTTCAGAGCATTTCCTTTTAAAACAAACAACACAAAAGGGGGTTAAGTTGAAGTGCTGAAAATACAAATCAATACACCTTGAGCAAAGGTCTCTCCCTCTGGGTGGAGGGGATATCTCAAGTTGACTAGGGAAGGGTCAATAAGAGAGAGTAGCTGAGCAGCTGATTTTGAAGACTAAAACCCATTTCCTCTGAGGAAAGGAATTAGTCCAACACTATTTTAGATCATATTATCCTGTCTCAGCCACTTGGTTTGTATTGTGGTAATCAGAAGCTATAAATAGATAAAATTTGCTAAAAGCATCTTTAAGAACTGTCAGGAAATGTCTAGCCTTGTTCAGGACGTTTTGGAAACTAGTGTGTTAGTAACCGATATCATTATCCGTAATTTCCCTTTTACAAATACTGTTCATGGTAATTGTCACCCCTTTGTCAATCTCTGGCATTCTCAGAGGTATCCTTTTAATTAATGCCCATATCCCCTGTTCTGCACACTCTTAGACTTCCGGATGGCCAAATTGGGTTTGAAGGATTGATAGCAAGTTATACTAATGATTTTGATTAGTTCTATTTGTTTTGCATGTAATTATTTTTTCTAAGTAATTAGAATTTAGTCACAGTATTCATACTTGATATAATTTTGTATAAAGATTACCCTAGTTAAACTCAGATATATTTATAATTTCCAAACAATTATAGAACAATTTATCCAAACCCATAGTTGTTCTGTCTTTGAAAGGAAAAAAATGTTTTTTTATTTGTTTTAAAATATGAAGTATTTCTTTTTCATGTGAAACACAGCTGATAACAAAAATCAATTGTGCTTTTGAAAACAATGTTTCCTGACAAATTATTTGCTGGATAAAATTGATATTAATTTATGACAAAGTAACCTTTTCTTTGGAGAAGGATTTGAATGGGTTGGCCTTTTGAATGTGTTTATTAGATTTATCTCATTTTGGAATCATAATTATGTCATATCTGGTGTCTAGAAAAGGAGGTATGGGTATGTTTTTCCACCTGTGTTCATGATCATCAATAAAACATTGTATTTGTGGACTATAGCACTCAGCTAGTGTCTGAGCAGGTCTCCTTTTATCCCCTTAGGGAAAATGAAGTGGTTCTCTGGATTTATTCTGGTCAAACACAGAACCAGGCTGAACAGGGCTTTTGCTGCTTCATCTTTGAATTCCTGGGCAGCTATGTGGCTCCCTGAGCTTCTGTTAAGAAAAGCAGAAGCATCAGGGCACCCAGATCCTGTTGGCATGTGGTAGGTGGAGATTGCTCTCCTGCCCTGCAAGTTGGGCAAATAGGATGAAAATTTCTGCACATTTGAAGGTATGTATTCTGTCAGCAATCTATTTCTGCAAGTTTTCTTTTGGAGGCATTAACGATGAATATGAGCCACTTTCTACAGATTCTTTAAGGTCATCCTAATTGGCATTCTTTTTCTTGTTGTTATAAAGCCTTTCAGAGACTAACTACATATTCTTTAACTCATAGCTGCATATTAATGATCTTTCCTTTGGGATTTGATTAATGCAGCTTTGACTTAAGTTTTTGTATGATTTCCTAGTAGTTACAGAGTGATCTAAACTAAAGTTCCTAGCCTGACACAATAGAGTAACTCCCGTGCATGTGCTGTATGCGCAGCCTGGTTCTAGTAAATGAAGCTTATAAGCAGGCAAGGATACTGCCAATGGGGGAACTCACCATCAGCACTACTGCTGCTGTCTAAACAGTTTAACTCCCTTTGGCTTGGTTTTCCTACAGTCACTGCCAACTGTGACTGCTGATAAGCTGAATAAGGCTGGAGGTGAACAATCTGGACACAGCTCTTAATTATTAAATGATCAACATGTCTTAACATGCACATCCTCTGAACTGGGCATCAAACAACAGGATCTCAGGGAGAGAAATGTTCCCTTTCTCTTAAATTAGCCAAAAAAAAAAAAAAAAAGAACAAAAACATAAAACAAAGCCGTTTTCAGGGGAGGTATAGAGTTTTCTCTATACCCTTTTGGTGGTTTGTTTGTTTTTGACATAGTGTCTTGTCCTATCACCCAGGGTGGAGTGCAGTGATGCGACTCAAGCACACTGCAGCCTTGAACGCCTGGGCTCAAGTGATCCTCCCACCTCAGCCTCCCAAGTAGCTGAGATTACAGGTGTGTGCCACCTCATTCGGCTAATTTAATTTTTATTAAATTATACTTTAAGTTCTAGGGTACATGTGCACAATGTGCAGGTTTGTTACATATGTATACATGTGCCATGTTGGTGTGCTGCACCCATTAACTCTTCATTCACATTAGTATATCTCCTAATGCTATCCCTCCCCCTCCCCCAACCCTACAACAGGGCCCGGTGTATGATGTTCCCCTTCCTGTGTCCAAGTGATCTCATTGTTCAATTCCCACCTATGAATGAGAACATGTGGTGTTTGGTTTTCTGCTCTTGCGATAGTTTGCTGAGAATGATGGTTTCCAGCTGCATCCATGTCCCTACAAAGGACAAGAACTCATCCTTTTATATGGCTACATAGTATTCCATGGTGTATATGTGCCACATTTTCTTAATCCAGTCTGTCACTGATGGACATTTGGGTTGGTTCCAAGTCTTTGCTACTGTGAATAGTGCCACAACAAACATACGTGTGCATGTGTCTTTATAGCAGCATGATTTATAATCCTTTGGGTA
>NW_012104187.1:1148141-1167040 GCF_000951045.1 Mandrillus leucophaeus | reverse complement strand
GCTGTAGGTCTGTTGGAGATTGCTTGAGGTCCACTCCAGACCCTGTTTGCCTGGGTATCAGCAGCAGAGGCTCAGTTGAAAATGCAGAAATCACCTGTCTTCTGTGTCACTGGCGTTGGGAGCTGGAGACTGGAGCTGTTCCTATTCGGCCATCTTGCTCCACCCCCAGATTTGGTCTTTTCATATAATGCTATATTTCTTGGAGGCTTTGTTCATTCTTTTTACTCTTTTTTCTCTAAACTTCTCTTCTCACTTCATCCATTCATTTGATCTTCAATCACTGATACCCTTTCTTCCAGTTGATTGAGTCGGTTACTGAAGCATGTGCCTTTGTCACATCGTTCTTGTGTCATGGTTTTCATCTCTCTCAGGTCGTTTATGGACTTCTCTGCATTGATTATTCTAGTTATGCGTTCATCAAATCTTTTTTCAAGGTTTTTAGTTTCTTTGCGCTGGGTTCATAGTTCCTCCTTTAGCTCTAAGACGTTTGATTGTCTGAAACCTTCATCTCCCAACTCATCAAAGTCATTCTCCATCCAACTTTTTTCCATTTGGTGAGGAGCTGTGTTCCTTTGGAGGGGGAGAGGCGCTCTGAGTTTTTGAATTTTCAGCTTTTCTGCACTGCTTTTTCCTCATCTTTGTGGTTTTCTCTACCTTTGGTCTTTGATGATGGTGATGTACAGATGGGGTTTTGGTGTGGATGTCCTTTCTGTTAGTTTTCCTTCTAATAGTCAGGACCCTCAGCTGCAGGTCTGTTGGAGTTTGCCTGAGGTCCACTCCAGACCCTGTTTGCCTGGGTATCAGCAGCAGAGGCTGCAGAAGAGAGAATATTGCTGAACAGCAAGTGTTGCTGTCTGATTGTTTCTCTGGATGCTTCGTCTTAGAGGTGTACCTGGCTGTGTGAGGTGTGAGATGTCAGTCTGCCCCTAGTGGGGGATGTCTCCCAGTTAGGCTACTCGGGGGTCAGGGACCCACTTGAGCAGGCAGTCTGTCTGTTCTCAGATCTCAGACTCCGTGCTGGGAGAATCATTACACTCTTCAAAGCTGTCAGACAGGACCTTTACATCTGCAGAGGTTTCTGCTGCTTTTTATTTAGCTATGCCCTGTCCCTAGAGGTGGAGTGTATAGAGGTAGGCAGGCCTCCTTGAGCTGTAGTGGGCTCCACCCAGTTCAAGCTTCCTGGTCGCTTTGTTTACCTACTTAAGCCTCAGCAATGGTGGGTGCCCCTCCCCCAGCCTCGCTGTAGCCTTGCAGTTAGATCTCGTACTGCTGTGCTAGCAATGAGGGAGGCTCCGTGGATGTGGGACCCTCTGAGCCAGGTGCAGTATATAATCTCCTGATGTGCCGTTTGCTAAGATGCTTGGTAAAGCACAGTATTAGAATGGGAGTGACCCGATTTTCCAGGTGTTGTGTGTCATGGTTTCCTTTGGCTAGGAAAAGGAATTCCCTTCCCCCTTGCTTCCCAGGTGAGGCGATGCCTCGCCCTGCTTTGGCTCTTGCTTGTCGGGCTGCACCCACTGTCCTGCCCTCACTGTCTGACATGCCCCAGTGAGATGAACCCTGTACCTCAGTTGGAAATGCAGAAATCACCTGTCTTCTCTGTCACTCACTCTGGGAGCTGGAGGCTGGAGCTGTTCCTATTCGGCCATCTTGGTGTCCAACTGCTTTTTTTTTTTTTTTTTTTTTAATAGAGATGGACTCCTACAAGGCTGCCCAGGGTGGTTTCCAACTCCTGGTCTCAAGCAATCCTACCGTTTTGACTTCTCAAAAACACTGAGATTACAGACATAAGCCACTGTGCTCGGCCTCCTATGTCTTGATTCTAAGTTTGGAGCTTACACTACTGAATAAGGAGAAGGCTTTTAATTACTCTCCAGACTCAAGCCTTTGTTCAATTGTATCTCTTTGTCGTTGTGATCTATACTTAATCAATTTAACCTTGAATCAGCCTGATACCATGGGGTATTTTGAACTCAACAGCATAGGGCTGTGTCAATGTTTCATGTGTCTGCCATGAATTTGTGGCTTCTCTTAACCTAAATTAAACTCCTCAACATGTAATTATCCATCAGCCTATCTCCAAGGTAAATGTTTCTGCATGGCAAAAAGCTGGTTTACAGCACAAAAACAAGTCCTCCTTTTTCTGCCTTCTCCCTGTCCCCTCCACCAGAAAAATTGTGCATCCTTACTCAGAACTCTATTTTTAGAGCTTCAGTGTCATACTGTTTCTAAGTTGACTGATTACATAAAAGTAAGCCAAAGGAAGTGTTTATTGCTCCATTTTCCTCTTTTCCTTTCTTTCCTTCCACAGCTTGAGGGGAAAATGTCAAGATTTGTTAACAGCAAAAAAATTGGACTTAATAATAATATTAAGAGACTACCCAATTGAAATAGTTTACAATGCTACAGAAGGGAAAATAATGCTTCACAAAATTAGCAGCTGGGTGGGTTATCTCCGAATGCGTATTGCTTACGACATGATGAGACTATGCTGAATGTTGGGCTGGAATGAGTAATCAGCAGTGTTGATTCCAAATCTTAGTGAGACCTGTGCCAAACCTTGGTTTCTGGAAGTCTTCACAAGCATTATGAATAGATGGAAGTTTTTATATTTAGTTGTTGTGCTGTTTCACTCCAGTAGTAGAAAGGACAAAGAACAGGGACAGATGGGGAGTGGAGCAAGATAGTGGAATATGACTCTGTAGTGATCATCCACCCACAGAAACATCAACTTGAATAACTATTCACATGCAAAAAAAAAAAAAAAAAAAAAAAACCTTCACAAGAGCTAAGGAAAACAAGTGAGAAATCACAGTACCTGGTTATAGCATCATAATACAAAAAGACACATTGAAGAGGGTAGGAAGAATAGTTTCACAGTACCCATATCATTCCTCCCCCAATTTCAGGCAGCACAGTGTGGAGAGAGACACCATTTGCTTGATGGAAAGAGAAGGAAGTAAATATAGGACTTTTCCTTGGACCCCAATACTTGGCCTGCCAAACTAAAACCCAGTGCAAGACAGAATCTCTCAGTCCCTCATTCCGGGCTAGTACTTGAAGACTGAACCTCTGGAGCCATCCAGGTACCACATGGGAATTCATATTCCCTGCAAAATGGATTTGAGGTTCAGCCTACATCACCATTGGTCAAATACAATGGCTGTGGGTACTGAATAACCCACAGTGACAGATAGGCCTCTGTGACTGGGGGCTTGGAATTCAGCTTAATGCCTCATCAGCCTCAGCAGTCATGGGATTTCAGACTGGCTGCAGTGATCTTGGGCTTACAACATCCCCTAGTACTACAATGGCTGTGGCTGTCACAGGCTTAGGGACCATAATAAATGACCTGCCTAGAACTTCTAGACAGGCTTACTACTGAAGAACATTCCCAGATAAAGCCAGACCACGAAAACTGGAATAAGTACCTACTTCTTCAATGCATAGACATTGCTGTATGACCATAAGCATCAAGAATGGTCAGTGAAACATGACGTCTTCAAACAGACAAAATAAAGTGCCAGCAACCCCAAGGAGATGAAGATGTATACATTTCATGAAAAGGTATTCAAAATAGCTATTTTAAAGAAGTTCAATGAACTTCAAGAAAATATGAGAAAAATTCAATGAAATGAGAAAACTATGAGTAACCAGAATAAGAAATTTAACAGAGAGATTGAAATAATAACAATAATATAATAATAATAATAATAAAATCAGACAAATCCTGGAGCTAAAAAATACAATAAACCAACTGAAAAATGCAATAGAGAGCATCAGGAGCAGAATTGATCAAGCAGAAGAAAGAATCTGTGAACTCAAAGACAGGCTTTTTGAAAATATGCAGTCAGAAGAGAAAAAAGGAAAAAAGGGTCAAAAATGATCAAAACTTTTGAGATTTATAGGATAGCATCAAATGAGTAAATCTATGAGACACTGATATTCAAGATGGAGTAGAGAAAGATAAAGGATAGAAAGTTTATTTAAAGAAATAACAGCAGCAAACTTTTCAAACCCAGAAAAAGGTATAAATATCCAGGTACAGGAAGGTCAAAAGTTGCAATCAGATTTAATCCAAATAAGACTACTACAAGACATTATGTAGTTAAAATGTCAAAGATCAAAGAGAAAAAGAGGATGCTGAAAGCATCAAGCGGAAAGAAGCAAGTCACACACAAGGGAGTTCTCAAATGCCTAGCAGACAGAGAAAGACAACTCAAAAAAAGCATTATAACAAAATGGCCAATAAACATAGGAAAGTGGCTTCAAACTAATCAATAAACTAGGAAGTGCAAATTTAAAAATCTGTCTATTTTTGCCTATCAAATTAGCAATATGTAAGAAACAATAATATCCAGGATTGGTGAAAATACCGGAAAGTTACTAGAGTCAGACTGGTTTTGTTTCTTATCTCCTCCTCTTACCAGCTGAGGGAACTTGGGCATGCCATTTAATTTCTCTAAGACTATTGTCCTCAGCTGTAAAATGCAGGTAACATTAGTAACCACCTCACAGTCTTTTTGAGGGGATTAAGTGAAATAATACTTATAAATTGTTTAACATATCATCTGGCATATAGCAAATGCTCTGTTAACACTAGTATTATGATTATTATTATTATTGGAAGCTAGAATCCAAATACACTGATGGAGAAGTATAAATTGGTAAAACCTTCCAGAATAAAAATTTGACATATTTATTAAGGCTTTAATATTGTGCATACATTTAACTTAATAATTCTACTCTATTAATTTGTTCTGAGGAAACAGAACACAATGATATGTTTACAAAGATATCTTTTATGACTTTTTTATATTGACAAAAAATTGAAACAATTTAAATACCTAACAGCAAAGGAATGGCTAAAAATTTTGGTTTGTCCTTCTACTAGAATTTCATTCAAAGCATATTTTTTAAAGAATATTTAATGGCTGAGAAAAATGATACTATGTGAAAATAGTGGCTATTGTTGGTCAGTAAGACAGGATTACCTGTTATTTGTACTTTTTATTAATACTCATTTGTAGTTTAAATTTTTCCTGTAGTCAGTCATATACTTTTTTCACATCTATTGCGTATTAGGTACTATGCAACGTGTCATAAACATGGAAGGGCACTGCACCCATGCAGCTTCCAGTCCATCCGTTGGAAGATTTGGAAGATGTGTTACTTTTATAATAAAGAGAATCGTTTCTAAAACAAAAAGGGAAACTATATTAGTTTGCAAGGGTGGCCATAACAAAGTGCTACAGAAATTTATTTTTCAGAGTGTGGGTGTGTTTTGTTTTTAAGAGACAAGATCTCCCTCCATTACCCAGGCTGGAGTGCAGTGGTACAATTAGAGCTCACTGCAGCCTCAAATTCCTGGTATCAAATAATCCTCCCAGCTTGGCCTCCCAAAGCATTGGGATTACAGGTGTGAGCCACCATACCTATCTCCCTTTTAATGAAACTAAAATTGGGTCTATATAATAAAAGAAGCTTCTGTTTACAGAGTTACATGACCATTTTCACTATTGCTGTTCATCAATGTCTCATGTTCCCTGCCACACCCAAAGGCAGATTTTATTATCAAAGGATGCATCTGAATCTAGTGAGGTATTAGAATACCACCCCCTACCTCAGAGTGCCTAATTCTGGGCTGAGATAGGGTTCCTGGACTACACAGGGGCCCCCAAGTCTGGAACAGACTTGAAGTACAGGGAAACCCTGGAATGTCACTCTTTCCCAGAGGTGCTTTAGAACTGCCCATATAAGGTCACCTTCACCTAAACTGAAATCACAGCTGCCAATGCTGTGGCTTTCAAAGACAGTTCTTAGTCTTCATAAAGGGGCTCTCAAAGGGGCTAAAAATATGCCATTGAAGGGAAAAGGAAGAAATACATCATTTCTCAAAAGAGAAACTATCAAGGAAGAAATATTATCACATGGTTTCTGTTATGGGCTGAATTATCTTCCCCAAGAATTCATATGCTGAAGTCCTAACCCATAGAACCTCAGAATGTGACTGTATTTAGAAATAGAGTCTTTAAGGAGATACTTAATTTAAAATAAGGTCTTATGGATGGGCCCTAATCCAATACGACTGGTGTCTTTATACGAAGAGGAAATTTGGACTTAGTTACATAAGGAAAACCACATGAAGCATGAAGGCCCAGGGAGAAGACAGCTATCTACAAGCTGAAGAGAGTGTCTCAAAAGAAACCAACTCTGCCAGCACTTTCAAGACTAGCCTGGGCAACATAGTGAGACCTTGTCTTTTTATTTAAAAATAAAAGATATATTTTTAAATGGACATAAACTTTAAAGATGGAAATAGGTGCTTCTCCTCAGGAGGATAACTATCTTTTCAGATTAAAGTAGAAGCAGAAGTGAACCTAGAGAGTTCAGCCCTTTGTTTCAAAGATTGGGAAATCGGCTCACCAAAGCTTCTGGATTTGCCTAAAGTCACACATCTGATGAGTGGCAAATGTTGATCTCAAGTCCAGGGATCAAGATACTGGTCCAGTGTCATTTCCATGATACTCTGTGAGGGATAGAGGAAGCCTATGTGCTGGAGGAAGCACTGGACCTGGGATTAGGAACCCTGAGGTTCCACCCCAGCTTGGCCACTAAGAGCTACATAACAATGGGCAACCTGGGTCTTCTCTCTGGGCTCCTGTTGTCTTTGTTTTGAGAATGAAAGTTGGATAATACAGTCCCTCCCATCTCTAACATCCCCGAAGTCTTTCATGGGTGCCACTCATTCTATATCCAGGCAGGCAGAGTTGGCAAGGAGTCCAGATGTGTTCAGTAGAGAATGGTTACATGATAGTGTCTAGCATACTAAAGAAAAGACCAGTGGCCTCAAGGCTTGTCCAAGGAATTAATGAAAATTGAGAATTGGGAGGTGCTATGGCTTGACTATTTGTGCCCCCTCCAAAATTCATATGTTGAAATTCAATCATCAATGTGATAGTATCAAGAGGTGGGTCCATTAGGAGGTGATTGAGTAATGAGGGCAGAACCCTCAAGAATAGTACTAACAACCTTTTAAAAGGGCTAGAGGGAACTAGCTACATCCATTTGCTCTTCTGTCCCTTCTGCCATGTGAGGACACAGTGTTTCTCCCTTCTAGAGGATGCAGCACTCAAGGCACCATCTTGGGAGCAGAGATCAGGCCCTCACCAGACACCAAACTTGTTGGTGCCTTGATCTTTGACTTCCCAACCTCCAGAAGTGTAAGAAACACATTTCTGTGATTGATTAATTACCCAATCTCAGGCATTTTGTTATAGCAACCCAAACAGGCTAAGACAGGAGGTTAAAAAGATTACAAAAGATAATAAATTACAAAAGAAAATAAATGAGATTTGCAATCTTATTCACCTTCACTTACATTAAAAAAGTGAGCTTCACCTCACTACTCACATATTAATTACATGGTGACATATTTTGCTTGCTTTCTTACAGGTGAATTCCTGTAACACAATCTTCACTTACATATTTATTAACACGTAAAACATCTTTACCTCCACAGTCTTGTCTTCATAAAAAGGTATGCTACTAGGTTGTCAATGTGCTAAATGTCAAGAAATTGACAAAAGTCATTTTAACTCCTCTTTTTGGTGAGGTCTTCTTTTCTTCTTTCTTTCCTTTTCCTTCTCTTCTTTCTTCTTCAGCGTGTGATTAACTTTGTTTTCAAAAAGTATTATAGCCTTACCGAAAGTTTCATTAGCATTCCCCATGCATATTTTAATTAAAGAAAACTCATGTTTTGCTTAAGTCACTGGAGAAACGAAAGGTATAATCTAATGCTAAACGTGCTTGTACTTTGCAATAATTTAAACTGGACTCCCTTCTCTGATATGAGAACAGAAACAAGGCCACAGACTAACACCCACTCTCAGAAAAAAATCATAAGTAGCACTGTTCCAAGACTGTTTCCAATTATCTCATGTCCTTTTTGGTTGTAAAGGACAAAGATCTAAATGAGGCGTTGTACTTTCCTGTATGAAACAGAGCATTAATTGCTACCATTTTTATATGCTGCTGGAGTGTACGTGAGGTATAACACATATATTTCTACAAGGTGCCTACATCAATTCTACAATTTTTACTTGTGTTACTTGCATTAGTACTTTTACCAAATTGATGTTGGTAATTTCATTCATTTTACAAAAATTGAAATTTTAAACCATCATCAGGCTTTTCCTTAAATATATGGAAAACTATTAAACTGTTTTTCTATTTGTCAAACTGTCTTTCATCATACAGAGTGATTATGAAAACAAGAGGCCCTTGGAGTTTCCTGCTGCTTTTTTATTCTACCAACAAAGAAAAGTTATCCATTCTCTTTAGGTATAAACTTCCATTGCTGTAATTTTTTAAAATGTTATTTATTTCTTCTTCCTCTTCTTATAGAAAAGAGGTCTTGCAATGTTGCCCAGGCTGGTCTCAAACTCCTGGCCTCAAGTAATCCTCCTGCCTTGGCCTCCTAAAGCACTGAGATTATAGGTGTGAGCCACTGCTCCAGGTTCTCCATTGCTGTGATATTTTTAACACACTATTGCTGGCTTGAAATGACTGTGTTTTTAAAAATGTACCAAAAGCCTTACTCTGTAGCATCAGATCCAAGAGCCTATATTTCTAGTGACTTTGATTGACTTGGCCACTTTTTTTTGAATGCTTTTAGAAACCTTTCATTTCTGTTATTTTGGTCAGTGTGTCTTAGAAATCACTCAACATGGTGAGTAAATTCTGAGATAGACTCTCTCGATCTACCAGACAATGATGTTATAAAAGCATCCTGCTTGTGAACTATGGTTCTTTGGCAAATAATCCTGAACTAGCCAGGAAGCCACTGAGGGCTAAAAAGAATTGACAGTTATAGGGCGTGGTCCCTGCTAAGGTCACACTCCTTCCACCCTTTGTTGTGGGCATCCAGGGCTTGCTTCCACAACCTGTGGCCACTGAACCTAAGAAGCAAAGTAAGAGTGGTTGAAGTGTCCAAAGAACAAATAGTGGATGAGATCCACTTATCGTTGGTTCATAATGAGTGTACACCATAATCTGCAGGCAATTTGTTAATTCCCCATGAGAATTTACCATCACAGAGACCTGACATATTCCAAATTTGCATATCATTCTCCCTGTAGACAGACTTATATGGGAAACCAAATAATAATTACAAAATTGCTACATGGTTATGGAATTACAAAATGGGAAGTTAGTGACATTTGACTAAAAGACCTGGATATGTCTGTTTCATAAATGGGATTTTCTTACTAATGGGACCATAGTGTTTGAAGTCCATTAGTGAATATTCCTTCATTTCTGAGTATGTTTGGATAAGCACTGTAGCATTTACATCAATAACTCACCTTGTCCTGTGTTTCCAAACTGTCTAGCTCCTTTAATGATTGATACATTCTTTATTTAGACATGTCTATACATTTAATAACATTATGGTGAAATTATCCCTGCCTGGGAGCCATTCTCTCTCTTTAAAATATGGTAATTCATTCATCAAATATTTATGGAGTGTCTCCTATGTGCTAGACCATGCATTCTGTATTAGGCATACAGCAGTAAGTGAGACAAACAAGTTATACAGTCTAGTGGGGGAAATAACAATTAAACAAGCTATTACAGTAATGCATGATAAGTGTAACAGAATAAAAAGAGCAAGGAGCAATGGATCACCTTGCCTCTGCTCTAGGGGGCTCAAGAGGGCTTCTGGGAGAAAGTGATGCCAAGTTCGAGACTTGAAGGATGGAGTTGGGAAAGGTAGAAAAGGTTTTTTGATAAAGGGAACTTCCTGTGTGAAGGCACAGAGGAGAGAGTGCAAGCTACCTTTAAGGCACTGAAAGAATTTTTTTTAGGGCTGTAATCGAAGATGAAGATGATAATGGCTGTGAGCTAAGCAGGACCAGATCATCAAGGATCGGATTAGATCTGTTAAGGAGACTGGATTCTATACTAAAAGCAATGGAAGAGACTGGTTTTAAACATCATAATGATTAGGTTTGCATTCAGAAATATCATGCTGGCTGTAGCACAGAGAAAGGATTTGAGAGCAGAAAGATGAGAAAATTAAAGCCAATTAGGGGGCCATGGCATGATTTCAGGCAAGAATGGGTGGTGGGTTAATAGGATTAGTCAAGGTAGTGGCAGTTAGGATGGCGAAAAATGGTGTTTTGAGATATATTTATGAGGGAGAACAGCTAGAACTTGATGTCTAAATGAATGTGAAAGGTGAAGGTGATGAGGAATCAAAAATGACTCTAGGTTCTGCTGAGATAGGGAATACTGGGTAAGACTGGGAGTGGGGAGGAGATGAATATAGGCCAGGATATGTTGTGCTTGAAGTGTTTGCATGGAAGACAGTTGCATACATAAATCTGCAGCCCAGGAGAAATGTCTGGGCTGGAGATAAGACTTTGGAATCATTAGCAGAAGGAAAGTATTTAAAGCCACAAAAATAGATGAGTTCACTTGTGAAAAATATGGAGAATCTGAAAAGAGACCAGCATTAAATCTCAATTGGAAAAAGAGCAAGCTAAAAGGTAAAAGGAGGTGGCTCAGATGAATGGGCAATGTGACTCCTAAATTCTGTCCTGCAGGTCTGCTTTGTAGAACCACGTTCCTATTCCAATTATATACATTTTTTATTTTAATGACTTTTGGGGTATAAGTGGTTTTTGGTTACATGGATGAGTTGTATAGTGGTGAAGTCTGAGATTTTAGTCCACCTGTCACCCGCTGTTCCAATTTTCTTAGCATAGTTGTCTGTGCTAAGAAAACTTTTCGCTCAGAAAATATTCTAAGGGAGAACTAAAGAAAGGTTCATGCTTTATATGGTATGTTTAGACCGAGAGAAGCAAGAATGAGAAGAAACGAAGAGAAAGAAGGAAAGATGAAAATGAATACAAGATATGTAGTCATGCTTGCTACCTCTTCATGGTGAGTGGGAAGTGGCCCAGGCCACTCACAAGTGAGCCTGCTCGGCGCTTCCCCAGCTGGGCTGCAGTGAGGCACTATGCCTTGGAGTAGTCTTTGAGCAACGGGAAAGAGGAGGGACTTGTGTTTCCCTCTCTGCTGTCTTTTGTTTCCTATTAGTAAAGGTTAGCCCAGGTGTATCAGTTACGGTTTAACCAGAGAAGCAGAACCAAGAGAAAGATTTTACATGGGATTTGTCCCAGGGAATTGGTTTATGCAGTTGTGGGAGTTGGTAAAATGGTGTTCAAAAAGCTGTCTCCATGTGTAATGCTGGAGCTTCAAGCCCACTGGGCAGGCGATCTGAAAGGGAAGAGCATGGGTAAGCTGTGAGCCCTTGAGGGTGGACTGAAGCTGCAGCCATTTTTGTTCCCTCTCACTCTCATGAACTGGGTGGTCTTGTGCAAACCGGAGTGCTTCCTCACAGAGCTAAACACGTACACCTGGCCCAGGAGTCAGACAAGCTGAAGGCAAACTGGGAAGATAGATCAATTTCAGGTCCACATGCTGCTTCAGGCTAATGTGGTGAATTACCCCATCAGCAACAGGGGTCAGCTGCAAAATGGTCGCTGCCTTCCTTCTGCCTTCTCAGTCTCAGAATGGCCACTGCCTTCCTTCTGCCTTCTCAATCTCAAAATGGCCACTGCCTTCCTTCTGCCTTCTCAATCTCAAAATGGCCACTGCCTTCCTTCTCCGTTCTAAACAGGTAAGTGTCTCCCAGTGACCCAGCCTGGGGCTTTGCTTTTAGAATCCCAATTCTCTCCTATTTTCCTCGAAGCCTCTTTCTTGGATCAATTCTTGAAAGCACAGGACCGGGTGGGAATTTAAACTCCCCATATTTCTGGGTTGCATCATCTGGGCTCTACAAGTCTGGTGCTTCAGGCAAGTCTTGAATGATGGGAGAAGTCAGAAACTGTGGGTGAGTGCCCATTGGGAGAGCCCAACACATCCAGAATAAGTGTTTGCTTCGTCCTTAGTTGTAGCAGAGTGTGCTGGGAGGCAAGGGTATTGGAGGGAATCTGAGAAGGCTGATAGAATACCGCTATCTGTTGCAATATTTCAATGCGTATAGGACCTTTAAGTCTGAGAGGAAAATGTTTTAAAACTAGACCAGAGGACTTCAAAAGGTTTATTTTTGTTGAGTAAAGAAACTTATTTCAGACACCTGCAACCTGAAACTTACAATTTTTAGATGTTGACCTCAGAACCATTATGATAGTGTTCATGCCAAGTGAAGGCAGCTTTTATGCTTATACTACGTTGCTTCTGTGAGAATGAATTAAGTGGTAAATAATTATATAAACTTGTTTGTATTCATTCCATTTAATAAAGCAGCCCAGATTTAGTCATAGGCCAACTTCAAATATGGTTAGTGGTAATAACAATGCTTGGCTCAAAATTAAAGAAAAGCATGGGAATTGTCAGATTATTGAAAAACAATATTTTCCCAAAATCTCTCTTCTTCCGGGCTGCATGTGCATATCTCTGACACTATCTTTGCAGAAACACAGTAAGAACAAACGAGAGAGAGAGTTTCTGTGATTAAGGCTTTTCTAGAAAGAGGATATTCTATCAAGATCTATACAGGTTTATTTCCTTTACCTGAGCAGTTCTGTGTGATTTCTATTCTGAGTTACCACCTGTGACAGGTGATGTTTATAGAAATAAAACACCCTGTGGGCTGAGGCATTAGTGAGTTCTGCTGTGGCTTTTGCCCAACCCCCAACTCCCTGCCTTTGATGCCATGCACTTCTCTCTCACTTAAGAAATTTTATCAGAATGCATGTGAGCCAGAGCGAGTTATAATATAGATAATGTGAAATGATAACTTATTTAAAAATTAAATCATTGGTAAACGTCAGTACTTTAACACTGAAGTTTTTATATACATGGATATCGTGATATTAATATATCACACATGTTTATAACAAGGGGTGGTAGCACTCAAAGAATTAGAACTACAAATTCTAAAGCTGGTTTTGAGTGACAATAACCTTCCATTCAGCTTATGCAATGTTCCTATGAACAAAGCTTACTGATAGCATTACTCCTTTTGATTTGAGTGAATGGTTATGGGGCTGGATAGGGATTAAAACCCCAATCACCAATATTTTTTCCTAGTTTAAAATAGTACTTTATATGATTTTAAAAGTATCAAGTAATCAGTCAATGTCATGACTTTCTTAATTCCTTGATTAACTTAGAGTGAAAACAAACTGTATGGTACTTTTAGAAAACTTTTAGAAAGTGAGAAAGGCCATGGGCAGCATCGTGCTGTTGAAGGTTGTTTGTATCCATCCTTCAGCTCCATTTCTGTACCCACAAGAGTCCTGCAGGTATTAGACAAGGCTCTTTTGATTGCAAGTGACAGAAATCTCACCAGCTAAATTAACAACTCCCTCCAAAAAAAGGAATCTATTCGCTCTTATAACTGAGAAGTCTAGAAGGAGATTTCCTTTTCACATGGCTAAATTCAGAGACTCAAGAGATATAGGGTGTCTCCCTCTCTCAAACACACATACACACACACTTAAAATCACAGCACCAATGTATAAAGAAAAGTTTACTTGATAGCTCTGGTGGCAGAGCCTCCGGGAGCATCTCATGACCGAGCTTGTGATATACTCAGCCTTGAAGCAATCATTGAATGTTGTCAGAGGATGTGGTGTTCCAATTGACCAGCTTAAGTCAGGTGGTGATTGGCAACCCTACTGTATAATAGAATATTAACTTGACCTGGAGAGATTACCGACCTTTGTCCCAGCTCCTGGGAGGAAACCCCTAAACCTTTAGAACTTCCAGAGTGACAGGAGTGTCTTTGCTATTCATGGTGGACCCCTCAGACCTAAACCTGATAGTTTATGCTAATGAGGTGACTCAGGGTTGTGGGATCGCCATTCCAGAAAGACCAACTGTGTGATTACCGAATTGGGCCTTTGGGCCACAGGATATCAGTCTGACCTCCATAGAGACAAGAAGGGGGTACTGGGAATTGAGTTCAACTATGTGGTCAATGATTAAGTCATGCTTATGTAAGAAAACTACAATAATCACTCTGGACACTAAAGTTCAGGTGAGTTTTCCAGGTTGGCAGTACTACAAGTGTTTTATTATATTTTGATAATGGGAGTGTGAGGCATCCTTGATGATGATGAAAACTTTATATTTGGAATCCTCCCAGAACTCACCCTATGTGCCTCTGCTTCTAATTCATGTTCTTTTGCTATAATAAAACTGTAATCATAAGTATAATGTTTGTCTGAGTTCTTTGAGTTGTCCTAGCAGATTATCAAGCCTAAGGGTGGTCATAGAAACCTCTGAATTTGTAGCCAGTTGGTCTGAAGCAAAGATGGTGGTGGGGGACCCCAAAACTCACAATTGGTGTCTGAATTGAGGCCAGGCTTGTGAGCACTGTTTCCTTAGACTTTGAAGCTGGATATTCTCATTGCAATTGGTGTGAGAAGTTTTGGCTAGATGTAGCAGTCTAGAGGACTGTGCCCTTAACTGTGAGTTTACCTAAGTCTGGTACCCACTGATGGAGAAGGGCAGTTTCAGAAAGAAAAAAATGTGGGTAGGCAAAATCAACAAACTGAATCAAACCAACCTAAATCAAATAACTAGCTACCTTCCTTTGTAAGAGAACCCATCACTCCCAGATGTATGGCCTATAATAATGTCTCATGACTACTAAGACTTTTCAGAAAATGCTTCCCAGAACCTGTAACTTTGGGCATTTTGTGTTTTGTACCTTCCCTGACTACTGGTTCTGAAATTAAAATTTAAGTTGCATTACTAATTACTAATAACAAATTAACGTGCTACCTTTTTCCTGATGTTTACTTTTGAACAATCTTTAATGCTTAACCCAAGTCAGAGGCGTAATCTAGAATGTAAGCTTCTCAAGGACAGGCACCTGTTTGAAAACTGCCAGGTGCCAATGTGGTTAATTTGGACAGTGGGCCAAGGAATACGGCCTTTATTTACTTATTGCAACAGTAGAAACAAGAGACCAATAAGAGAAGGTGCTGGCTTCCCCATTGTTCCATTTTTGTTTTTCTAGGAGTGGTTCACACAGGAAAATCATCTCATTGCTGAAGGGACACTGAACAAAAGGCTCCTTCTGTTTTATGGAGTGGGGTATTGGAGGAGACAGGAAGGGCTAGGAGTGGGAAAAATACTGAGAACTGAGTCACAGTAGAGAAAGGTGTCTTTAGCTTTAAGCCCCTCCTCTTGCCCCACACCCATTAGGAGGTCTTAGCAGAGGTGTCTGAACAGTGTCTCAGCTGAGCCCTCCCACCCTCTTCCCAATAGGTAAGTGGGCCTCCAACTGGAGTCACGTAGGCTAGGAAAATGGGTATGTGTAAGAGCATGTCCAGCCAGGGGCATGCTCCTGAGTCCCTGAGTGCAGCTTTCTTCAGAGGATGCAATGCTTTGGCTGTGCACCAACTTTAGTGAGGGGAGGGCCGCTCCTCTCCCTCAGTCCTTATGATGCCTGTCAGGTGAAGTCTTTGTGATTGGCTAAGGTCTGTCTTGAAAGAGCACATGTAGGATTTTGGCTCAAAGTCAGACACCTCAGGATCCTTGTCTGTCTGTTCCTTAATGCATCTTAAGTTTCTAAAGTTGTGCTCAGCACATAGTTGGTGCTCAGTAACTGTTATTTTTATAGGTACTAACATGAGTAGAGCCACTGCAGATACTTTAGGGGTTATTCCATGGATCCTAATGTTGCCAAATGTTAGAGCAGCTGGCTCCAAAATTGATGTGTTCCAGTAAGCGTGGGATGATGGGTCCTGCCAGGTTTCCAGCAGAATGAACACAGTGAAAGGTAGAATTGTGGTCTGCAACTGGAATATAGCTAAAAGACAAGCACTGGCAAAAGAAAAAAAGAAGTCAAGAAATGAATCAATGGTTACAGCAACATGCTTTTGTGCCAACTAGATGGCCATGTAGCTTTATAATTCTAAACTCTCATTTGAGGAAGACAGTTTAGATTATGAAATTTGCAACAACTCTATGCACCTTTTGCCATTTGTCCTTTGGACTCATTCACAATGTCATGGTCACAGTACTCTTTGTTCCCCATATACCAGCAGAAGAAATATCTTCCTATCTCTCACTATGGCATATTCTCTTTTAAGGAGAGGGCTCTGCTGATGGTTGCATGCAGCTCCCCCATCTGTCCCTCCAGCTTGTGTGTTTGCCCAAATTCAGAGCTTTAACTCACAGTTTTACTCTACAACATGGAGTACCTTTCAATGCTCAGTGTTAACTCAGTGAATTGAAGGGATTAAAGAGACAACTTTTCTAAACAAGAAAAGCCTCTTATGTTGAATGCTTCTTGAAAATTTGCATACTTTCATTTCATTGCTTTATAAATTATTACCAGGAAGTCATATCTTTGTAGTCTATAAACAATGTGATGAAGTGCAATTTTTTTCTCGAATGGATTTGTTTTTAAAGAAACAAAGCTTGTGTTCAAACGTTTCAAAGATGTTTTCTATGATCCCATGTTATTTAAAACTCATTCATTAAACACACCTGATGAATAGGTCTATTACATTTTCTTAGTTGATTAAAAGCTCATTTTGGAAGGGTGGAATGAATTATCACACAATGATTTCATTGCAATACATCTTTGTAGGTATCTGGCATTATAAGGAATTGAGTTACAAATTGCTCTACAAATTGACAGGCTAGCAATCATTATTTTTCATGTATTAGCTTGAGTCAGTCTTTGATCTCATCATAGTTTCAATGGTAGAGGAGATAGAGGTGGTGAAGCCTTATTATTTTTCCAGCACAGAAAATTATGCCACAAAAGAAAACATGTACAGGGTTGTCATAATGGCCCCAATGGTGATGACAGGAAAAAAGAGTAGTTGCAGTTACCCTTCAGTGCACAGTGAAATAGTGAACAATTTGTTAAATATTCCCTGGAGACAATTAAACTGGCATATGATCAGTTTGGAGGCTGCCAAGCCTCAGTGGGAGCCAATTAGAATTCACCAAAAATGAAAATGGATGAATCTGAAAAAACAGTGTTAGATTTATGAGGGAAAGCAAACACATCATTGAGCCAAGAATAATCTTGGTGAGCACTCTCTAAAAGAGATTGGTAAATAGGTTGTATAGTGGTATCATGTTCAGTGTTTTGAGTGTTTCTTCTGCAATATTTTAAGCCATTACTGCAAAAAGATTAAATTAGTCCGATTTAGACTACACAACATGAGAGAATCATTCTGCACATTGCAGCCATTATTAATTTTGTTCCAGAAGCAGCCTTGCATGAAAGATAGTAATTTTTCTTTCCTTTTTGCATTTAAACTACAGATAAGCACTACAGATTGCTGCAGATGAATGCTACTGAAATGCAAAAGACTATATGACCATTCCTTTCAAAGTCAGATACTCAATTGTGAAAGATGTGTAAACAATCCAGTGATGGATGTCCATTAGTTCAGTGCTGTCAAGCCGAGTTACTATTCCACATCTCTGATACTGATGCTGTTTTTGCAGTCATGATTGAGTCGTTGAAGAAAAAAATACTCTACAGAGTTGTGCCCAACTGCGTCCAAACTAGCAGCAACTTGAAATATCATTGGCTTACTCAGCAGCATCAGAACCCACAAAGCAAAGAGGTTAGATCCATCCAAGAGACTTTTCTGCAGTAGTAAATGGATTTGCCCTCTTTAGAGCAGGGAGCGCAGCTCCAACACAATTATTCTTATTGGAACAGACTAAGGAATTTACTTCAAATGAGGTTGTTGGTTGTCCTGTGAAAGCTGTGTCAGAATAAATATTCAACTGCTCTTCAAAGGCATAATTTGGTCTCCCATGAATCATTTGTGACCCATGGGCTGGATATAGCTGACTTTGTTTAAATGGAGGGAAAACTTCTTTCATTCTATTAAAACTTGTATAAAGCTCAGGTACGTCAAAAACACTTTAACATTCAGTTCTTTCCAAAGGGGCCATTTTTATATGCCAGATGTCCTGAAGCAATAACCTTTGTTACTTGTTTACAATAAATTTTGTTAAGGAAAAATTTCCAAGTGACAGATGTCAACAGTAAACATCCACAACAGTTTAATGAAGATGTGGCTTTGAAATGTATCATTGAAGGGTAACAGTTTAAATGCAAGGCCAATACTGTCACAATTTGACAAGGTGTGATGCTTTTCGGATTTTGGGAGGAGAGGCATTGTAAATTCCTTACGGGAATATGTGCTTCATCTTTCATCCTTTCCAAATCTCTCTGAACCTAAGATAGCACTTGAGCCTAACACTCAGGAGATGCTTGGTAATCAAAGAGATGATGATTATGCCCCTTTTTATAGGGTTGTTTGGCTGACTGAGGCAAAATTTAAGGTGATTGGTATATGCCAGGGGAAGTAGGAATAAGGCTGGGCTGTGCCATTAAGAACAAACAAAATTCCTAGTGAAAAATTAAAAATTTCTTCTTTATTATTTTTTTCTTTTTTTAAAATTATATTTTAAGTTCTAGGGTTCATGTGCATAACGTGGCGGTTTGTTACATAGGTGAAGAAACCAACATGTGCCATGTTGGTGTGCTGCACACATTAATTCATCATTTACATTAGGTATTTCTCCTAATGCTATCCCTCCCCCAGCCCCCCACCTCACTACAGGCCCCGGTGTGTGATGTTCCCCTCCCTGTGTTCAAGTGTTCTTATTGTTCAATTCCCACATATGTCTGAGAATATACGGTGTTTGGTTTTCTGTCCTTGTGATAGTTTGCTCAGAATGATGGTTTCCAACTTCATCCTTGTTCCAGCAAAGGACGTGAACTCATCCTTTTTTGTTTCTCCATAGTATTCCATGGTGTATATGTGCCACATTTTCTTAATCCAGTCTATCATTGATGGACATTTGGGTTGGTTTCAAGTCTTTTCTATTGT
>NW_012104187.1:1140856-1143656 GCF_000951045.1 Mandrillus leucophaeus | reverse complement strand
GTTTTCCAACTTGGTTCCATTCTCCCTGTCACTTTCAGGTCTGACAGTCAAATGTGGATTTGGTCTTTTCACATAGTCCCATATTTCTTTGAAGCTTTGTTCATTTCTTTTTATTCTTTTTCTCTAAACTTCTCCTCTTGCTTTATTTCATTAATTTGATCTTCAATCACTGACAACTTTTCTTCCACTTGATCAAATCGGCTACTGAAACTTGTGCATGCATCACATAGTTCTTGTGCCATGGTTTTCAGTTCCATCAGGTGATTTAAGATCTTCTCTACATTGTTTATTCTAGTTAGCCATTTGTCTAATCTTTTTTCAAGGTTTTTAGCTTCCTTGTGATGGGTTCAAAATCCTCCTTTAGCTCAGAGAAGTTTATTACTGACCTTCTGAAGCCTACTTCTGTCAGCTCATCAAAGATTCTCTGTCCAGCTTTGTTCTGTTGCTGGCAAGCAGCTGCGTTCCTTTGGAGGTGAAGAGGCACTTTGATTTTTAGAATTTTCAGCTTTTCTGCTCTGGATTCTCCCCATCTTTGTGGTTTTATCTACCTTTGGTCTTTGATGTTAGTGACCTACAGATGGGGTTTCGGTGTGGATGTCCTTTTTGTTGATGTTGATGCTATTCCTTTCTGTTTGTTAGTTTTCCTTCTAACAGTCAGGTCCCTCAGCTGCAGGTCTGTTGGAGTTTGCTGGAAGTTTACTCCAGACCCTGTTTGCCTGGGTATCACCAGCAGAGGCTGCAGAACAGCAAATATTGCTGCCTGATCCTTCCTCTGGAAACATCATCCCAGAGGGGCACCTGCCTGTATGAGGTGTCAGTTGGCCCCTACTGGGAGGTGTCTCCCAGTTAGACTACATGGGGGTCAGGGACCCACTTGAGGAGGCAGTGCTGGGAGAACCACTGCTCTCTTCACCAGCTGTCACACAGGGATGGTTAAGTCTGCAGAAATTTCTGCTGCCTTTTGTTCAGCTATGCCCTGCCCCCAGAGGTGGAGTCAACAGAGGCAGCAGGCCTTGCTGAGCTGTGGTGGGCTTCGCCCAGTTCAAGCTTCCCTGGCTGCTTTGCTTACCTACTCAAGCCTCAGCAATGGCAAATGCTTTTCCCCCTGCCAGGCTGCTGCCTCGCAGGTTGATCTCAGACTGCTGTGCTAGCAGTGAGCAAGGCTGTGTGTGCATGGGACCTGCTGAGCCAGGAAGGGGATATAATCTCCTGGTGTGCCATTTGCTAAGACCATTGGAAAAGCGCAGTATTTAGGCAGGAATGTCCCGTTTTTCCAGGTACAGTCTGTCATGGCTTCCCTTGGCTAGGAAAGTGAATTCCCCCAACCCCTTGTGCTTCCCAGGTGAGGCGATGCTCCACCTTGCCTCTGCTCACCCTCCGTGAGCTGCACCCACTGTCCAACCAGTCCCAGTGAGATGAACCAGGTACCTCAGTTGGAAATGCAAAAGTCACCTGTCTTCTGTATCAGTCACACTGGGAGCTGCAGACCAGAGCTGTTCTTGTTCAGCCATCTTCTTCTTTCTTTCTAAAAATAGTTATTGTGCCCCCAGTAGGTACAAGATATTAGGCTAGACATTCTAAGTGTTATCAAGTGACTCTTTGATAACTTGGATTTTCTAATGTGGTTTGGATTGTGGATGGTGGCATCTGCTTTTTCTGTGCTGAAACTTAAGGTCTGCCAACTCTGGACTTCTAGTTATAGAAGGTCCTGATATTGGTTTACAATGATATGGGAATTCTTAGCGATCCCTAAAACAGAACCCTTTGGTGGGGCATTATCTTAAATGAAATAACTCAGAAACAGGCAGTCAAATATTGCATGTTCTCACTATAAGTGGGAGCTAAATAATGAGTACACATGGACACAGAGACTGTAATAATAGACATTGGAGACTTAGAAGGATGGGAAGACAGGCAGGATGAGGGATGAGAAATCACCTCATAGGTACAATGTACACTCTTTGGGTGATGGTTACGCTAAAAGCCTAGACTTCACCACTGCACAGTACACCCGTGCAACAATCTACCCTGTACTCCCTAAATCTATAAAAGCAAAATTTAACTTCAAAAAAAGGGGGCTTACATTGTTGAACTGAGTTAATCAATAGGAGCCCTAAGGATACCAAAAGTGATCTTGGGAGAATTTACGTAGGTCATTGCCAACAGTGACACCACTATGTATGTGAAGCAGCCACTGAGATCACTTAAGGCGTACATTTTATTCTTTTCTTTAAGAATGTTACATATTGGCCCCCACTCTCTTCTGGCTTGTAGAGTTTCTGCTGAGAGATCTGCTGTTAGTCTCATGGGCTTCCCTTTGTGGGTAACCCAACCTTTCTCTCTGGCTGCCCTTAACATTTTTGCCTTCATTTCCACACTTCAATGAACAGTGTGTTCACTGACTGTGTGGAAGTGTCAACACATCATTATATATTTGTCCAAAGTAGCCTCCATTTATGTAAAACGGGACATCTTTTTCTGCTGGCATCACACTGGCTGGTCTGCCCCATCTGAAGTAATGCTCATTGTTGAAGACATGATCCCCCAATATCCTGGACTTGACCATTCCATGTCCTTACTCTGAAGTGAAATGTGTCCAGATATTTTCCTTTGCATACACTCTGCCTGGCTACTGCAGGTATTCCTGTCTTTTGACAGAAATTACTTTTTCTTCTTAGCATTTCATATGCTTTTAAGCATTTAACATATTAAACTGAGTGCTAGAGCCAAGTCTGATCTTTCACTGGTGTTCAGGTATAATACTGGAATGAATAGTATTGGAAATATCCACCTTTCAAAG
>NW_012104187.1:1138523-1140806 GCF_000951045.1 Mandrillus leucophaeus | reverse complement strand
GCTCACCCTCCGTGAGCTGCACCCACTGTCCAACCAGTCCCAGTGAGATGAACCAGGTACCTCAGTTGGAAATGCAAAAGTCACCTGTCTTCTGTATCAGTCACACTGGGAGCTGCAGACCAGAGCTGTTCTTGTTCAGCCATCTTCTTCTTTCTTTCTAAAAATAGTTATTGTGCCCCCAGTAGGTACAAGATATTAGGCTAGACATTCTAAGTGTTATCAAGTGACTCTTTGATAACTTGGATTTTCTAATGTGGTTTGGATTGTGGATGGTGGCATCTGCTTTTTCTGTGCTGAAACTTAAGGTCTGCCAACTCTGGACTTCTAGTTATAGAAGGTCCTGATATTGGTTTACAATGATATGGGAATTCTTAGCGATCCCTAAAACAGAACCCTTTGGTGGGGCATTATCTTAAATGAAATAACTCAGAAACAGGCAGTCAAATATTGCATGTTCTCACTATAAGTGGGAGCTAAATAATGAGTACACATGGACACAGAGACTGTAATAATAGACATTGGAGACTTAGAAGGATGGGAAGACAGGCAGGATGAGGGATGAGAAATCACCTCATAGGTACAATGTACACTCTTTGGGTGATGGTTACGCTAAAAGCCTAGACTTCACCACTGCACAGTACACCCGTGCAACAATCTACCCTGTACTCCCTAAATCTATAAAAGCAAAATTTAACTTCAAAAAAAGGGGGCTTACATTGTTGAACTGAGTTAATCAATAGGAGCCCTAAGGATACCAAAAGTGATCTTGGGAGAATTTACGTAGGTCATTGCCAACAGTGACACCACTATGTATGTGAAGCAGCCACTGAGATCACTTAAGGCGTACATTTTATTCTTTTCTTTAAGAATGTTACATATTGGCCCCCACTCTCTTCTGGCTTGTAGAGTTTCTGCTGAGAGATCTGCTGTTAGTCTCATGGGCTTCCCTTTGTGGGTAACCCAACCTTTCTCTCTGGCTGCCCTTAACATTTTTGCCTTCATTTCCACACTTCAATGAACAGTGTGTTCACTGACTGTGTGGAAGTGTCAACACATCATTATATATTTGTCCAAAGTAGCCTCCATTTATGTAAAACGGGACATCTTTTTCTGCTGGCATCACACTGGCTGGTCTGCCCCATCTGAAGTAATGCTCATTGTTGAAGACATGATCCCCCAATATCCTGGACTTGACCATTCCATGTCCTTACTCTGAAGTGAAATGTGTCCAGATATTTTCCTTTGCATACACTCTGCCTGGCTACTGCAGGTATTCCTGTCTTTTGACAGAAATTACTTTTTCTTCTTAGCATTTCATATGCTTTTAAGCATTTAACATATTAAACTGAGTGCTAGAGCCAAGTCTGATCTTTCACTGGTGTTCAGGTATAATACTGGAATGAATAGTATTGGAAATATCCCCCTTTCAAAGATACATCTTTTCACTTGGCAGCAATGATTTAATCAAGTGCTAATTTATCATAGCATGTTGATAACAAAACCAGTTTATTTCTTCTGGGGCCACTGCATTTTCCAGTAATGTCTCCAGAATGAAATGAGTACATTTATCATGAGGCAATTATAAAGGTTTGAAAATGGAAATTTTCAAATAGTTGAAAATAGAGAGCATAACACAAAATAACCTAATTTTACCTGACTTTGGCAATGATCAACATTTTGCTAATCGTGCTTTATTCTTTCTCCCCTTTTTTTCTTGCTATGATATTTTAAAGCAAATCTCACACTGTGTTATTTTATACCTAACACTTTAATATGTATTTCTAACAAATAAGATCTATTCCCCTTTATTTCTTAAAGAAACATAACTCACCATGCCGTTATCACAGGTAATAAAATCAACAATAATTTCTTTAATTTCATTTAAAACTTTACTACATTAAAATTTCCCAGATTGTCTCAAAAACCTCTTTTTATAGTTGTTTTGTTAAATCAGTTTTTACACCAGATCCACATACTGCATTTTATTAATATGTCTTTTTTGTTTGTTTTTTTGTTTTTCATTTTTTTATCATTATACTTTAAGTTCTAGGGTACATGTGCACAATGTGCAGGTTTGTTACATATGTATACATGACACGAGCCATGTTGGTGTGCTGCACCCATTGACTCGTCATTTACATTAGGTATATCTCCTATTGCTATCCCTCCCCGCTACCCCCTCCCCACAATAGGACCTGGTGTGTGATGTTCCCCTTCCTGTGTCCAAGTGATCTCATTGTTCAATTCCCACCTATGAGTGAGAACATGTGGTATTTGGTTTTC
>NW_012104187.1:1138218-1138426 GCF_000951045.1 Mandrillus leucophaeus | reverse complement strand
TTTGTACCTCTGGTAGAATTTGGCCATGAATCTGTCTGGTCCTGGACTTTTTTTGCTTGATAGGCCAAATTATTGCCTCAGTTTCAGAGCCTGTTATTGGTCTATTCAGAGATTCAACTTCTTCCTAGTTTAGTCTTGGGAGGGTGTATGTGTCCAGGAATTTATCCATTTCTTCTAGGTTTTCTAGTTTATTTGCATAGAGGTGTTT
>NW_012104187.1:1065261-1137378 GCF_000951045.1 Mandrillus leucophaeus | reverse complement strand
AGTGCAATGGCATAGTCTTGGCTCACCACAACCTCTGTCATCGGTGTTCAAGTGATTCTCCTGCCTCAGTCTCTGGAGTAGCTGGGGTTACAGTCATGCACCACCATGCCAGGCTAATTTTGTATTTTTAGTAGAGACAGGGTTTCTCCATGTTGGTCAGGCTGTTCTCAAACTCCTGACCTCAGGTGATCCACCTGCCTCTGCCTCCCAAAGTGCTGGGATTACAGGCGTGAGCCACCTCGCCCGATCGTTGATTCTTATAACTATACACCATACCCCCCTCTTATTTATGCCATTAGTTTATAAGATAAACTGAGTTGTTTCTATAGGAAGTGTCACATTCTGAACTTGGTCAATTGGTTCTTCATAGTGCCAACTAACTTGTTATTCTCTCTTCCATATTTCCTGTAACTGAAATTTTGGTATAGAAAATTGGTTAGGTTTAGGTTGAACTTTTAAGACAAGATGACTTCTTGTCTTAAAAGTTCACAGGTGGTGCATCGTATTCTAGGCATATAGTCTTAAAAGTTCACAGGTGGTGCATCGTATTCTAGGCATATAGTAATTTGTTGCACTAGTTATCTAGTAATGCTAAGATTGGGCAGTGTGTTCAGGTGGTACCAGTTTAATACCTGCAGCATAAAGTGTGCTATCAACCTTCCTCCAAATAAACACCTTTTAATTATATGCTTATGACAACAGATGTATTGACAATGAGTAACAGACTTGACCCTTCTTGACTCGTACCCGCTTCAAATACACCCCTGCTTTCTATATTATTCGTTATCCCTAGTTTGACATCAATTTCATGCTTCAAAAACCCACTTTTTAAAACAATGTTCTTTACATTCTATTTCTCCCAATGTGCCTATACAATCCTGTTTTTTAAATTGATAGGCACTTTCCTTCACTCCGTTTTTTACCAAACGTAGAGTCATCAGTGTTTTAGAAACAGACTTTTTAATGAGGCCTGGGATGCCCTTTAATTTTCTCTCTGCTGCAAAACTGCACGATTGCAATGTGGCATTATCCATTTGATAGGTTCTGGTGGGCTTCCACATGTAAGATCCCACGGGTCCAAGTAGGCTACATGGAAGAACTGCAGCAATGTCTGAGTGCCTGATGACATAGAACCACCTAGAACCGTGCAGTAATGAATGCTATTAAATTGATAATTATTAAAGTATAATAGGAATTAATATAAAGTATAATAGGAATTAGTATAAAGTATGATAGGAATTAATAATTCCTAATTCATTAGACTTGAGTTTTCAAATTCCCATTATTTATGTGACAAATAAATAGTAAATAGTGTGTATTCTCATAAACCCCTTGAACCTCCTTTGCATGGGGAGATATTTAAGGTGGAGACAGGAAACCATTCAGAAAAAGTGTTTGGGGTAATAGAAATATTCTTTAGGCAGAAATTCAACTGGGCAATATTTATTTTTCAACTAAGCCCATGTATTTTTTTCACTAACCCTTTTCTACCTCTCCATGAAAGGACATTGGGAAGAAATAATGGTAGTAACTACCATCCTGTGAGTGCTTATTGGTTGCCAATCACAGTAACAGACTTCACTGTCCCAAGGCTCTGAGAGATTATACAATTTGTACAAGAGTACCCAGGTAGTAACTATCAAAATTTGTCTGAAACAGACATCTCTTCAACATGACACTATTGTTCTCCTTATAGAGAGTCCTAAGAACACCAGCACTTTTCCAGTTTCTAATTGCAAAGGTTTGTGCAATAGCCATTAGTAATACTAGCAAGAACTCTGAAGCCAAAAGCTCGTACTTAAAGGGTTTAACTTTTTTTTTTTTTTTTTTTTTTTTTTGAGAGACAGAGTCTTGCTCTGTTGCCCAGGCTGGAGTGCAGTGGCGGGATCTCTACTCACTGCAGCCTCCACCTCCCAGGTCCAAGCAGTTCTCCTGCCTCAGCCTCCAGAGCAGCTGGGATTACAGGCATGCACCACCACACGTGGCTAATTTTTGTATTTTTAGTAGAGATATATTTTTACCAGACATGCTGGCCAGCCTGGTCTCGAACTTCTGACCTCAAGTGACCTACCCACCTTGACCTTCCAAGGTGCTGGGATTACAGGTGTGAGCCACCATCACTAGCCAAGACAGAACTCTTTACAGTGCAGAATTACAGATTGTAAAGACAGAACTCCTTACAATAACATATTAATGGCAGTGACAGAGGGCTACCAGACTAGCACTTACCAATGAGGAGCACATGATTAAAGAATGCAGATTGAAAACATACAAGCAGTAATAGAAAAACAAATAGAGCTAGGTGCAGTGGCTCGGCCTGTAATCCCAGCACTTTGGGAGGCCAAAGTGGGCAGATCCTTTGATCCCAGGAGTTCAGGACCAGCCTGGGAAACCAGGTGAAACTCTGTCTCTACAAAAAAACGCAAAAATCAGCCAGGTGTGATGGTGTGCACCTGTGGTCCCAGCTACTTAGGAGGTTGAGGTGGGAGGATCACTTGAGTCCAGGAGGCAGAGGCTGCGGTGAGCCATGATCATGCCACTGCTCTCCAGCCTCCTAGCCTGGGTGATACAGAAAGATACTGTCTCAAAAAAGAAAGAAAAAAAAAAGGAAAAGAAAAACAAAAGGTATATTAAGGACATGACTCTGGCTACATTGTTCTTTCTTGGCCAAGATCTTCATCCAGAGGGAACAGATGGGTGGATCATCCCATACCCAGGCCAAACTTGTACTGTGTATTATTTGTAATTTGTTGCCTATATTTGTGCATAAAATAATTTTGGTTATTCTCAATCAAAAATTATTTGTTCTTATACATTTTCAAATGTGAAGACTCTCTTTAGTTACTATGAAGGGCAGCTACCTGTCCTAGGTAGGCTTGACCAATATGTGTTGCCACCTTCTACGTGCTGTAACAAGGTAGAAGAGGTGAGAATTGCTTTCACAAAATGACTCTCACATAGGAGTAACACTTAAAAAACCAACTGTTATGCATGAACTAGAATAACACACAGAAGACTTAGTGAAACTGCATATGCTTAGCATCAGTAAGCAATCTAGCCATTGCGAACATGCGATGCATAAGAAACTTCTCTACTTGACTACAGCAAAGACAGTGCTAACTATGTAACTTCGACTATTTTAAAACCAACATCTAATAACATCTCTGCTACATGATATGTTCTCCCTCCAAAAAATGAAAGCATTACTGATAAAGCAAAAATTCAACAGATTTTCGCAGGTAGCAGCGTCAAGCAAATAGTTCAAACGAGCTTTCATTTGCAGTCATTGAAGGGGAGGGAAATTTATTTTTTGTAGAAATGAGGCCTCACTATGTTGCCCAAGCTGATCTTGAACTTCTGGGCTCAAGCCATCAATCTTCCCAACTTGGTTTCCCAAAGTGCTGGGATTATAGGCATGAGCCACTGTGCCAGGCCAAGGGGAGGGAAATTTAGATTGAGGTGTCGAGGATGAATCCCCTGGAATTTGTCCAATTTTCACTTTGCTTCTGTGGAGGAGCTCAGCCATGCATTATGTTAGTTAACAGCTCACGTCTGAGGCCTACTAAAAGGAATTTCAGGGATCATGTAGTTTATGGCCTGTCTGGAAGCAAGATCAGCAGGAATTGGATTTCCCAGATTTCCCGGGAGGTTGGCAATGGCATATACTTAAAAAAAAGACCAAGGAGATAGTTTCTGCTTTTGTTTTTCTACAATTATTTCCCCTTCTGCAGATTCTATTACTGGAATACTGTAGCTACCCATTCTACTATTTAAACACATTAAAATTTTCTGTGTCATGATTATTATAAACATGTTTAGCTTTGTTTTTGTTGTCTTTTTCTGTAGGGATCCCATTAATTATTAATTATGCCTATAAGAAGAAAACAAAATTAAAAGCTGTTCAGAGAAATGAGAAATGACAAAATGTTGAGGTTGCCTTCATTATTGCTTTTCAGAAATCACAAATAGCTTGACTTACTTTTCTTTCTTCTTTTCGAACAGTTCAGTCGTTAAAAATAAAATTTAAAATGACCTCTAGTTCAAAAAATGGCCATGTTCAGTATGGCAGAGAACCCTGGCTAAGGTTTCAGGGCAGTTATTTTCTAGGGAGTTAGAGTAGTAGGCTTAGCTCTGTGGCAGAATTATGAGTGGGTTTTTAAAAACTGAGTTTGCCTGGTAAGGGCAAGGGAGAAATTGAGAGGGTTGCAGGGAATAGAGGGCAGTGTCTTCTTTTACATGGAAAATGGTTTATACTGCATTTAGCCAGAATAGTTGAGAGGTTCTGTGATGAGCATTTGTCCAGATTCCTCCTACCTCCCTTCTTTCCTCACTTCTATTTTTGGGGGTGGGGGAACTGATTTTGTTGAGAATCTGAACTTACCTGCTTCCCTTCACAAGGAAGCAAAAAGAAGAAGGCCAGGTGCTTATCGTCACCTCCATCTCCACCAGCAAAGGGTGAGACCATGACTTGGCTTAATCAGTCATGTGTTCTCCCTGGACCTTAGATTTAGGAGTGAGTGACGCTCAGCAGCAGGGCAGCGCCAGTTTCCAAGGTGCCTGGTGGTGACCAAGGGAGGTGGTTCCAGTGGCTACACTTGTGTGCAGAGCTGGGGAGAAGAAGGCTAGTGGTAGCAACAGAGGAGCTCATGCATATTTCTGGGCCTGATTTTCCCTGGTCTTGATGGCCAATTTAGGGAGTTACTCAATGTGCTTTTAACATCTGCTTTTTCTGCTTCAGTCCTTCAGAGTGGGTTTCTATTGCAGCAACTAAGACTCCGAGCAATGGACCCAGGCTCTTTCTGAGATTTGGACGTGGAGATCTAGAAGTGACCCTGAGCTTCTGTCACACAGCACAGAGGTATTCATTGGTGGAGGTGGCCTTTCTGAATCTGCCCCCTGCCCCCTGTCCCTGATGTATCTTAGGACACGTTCCTTGCCCAAATCAAATGCTGAGGGAGAATGATGTCATTACCAACAGCTCACAGAAAACAGAGTCAAAGATGCATCATTTCTAGAAAGAGATTAATGTCAGTGTCCAACTCTTACCATGATAGTTGAATTCCTACTCATTGATGGAGAATGGCAGCTCTGGAAAAGGCCCCAGAAGTCTTGAGGTACAGGACTGGGATTCACTTAGCTAAGCCTGGTGGAAGACAAGCTTGTCAGTACCTTACAGTTAACTTTTCCTGATCCCTTCCCAGGGGCCCACCAAATTCATATATGGGTGGTGAAAAGTAGCCACGCAGAGCTCAGGACCACTATTACTTGCTAAAGCATTCTGAGACACAGCTTCTGAAAATGAGAATATAATTTATCAAGCAGGGTGTGTTCAATGATTCGGAAAGATCCATATGTGCTTTTGTTTCAGTCACTCTAATGAGAATGTGTCAACTTCAGTTCTATTCTTCTATCATCAGGCTTATTCCTGATTAAACCAGAGTAGCTGCTTTCCAGAGAGGCGTGGTCTTCCTGCAGGGGCATGCAAGCTTTGCAGAGAGCAGCTGCTTCATTGTACAGGATCTTTGAGTTAGGACTGAGAGCATTTCAATTGTCAAAAACCAATATATTATTCCTAGAAGGAATTTGACAATATTCCAGTATCATTATCCATCACCGATTTGAGAAGGAAAAGCAAAAGGTCTAAGGCAATATCTTCAAGAGCGAATGATTTAAAGGAGGGTGGGATGGGTTGGAGCCGAAGGCCAATGCAAAACAAGATGTCACATTGTTTAACAGACCACAAGAAAATGACATTTCTTCCAATTCCCTGCTGAAATGAAGGTGAAATCTTCCCATCTGGAGACAACTGGTGTCCCAAGGGGACAGACTATTTTATAGTCACAGGAACTTGTTGTCCAACAAGTAGATGGTGAAATACACACACGGCTAGGGATGAAATGTTCCACTGCAGGAAGGTGATCTTCACCCAAACCCAACAAAACCCCATATGCTTTTGTATAGAAAGAGAGACCCTGAGGACAAAAATTGGAATTTAGTGTGAAGCATATAATCTTTTTTCTTTTTTTCCAACTCAATACCCCATCTGCCTTAAGGGTAAAAAAACCATACAAGAAGCTGTATGGCAGCAGGAACTAAGAGTTTTCTCCTCCCATAGATGGATGTGCTCTAGGCAAGGGTATGATTGTAATGCCTCATTTGTGAGGATGGGAGATTACAGAAACAAAGACAACATGACCCGTATGCACTGCTCAGAATTTATCTCTCTGCTATCTCTCTTTGGGTGTCCAGAACCAAGATCCATTTTTTTTTTTTTTTTGAGACAGGGTCTTGCTGTATCACTCAGGCTGGAGTGCAGTGGTGACCATAGTCCACTGCAACCTTGAATTCCTGGGCTCCTCTAATCTTCCCATCTCAGCCTCTCAAGTAACTGAGCCTACAGGCGCATGCCACCACACCTGGCTAATTTTAAAAAATGTTTTGTAGAGATAGGTTGAGGATTCTTTGTTTGTTATACAAGCTGGTCTTGAACTCTTGGCTTCGAGCAATCCTCCTGCCTTGGTCTCCTGAAGTGTTGGGATTACAGGCATGAGCCATTGTGTCCAACCTAAGATCCTTTCCTGGATATCCCAGGCTGAGCTTTTCATGCTGATTCCTGCATGAGCAATTTTCATTACACAATTTGCAACTCAGGGACAAACTGTCACAAATATGCGTTATCTTACGATTTTCTGGCCATCTCTGTACCATGTCTTCAGTCTGTTAGGAAACTTTAACAATTTTCTGCCCGTAGGAGGACAGCACAGTTTGACAGCAAAAAACTTCAGTCCTCTTTGGAAAAAATGTTCTCCCTGATTCTTGGATTAAAATTCATTTGTGCCAGGTGTGGTGGCTCGCACCTGTAACTCCAGCACTTTGGGAGGCTGAGGTAGGAGGACTGCTTGAGCCCAGGAGTTCAAGACCAGCCTCAGCAATATAGGGAGACTCTGTGTCTACTATTAAAAAATAAAAGAAAGTTAGGTGGATGTGGTGGAACACGCCTGTAATCCCAGCTCCTTGGGAGGCTAAGGTGGAAGGACTGCTTGAGCCCAGGAATTTGAGGCTGCAGTGAGCCAAGATCTCACCACTGCACTCCAGCCTGGGCAACAGAGCAATACTCTGTCTCAAAAAAATAAATAAAATAAATAAATGAAATTCCATCTGTAAGATACTTCCCTTGTTTTTCTGCTTTGAATAATGTCTGTGTTTTCATTGGCTAGTTCCTACTGTTTTCTCTTTATTAATATCCTGAGGAAGTCTCGAGATTGTTGGCACTTTTAGAAAATTACAAGAATTTTGACAGCATGTCTGCCACATACCTTTTAATGTTCTAATAATATGATTACTGTTTATTTAGAGCCTACTATGTGCCAGGCACCATGCTAGGTGTTTTATGTACATTATCCTTAATTTTCCTAACGAGCCTGCTCAATGTTGGTGTTATCACCCTCATTTTTAGGATTATGAAGCTCTGGCACAGAGATTAGCTAAGTCATTTCTGGACTCCGGCTGTTTTCTTGTTTAAAATTATACCTCAGTTTTATCTCGTGGATTCAGGGAGAGTCTTGTCAACTCCGTGGGGTGATTAATGTATGTTCCTGGTATTTCACTTCTTTGTGCACGCCTTCCTGCCATGTCAGTAGTACCTCGTTCAAGTTTGTAATTGTTTCTGATCCCTTTCAAGTGAAAGCAGCTTAGTTCTTCCTTCAGCAGGGCATCAGAGTTGGCTGTTGGGGATGATAGGCATTATCAGAGGCTGCAGATCACAAGAGGCTCCATCAAATAGACCATGCTCTGGCTTCAGGAGAGCAAGCGATGTGGGCATTCCTTCCCGTCACTGTGATGGAATGTTCGTAATAATTAATTTGCTATCTAAAGTGGTGTTTGAGTCAAAGCCTTAACACTGGGTGAATACTGCCTATTATCTATTTGAAATCTTGTATTGAAATTTCTAGAAACCCCAAAAGTAGTGTGTGCCTTTGAGCACACAAAATTATGCTTTTCGAAATGCTGAGTTAGTCAAGAGTTAGCATGCACAGTAAATGAATTGAATTCTTTAATATTTCTCACAATGCTATCAAAATAATACATATATGAAATGTATAAGCCATGAATCTTAAAATATGGGTACAAAATGAGCAATTTAGAAAGCAATTAAAATTTTTTCTCCCCTCCCCTCCCCTCCCCCTCCCTTCCCTTCCCTTCTCATCTTCTCTCCTCTCCTCTCCTTTCCTTTCCTTTCCTGAGATGGGGTTTTGTAGTGTTGCCCAAGCTGGTCTCAAACTCCTGGATGCAAATGATCCACCCACCTCGGCCTCCCAAAGTGCTGGGATTGCAAGCGTGAGCCACAGGACCTGGTCAAGATTTTTAAAATAATATTCCCCAAATGATAAGATTCCCTCAAAATATATTCCTTGGGATGTTAAGCCCACAAGTTGTTACCCTCAGAACAGAAGTTAAAGGGTGAAACGGCTGTGGGAGACAGTGTATATTGTCACTGGAAAAGTGATAGTCCATGTTCGTGTGTTACAGAATCTGAGGTCCTCTGCCACAAGAGATCTGTGCTTTCCTTAAACCCATCGTTTTTCAAATGTGCTTGACCATGGAAAATTCTATTGGGTAATTCCTTTTAACAGACTACCCTTTGGGAAATGCTGGACAGTTAAAATGGAAAGAAAGAGACCAGCAGAAGATTTTCCAATGTGGAGTCTTCTACCAAAGCGGTCTTGAGAATTCTAATCCCTTTAGTGAGGGTTATTGCAGGTTCAAGCCTATGAAATGAAATTTTGGAGTCTCTTAGCATAGGCAAGTTTGTACAGATATGCATGTCATCAGCCTTAGGCCACCTCCCAACAGCCACCAGCTTCCCCCATCACCCCTTCTTGATGGCACTCTTGGCAGTCAGAGAAAAAAATCCTGTGGCCTCCATCCCTTCTCTCACCAAAAGCAAGAGCCTGGTAAAAACTGAATAATCGTCCTCTTATTTGTTTTTTACACAAAATTCGGTGCATCAAATCATCTACAGTAAATCATCTACAGATGTAAATTCGTATTTACTACAGAGTAAATAATCTACAGTATACACTTTTTTTTTTTTTTTTTTTGAGACGAAGTCTTGCCCTATCGCTCAGGCTGAAGTGCAGTGTCCCAATCTCGGCTCACTACAACCTCCACCTCCCGGGCTCAAGCAATTCTCCTGCCTCAGCCTCCCAAGTAGCTGAGATTATAGGCAACCACCATTACGCCTAGCTAATTTTTATTTTTGTTTTTAGTAGAGATAGGGTTTCCCCATGGTGGCCAGGCTGGTCTCAAACTCCTGACCTCATGATCTGCCCACCTTGGCCTCCCAAGGTACTGGGATTACAGGCATGAGCCACCGTGTCCAGGCCAGTATATACTTTTTTTAAAAATGGGAAAATGCTACATTACGGTATCCTAGAATCAGTCTTAAGGTCAGTTTGCGTGAGCTGATCTTTTTAGATCCATTGAACAAGAAAGACTTGTTTATGTTGCAACCTATTGCATTACATTTGTTTTGAATATGAATAGCATTTCATATCCTTATAGCTTTTCCACACCCCGTTGTATCATTCTTGGGAGCTATTTCAATTAGACCAAGGCCCTTTCACACCAGCCAAGCCTGCTCCAAAAAAGGCACCCTGGTCAGTTTTCATAAGTGCTTTTGTTTATATTACAAGTTGCCAAATGGGAAAGGTGACAAGATAGAGTATAGGAAGGCTCTATTGTCTATACATCAACAATTTTGAATTTCAAAGGAGATTGCATGTCTTTCAGCTATCCTTAGAAGTGGGAAAACAGATTAGGAATTTTTATGCTTAAATTCTGGTGTATGGCTTCTTGCCAGCTTCCTTAGAAGACCCTGCCCAAGCTTCCAGTGTTACCATCAGGCTTGTGACGTGCAACCTCTGAAGAGGGTCCTCTGATCTGGACGAGTACACTGTCCCCCTTGTTGAGATGGAGTCTGGAAGAGGGTATTCATGGGACTCTTGGAATTTCATTCAGCCTAATGTACTTGGAAATGAATTCGCTTGTCAGAGAACAATTGACAAATGAAAGAGAAAATCTTGATTAAATTTCAGGTCTAAAAAAAAAAGCTGCTTTTAATCACTTCTTAAAATAGTACACTGTTTCATCACTGAACTCACAGGCATGTGCAGGCCTGAAATTTGGTCAGTCTTCTTTTTAAAGATAAGCTTGTAAAGTCTGCGTAGCACTTTGCCATCTAAAACAAAACAAACAAATCTAGCAAGAAAGCAAACAGACAAAAAAAGCCAAGTTTATTTGACAGAAAAAATGTATTTCTTTCTAAGTCTTTCCCTACAATAGTTCAGGAATAATACAGTTTTCTTTACAGTGAAAATATTTTATTAAGAATTTTTTAGCTTTCAGGGAAATATCCAGCCCAGAGAGAGTGTCTTGACTATGGAGTCATGTTTGTGCCTTCGAGTGACAAGTCCTGTGAGATACCCATTAAATACCATTATCAGTGAGGGCTGCAAAGTGTGACCTGAGTCTGAGCCTGCTTCTGCTGTCATTTCTGCATGGCCAAGTTAATCAATTGCCTCCTTGGCACTCAGCCTATGTAGCAGGGAGAGACTAGAAATCTGCCAAAGTGAAAATTACTAGAACTTGGAATTACCACGGAAATCAATACACACACACACACACAAACACACACACACACGTGCATAATGGGAATTGGTTTCAAATTGAGTTTCCTGGGGAGCTGACTCTGAGATGGAAATTAATTTGTAGGATGCTTATTAATGAACTTGGGATCGACACCTCTGGAAGAACAAGTAGCAAGCTGGGCAGTCGAGGAGCTGGGCTGAGATGTAGTCTCAACAAAGACCTCAGTCAACCCCACGGGAAGCTCTGATGCTGGGATAGTCCTTCAACATTGTCCCGGTTAGCCAGGGGGCTGAGTCTTTAGATCTCTGTGTTGGCCAGTCATTGGGTTTGTCTGCCCTGGGGAAGGGGCATGACCGTGGGCGAGGTGGCTCTTCAGCTGAGGCAGTTCCTGAAGGGGACTGACAGTCAAGTGCCTTCTGACAGCCAAATATACAGCAACTGGGGGAAAACCCTTCATCCTGGAGGGGGATCAGGATGTGTGCAGCAGAGTGTGCACTGCAAAACTCCCTAGTTTTGTTTTCTGATACAGTGTACGTCAATTAATGAACCTATGAAAACAGAGCTCTGTTAGGGTGGAATGTTGTATTCCTGAAGACATCTTCATGACTCAGGAGAGGCAGTAATGGTTGGCAGCCAGTAGCAATAGAGCTGCTTTCTACAAGCTGGGGACAAGCATGGCTGTTACCACACTTACGCTTGCCTGGAAGGTTGGGGAGCACAGTTTTGATTGTAAAGAGTCTGGTAAATGATGTCTCAACTTGGCCTTGGCATTTTTTCTCTGCTGCCCTGACATCGGTCCACCGTTCCCGCACCACGATGTCCCCTCCTCTCATCCCCATACTTTATCTTCTCCCATGACCCCATTTATCCCCTAAGGTACATGATTTTCTGGCACATTTAGTATTTATTTATAATATTTTTGTTTACAAACATCCCTTTGATATCTTTCATATTATATTTCACCATTGGTAATGAAATTCTGACAACAAAGAATGCTACTAAACTTGTTAAAATATACACTGAATCTCACTTTGTTGCCCAGGCTAGAGTGCAGTGGTATAATCATAGCTCACTGTAACCTTGAACTCCTAGGCTCAAGTGATCCTCCTGCATCAGCCTTCCTAGTAGCTGAGACTATAGGTCTAAGTCACCATGCCTAGATAATTAAACAATTTCTTTTTCTAGAGACAGGCTATTGCTGTGTTGCCAGGCTAGCTCACTGCAGGCTTGAACCCCTGGCCTCAAAAAGTCCTTCTGCTGTGGTCTCCCAGGTGCTGGGATTACAGGAGTGAGCCACTGCACTCAGCCTGAACTTTTTCTTTTGTTACTATGAAAGAAGATGTAAGACTTATGTGCAAAGCAGATACCCAGAGTTTGAATCCAGCCCACCACTTACCTGCTGTGTCCACTGGGCAAGTTGTTAACTCTTCGTGCCTCAGTTTCTTCATCTATAAGGAGAGATTAAAACAGCACTTTTCACGGGTTGTTATGAGAAATAAGTTACTATATGTCAAATGTTTAGGACAGTACCTGGCAAATAGTAAATATTAGATAAATATTTTCTAACTAAAGAGTAAGTTAAAATATTCTAGGCATGGTGTCTATATTTATGTGGAAAGGAGAGAGTTTAGAAGAGGAAAAAAGAGATTCACATTGTTAATCACTTCCCATGTGTGAGAAACTGTGCTAAGAAACAGATTGCCTAACCTTCATAATAGTCCTATGATGCAGATATAAACTCCTCCTTATAGATGAAGAAATTAAGGTCTGCACAGTCTAAATTCAACATCAAACGGACCTGGTGAGTGGACAGCTGGAATTCAAACCCAAGTTGGCCTGACGTTAATGCCTTTGTACATTCTACTTCTCCTAACCCCACTCTTTCTTTTTTTTTAAATTACATTTTCTTCTTTTTAAATTACACTTAACTTCTGGGATACATGTGCAGAACGTGCAGGTTTGTTTGTTACATAGGTATACATGTGCCATGGTGGTTTGCTGCACCCATCAACCCGTCATCAACATTAGGTATTCCTCCTAATGCTATCCCTCTCCTTGCCGCCCAGCCCCCGACAGCCTCAGTGTGTGATGTTCCCCTCTCCTACTCTTTCTTAATGATATCCCCTCAAAGTAGTCTGGTGGTTTTCCGTTTTCCAGTAAATAAAAACTGATAGAAGTGATACAAACCAGAATTCTGAACTCCCCTGAGAACTGCCCTCCAAAACCATTAGTTTCATTTTGTTTTTGTTATTACATAAAACAAAGAGTAATGACATGAAAAATATGACTTGACAACACCATTTATATTACAATTTTCCCCATATTATGAACTTCATGCCTAAAACAATACCTTTTATGGCACAAGTTAGCCTATTTTGTATTGCTAGTTGCAAAAAGTACTCTTCAATTTTTAGGGTGTAAGAGTGATCAGATAACTCATAAGCAGATATTTCTACAAGGAAGAAAACCCCAACTGAGAAGATTAATTCATAATAAGTCACATTTTGATGCTAAAATAGTTTGATCTGAGATTCCAATTGACTACAAATTGCCATCTGTGCATAGTTGTTGAAGATGTCACTTGTAATTAACTCAATGAACCTCTATTTGACAACCACTGTCAATGGGATTTGCAGAATATATACTGGTATGTTAATTTTCAACTTAAAACTGCCAAGTGGTTGCTGGCTTTGTGAAAGTAGCTGGCTTCCCTCATTTAAGCAAACTTTGAAAGGCCTATAAAGGGAAAAGAAATGATAACTTTTACCTACATTAGCTTAATATACATTCCTGTAAGGGGAAGCTATTAGCTCCTCCCCTGAAAAAAAAAAAAAAAAAAAAAGGCCCCAGGAAGTTTTTGTTTCAGACCTCACGAGATGTGAGAACTCTTACTTTAGCCTTTTGGGTTCAAGACTCTTTATTCACATCTACATGCAGACATGCACTTTCCTTCTACATTCTGCAGGGAAATGGAGGATAAATAGAAGGGAATCACTTTATCACCCATGTGTGTCCCAATCACCACCAGTGGTCAATGGACTTCTAAGGAGAAGTCCTCAAAGGGCTTGTGTTCCTGCTTGAAGTCTAATGGGGAGAAGCAGGTAGATTGACCTTGATCATATTTGGTCAATGTCATCTTGACAACAAGTAGTGGGAAGGGTAAGAGAGACTGGTAGACTAATGGTTTTAAGCCATATCAGAAACAAAACACTGACAAAGGAAGTTAAAAACAGATCTAAGTCATAAGCTCAAAAGAAAGCCTTGACCCAGAAACTTGACCCTGAAACTCTACATCCCTTCCTCCAAATTTCCACCCAAGACTCTGCCTCTCCATGCCCCACCATTAGTCCTGCTTGTGGGATTCCCTGTACTAGCCTACAGAAATCATGAGAAATGTCCAGGGTTGGGGAGGGTCTCACCACCAGTGCTGAGAAGCTAGAGGTGAAAGAGGAAGAGGAGGTTCAAGACCCACTGCAGCATGGTAAAAATGTGTATTCCTGACATCTCAGCTTGAAACTGAATTTATTCCTCATAACGGAACTGTAAGAAATGGTACATAGACTCTTCAGCATTTCTTCAAAAATTTTTATTTTAGGTTTGGGGGTACATGTGAAGATTTGTTACATAGATAAACATGTGCCATGGGGGTTCATTGTACATATTATTCCATCACCTGCATATTAACTCAGTACCCAATAGTTATTTTTTCTGTTCCTCTCCCTCCTTTCACCCTGCCCACTCAAGCAGACACCAGTGTCTGTTGTTTCCTTCTTTGTGTTCATAAGTTATTATTTAGCTCCCACTTACAAGTGAGAGCATGCAGAATTTGGTTTTCTGTTCCTGCATTAGTTTGCTAGGGATGATAGCCTCCAGCTCCATACATGTTCCCACAAAAGACATGGTTTCATTCTTTTTTTATGGCTACATAATATTCCATGGTGTATGTGCCACATTTTTAAAATTCATTCTGCCTTTGATGGACATTTAGGTCAATTCTGTGTCTTTGTTATTCCATGCATTTGCTGCAGTGAACGTTCCTGTGCATATGTCTTTATGGTAGAATGCTTTATGTTCCTCTGGGTATGTACCCATTAATGGGATTGCTGGGTCAAATAATACTTTGACTCTCAAGTGTTATCGGAACTAAACTCCAGCAACAAGTCGTGATAAATATATATATATATTTTTCTTTTTTGTGAACTGGTTTAAAGACCTAATAACCATGGATGACACAATTACTATAAGAAAGTACCTTCCCAACTTCCTAACAATTCATTTTTAAAAATATAGGATGGGGCTAGCTTAGAGCTGAAGAGATACAGAACCAACAATTGAAATAATCTAATAAAGTTTTAAAAGTAGGGATACGCTGATTAACAAGTGAGATTAGAAAGGCTCAAAAAGGAGATTCTAAAATTGAGCAAATGGGGAAAAAAAACTTGCTTGATTTACTTTGAAATAATTTACAAAGTATGTTAATGCTAACATTTACTACATTTTTATCAGCCTTTATCTCAGATAATATGTGTTTAACATGAGACGAAATACACATTAAATGTACCAATTTAATTTGTTTATCTGTTTTTTTTAAGTTTTATGCATTTGTGTTAGACATACGCATATAAATACGTGCTACACTTTTTTTTCTGAAAGATAAATTTATACTGTGATAAATATTGTGCCAAAATTCTAGGGTGAGTAAGACAAATCAAACCTACTTTTTATAGGCTTACTTATATTCTCCCATTGTATTTTAACTTTTGTAGTTTTTAGTATTATATAAAACCCTAAGTGAGGGTTTTTTTGTGTATTTTTATTTCTGGATTTATGTATTTTATTGGAACTTTAAGTATAGTTATAGATGAAAAGAAAAAAGTTTCCTTGCTTACTTTTTAGGCAAGGTATGCTAGCTGAGGAAGGGCTTGCTGTTTCTTTAATATTTTCTACATAATTGGATCTATTTTAGCAGTATGAGCTATTGCAGCCATTATGAACTGAACAATAGAAGAAGGCCAATTATTCTAAAGCTGCATTTAATGGCTGCTCACCTTGCACAGATATCTCTCTTCAAAATCAAATACAATGCAACATGCATTTTCTGAGGAATTCAAGAGCTAGGCAGATTGGCATAGTTAAACAGCAGCATTTTGAAGTCTGGTGTCAGACATGAAGAATCTTGGGTCAACTGTACTGTTATTCTGCTTCTTAGTGTTCTTGGTCAGTTGGATTCTTAACACACTATATATAAAAACATAAAAATATATACATATAAGCATATAAATATCATATGTGTGTGTGTGTATATATATGTTTAAAAACCAGGATGATGATTAGGAACAAATAATTTTTGTTCATAAAATCTTCTATATGAGAGGCATGTTTTCATATGTCCTTGTACTCAGTATCAGTGAGTTCTCCCAAAAATAGCCTCAGAACTGGCTTGAGCAAACCAAGAAAAGGATAAAACTCAACCTCTTCCTGCAAGTGGGTTGTAAACCTAAATGTGAAAAGAAAAAATCTTGTTCATATGATTGTGGCTATCTTTATGACATTGGGCAGGGTTTCAAATATCGTATAAAAACAAAAGATCATTAACTACATTGAACTTAAGTAAACTCATGGAAAGACACCAGAAAGAGTGTGAAAACACAAACCACAGAAAAAGATATTGGCAACATGTAACTAACAAAGATCTTGTATCCACAGAACAATTAAAAAAAGATAACCCAATTGAAAAATGAGCAAAAGACTTGAACAAGCACTTCACAAAAAGAAAATCCAAACAACCAGTAAGAATATGCAAAGATGGTCAACATTATTAATCATCAGAAAATACAAGTTAAAATTATATTGAGATCCTTGATTGGCAAAATAAAAAAATTTGTTCACAACACATGTTAGCTGGGATGTGGGAGTAATGAGCTCTCTCATATACTGCTGTGTAGGAGAGAAAGTAAGTACATTCACTTTGGAAAACAGTTTGTATTATCCAATAAAATTGGAGCTACACATATCTTGTTATATAACAATCTCTCTATTGGGTATATCCCTAGAGAAAGGAAGCATTTGTGTGTCAGAAGATATCTACAAGAATGTTCCAAGCAGAATTTTGATATGGTTCTTAAACAAGAAGTGAACCAAATATCCTTCAACAGTAAAGTGTCCATAAACATTGAGTGAATAAATTGTACATATATTAGCACATTGAAATTCTTACAATAAAAAGATGAACTAGAGGTTTTTTTTTTTGGAAGGAACTGATAACCACAATATGGATCAAAAGAAGCAAGGCACAAAAGAATGGGTACAGTATATTTCTCACTGATATAAAATAAAAAACCAGGAGAAATCATACCCTAAAGGTGATAAAACTATAAAGAAAATGTAGAGAACTAGAATAGGACTGCTGTAAGAATCAGGGAGGCAGTTTCCTGTAGAGGGAGAGAGAGTATTTCCACTAGAAAGACAATATTTAAAGCATATTTGTTATATATAGTCATACATTGCACTGCATATTTGAGTGTTTTGCATTCTCTTGTATGTCTGTACTTACTACGTCCCAGGTAATGTGCTAAGGGTCCATCATACATCAGCTCATTTAATTCTCACATCAACCCTCACAGCTGAGGACAGTCAACCCTCCTTGGGTTCTGCATTAGTGGGTTCAACCAGCTGCTGATCGAAAATATTTGATAGAAGAAAAAAGGTTGGTTGCATCTGTGTTGAACAAGTACAGACTTTTCGCCCTCATCATTATTCCCTAAATAATACAATTTAACAACTATTTACACAGCATTTACATTGGATTGGGTATTATAAGCAATCTAGAGATGATTTAAATTATACAGGAGGATATGAACAGGTTATATGCAAAAACAAAGCCATTTTGTATCAGAGACTTGAGCATTCACAGATTGTGGAGTCTTTGGGGTTACTGGAACCAATCCCCGTGCACACCAAAGGGTGTGTCTACAATTACGATTATTTTACAAAGGAGGGTCATTCATGTTGGTCAGGTAAGCACCCGCATACAGTGCTCAGATTGAGGAAGGAGCTGAGGTAGACTCTGACCCAGGTGGATCTGCTGTCCAGTTGGCTGCTGAGTTGCCATCCTGTTTTACTCCTTTGTTAACCACTTAGACATCATCGCCAGTGGCAAAATCTTGACCACGAACAGACAAGTATTATACAGAGGTTGGTTCCAAAAGCATAGCTTTCATTCATTCTACAGTCATTCCTGTGACAAGCTCTGTGTTGGGTTTTGTGACTACAAAGAGGAAAACGACACTAGACCTGCCCTCAGAGACCTGCTCCAGGACCAAGAAGAGAGTTAGGTAAACAGACAAACGAAATCAGCAGCTTATGAGGGCATTACAGTGGCATGGGGACAAACAAAGCTGGAAGAAGAAAATAGATATCAGGCAAGAGAAACTCAGTTTTAATCAGAGCCTTTAACCAACCAGTCCATCTCTCTGTATTACTCCTTTACTTGTCTCTGATTCCCTTAGAGTGAGCTGTAGCCTGTTACTCACTTTTCCCTAAATGGACTCCACGTTATTCCATTCCCAGTCTTGCAAGGTGTGATTCTTTTAAGTCCCCGACTACATCCCCACTCTTTCCTGTTCCCCTCTTCTTCCCACTTCCCCTTTCCACCCTCTTTGGCTACCTAAATCAAACCTATCCTTTACTACCTGTAAATCTCCGGATGTCCCCCGCCGGAAGTGAGCACGACTTTTCCAACACCTTTCCGCGTTTTATTCATGCCGTGTTTGCAGGCTATTGTGCATTTGATCGTGTATTCCAATTATTTACGTGAATGTTTTATCTTCCCTGCTAGAGTGCAAGCTCCTTCAGCCCAGAGAACACGATTAATTTTGCTTTGTGTTTGTCACGGCCAAGAATTGTGCCTGGAACAAACACAGCCTTGTTGAATGGAATTGGACACATAAACAGATGAGAAGTATTTGGCAGCAACCTGACCAACCCTTTTGAGTTTGGATGGGAGTTCCGGAGCAAAGGTATCCTGAATCCTATAATAATAATAGCAACATAATCTCAAGGCACGTTTATAGTTGAGACAAATGGAATCTACAGACAGATGTTATCCATAGGCCAAAGAATACTGCAAAAAATTATTTACAGCAATATTTTTCCTTTTACAAGAAAAATAAGTTATGAGGAAACATAGCTAAGTTTTCACATGGAAACTCATATGGAAAGGATGGCTAATCATCCATGATCTATTCGCCTATGCCCATGAATTCTACCATCAGCAGTAATAATTATGGAATCTAGAAGATAATAGAAGATTCCATTCATTAGTTTATATTTGCAATTATTTTATTTTTGCCCAGTGATGTTGAATTAAATCATTGAAATCCTTTCAATATTTTGGCTTGGAAATTTCCTCTATTTTTGTTTCTTAGTGGATTTCTCGTCACTACAGCTTTACTCTGTTGGGAAAAAAATCCAGTTAATATACCTATACAATAGCTAGGAAATTTAATGAAAATCTATGAAAGCTTGATTATTTTTAGAGACATCTCATTGAGATTTCTTTGTTTCCTAAATGTTTAATGATAAATAGTCCCCAGGGACTTTTGCTCAACTTTGTAACTCCCTAGAAGTTCAAATTTAAAATACTCAGCCACTTCAGAGGCAAATACTCAAAAGAGAGTGAAGCACAGAAAAGATGGGGTTTTTAATGCAGGTCAGTGGAATGCTAGCCTCAATTCCAAACTCCTTCTTTCTCTGATAGGGTTCAAGGACAGCTCACACAGTCTCCCTGTGGGCATTTGAGTTTTCCTTTGAGGTTTGCGTCTCTCCTATCTCCCCTCTCCTTAGTCTCTTAAATTACTTGGCTGTTGCCCTTGTGACAGGATAGATAAGAATTGGTCACCATGGCCAGGTGTGGTGGATCACGCCTGTAGTCCTAGCACTTTGGGAGGCCGAGGTGATTTGATCACCTGAGGTCAGGGGTTTGAGACCAACCTGATCAACATAGCAAAACACTGTCTCTAATACAAATACAAAAATTAGCTGGGCATGGTGGCGCTTGCCTGTAATTGTAGCTACTTGGGAGGCTGAGGCAGGAGAATCACTTGAACCCTGGAGGCAGAGGTTGCAGTGAGCTGAGACTGCACCACTGCACTCCAGCCTGGGTGACAGGGTAAGACTCCATCTAAAAAAAAAAAAAAAAAAAATTGGTCACCATCCAATTGCATTGGCTGGGCTATTTCTGGAGACATACTTGGGGCACCTTGTTAGTGGGGCTTTGACATAAGTGCATGTAGGGAAGGAAGAAGGCACAGTACTACTTCAGCAGCTCCAGCCCTGGATCCTGAGATAACCAGGAACATTTCCAGGATGCAACAGCATTGTAAGTGGCCATCTCTGCACAAGCAAGGGCCTATTGCTTTCTAAGCATTTCTGCAGTCACCTCCAAATGGTTTCAATCCTGTACCCCAACAGCAAACAAATTTGAGCATGCTCCTTCCTATATATATATATATATATTTTTTTAAATGTATACAAATAAGAGCAATGAGATAAAAGAGTCAATATAAATAAGAATTCTTATATTTTCTTCTACTCCCACAAGGGATCATCTTGTAAACCCCACCTTACATAGCACCAAGCTATGGAGATCATAGCTTGGGTGCTCCTTGGTTAGAGCATCTCAGCCACAATCCGTCTCTTTTTCTGCACTTGCAGCTAATAGATAACTTCTATGTTCTGGTTTCTCTGTGTGTCTCTGTTTTTGCTTTTGTGTTGCCTACTCTGATGCTGATTTCCTATGTATGTGCCACGTACAAACTCTCTAAGAAAGGGGGCCCCGTGGGGCTTATCAATTGCTGTTTCATGTGGAGCTTTGTTCATGACAAAGCTTTCTGCCAGGCCCCAGGAGAACTGCTGATCAGCCTTGACAGCTTTGTGTTGTTGGGGCTCAGCCATCAATGGCCAGGGCAGCAGTATTACATTTTAGAATGGGTGCCATCTGTATGGAGGTGGCCATGAGTGACAGTCAAGACAGGGACCTTTTGTGGCCCAAAGTGTGGGTGGTAGTCTTCTCCTCACAGCCATTCTTCTTGGGGTTATTGTTAGGGTCCTTGGTTAGAGATCGTGTATTCTTCCTTTCTTGTATGATCTTCCAATCCAACGCCCCCTCCCAACCTCTCAACTGCAGAGAAACAACTTACATATTAAGTTCACAATGAAGAGCCCTGCTACTTCTTTCATATATATACGAAATATATATCTATTTCAAGATAGGGTTTCTCTATGTCACCCAGGCTGGAGTGCAGTGGCATTATCGTAGCTCACTGCAGCTTTGACCTCCTGGACTCAAGCGATCCTCCTGCCTCAGCCTCCTGAGCAGTTGGGACTACAGGTGTACACCACCATGCCCGGCTAATTCTTTTAAATTTATTTGTAGAGATGGGGTCTCCCTATGCTGCCAGGTTGGTCTCAGACTCCTGGGGTCAAACGACCCTCCTGCCTCAGGTTCCCAAATTGCTGGGAGTACAGGTGCAAGTACCGTGCCCAGTCCTTTTTGTAATATCCCCAGTGAAAAAACCATTCATTTAGCCTACTCTTTGTTGATAAAAGCCCATCCTTCAAGGAAGGTAATATGAGCTTTTGGAACAAACTGGCACATCTCAGAGTGAGTCCTTTTTGCACATTGAACCTTTCACAGGGAGTAGAAGTGGGACCCTCTGCCTACCTCCCCCACTTTGTTGGAGAGCTTTAGATCTTAACTGATAGCAATTATTTATCTCAGTTCTCTTTCTCCAAGAACCCATGGACATTTGTCCCAACTGTGTCTGGGCATCTGACAAAGCATGCCTTCACAGTCTACGTGATCTGAAAGCCAAGAAGATGAGGCTGTTTCTGGGCCTCACTCCACCTGTCATCCAGAACAAAGGCTAAGAGAGAGGGCTCTGCAGCCACAAGCCTGGGTCCCTTGTATATAGCAAGATAGTGAGATCCCATTTCATAGTACCTACATCATAGGATTACGGTGAAAATTAATTTAACATATAAGTGATTACTATAGGTAGTATTGAGTACATCTGGCCTTTTATCGTCTAAAAGGAGTAATTTACTTTGTGATATTTTGGACTCGTGGGGCTTACTATGATTATTTCTGAAACAATTGAACAGGAAGAAAGTATGCGTCTTGGTTTTATTACCTGTGAAACTCACAACCAGCAAGTCTGGGTCTGTCTTGTTCGCTACTCTATCCTCAGTCCCTGTGCTGTAGGTATTATTATTACAGCCATTTTACAGATGTGGAAAAGGCACGAAGAATTAAGTGACTTGCTCATGTCATACTGTGAATACTTGGCAGAGCTTGGATTAAGGATCCAGGCAGCCCTGGTATAATGGAGACATTGGATAAATATCTCCATTTTTTGATATTGATTTAGAAAATATTAGGAAATGTAATTACATAAAAATAAGTGTTCTCCAAGGTATTTCAGTAAGTTTTTATTTGCTGAAAGAAAATTCTTTGACATTCACAGACTCTGGGAATGTGATCACTTCTGTTTATTGAATGCCACTCACTAACCATAGATCTTACATGCATGAACTTAATCTTCTATAACATCCTTAGGATTAGATATGAGCAATCACATTTTGCAGATGAGAAGCTGAGCTTCATAGAAATTGTCACCTGCATGGAGATCACAAAGCATTAGGTGGCAGAAGGGGGATTAGCACCAGGGTTCCATACTCCTAAATCTGTGCTTTTCTGCTGATCTATTTCCATGGTGGTGAGGACAGCTCTGAGAGAGGGCTGCTGTAGTTCCTTGAGCATCCAGAGCCTCAAGACTAAAGACTCACTCTGGAAACGAGGGTCCTCAGGCTTTCTAGACCTGTCACGTAAGCCATCTAACAGTCATTCAGTTCTTAAACTGACCATCAGTAACTGGCATTTATCTGATTAAGAGGCAGACAAATTCCTGTACTAAATTCCAGTGCTTGATAAACTTTCCACCATAAAGCTTGTCTTGTTTGATATTTCTTCCTTTTAAAAAATAAAGAATCTTTATACCCTGGGAAAAGGATAATTAAAAATAAAAATTTTTAAAATGCAGACTCTAATTGGCAGAGTTTGGAAGAATGAACAAGAACTTGAAGGTATATATTGGGGAGCCAGAAGGAAAGTTGGAATGAGTGTGGAAATGGGAGCAATTAATTTCTAGCTTTCTAGCAATTAATTGTTATCTGCAAGAGGAGTTTAGGCCTATTTACCTTTGAAACCAAAGGGGAGTTTGCAAGAAGCATTATTTAATGATTTAAAAAATAGATTTTTAAATATTTAAGATAAAGGCTAACACTAGCTAGATAATAAAGCTTTTAAATATTTTACCATAGTATATTACTAGCATGACTTATATTTCAGACTGTGTCCTGATTCTGGATACTTTACATTTCTGCAGATTACTTTTTAGATCACTAATCAAAATTAAATAATGCCTACTCTTAATTACAATGACAATTTTTCATAGGCTGCAAAGAGAATGGCAATCTTCAAAATAAATGCTTTGTTCTAAATGAATTCTTTCTGAAATAATTTGCTTATATGAGTAATTTGTAGAGATAGTTATGATAGAAGGGGTTATGACTAGAAGTAATGGGATGAAATGAAGTAGCAAAAAATTTGGAATGAAATTAGAAAAATAAACAAGAAAAAATTAACAAGAGAAAAGAAAAATAAGGTTTTAAACTTTAGACTGTGTGAAACAGTCTTCTTGGGGAGTAGGAAAAAGTCCTGGCTATTCAAAATATTAGCTAAGGCTCAACATGATGATGAGGGTGTTTATTCAGCAGGAAATATCCCAGTGCTTTGTAAACACCAAGATTATTCTCAAGCATGCTTCTAATGTTATCCCACAAATCCAGAGCAGGTACAACATTGGTGTCTGTGAGTAAACATTGAATTTTAATTCCACCCCAAGTGATTATTCCCCAAAGTAGTTTTCTTTAGAGGTATAAATTGTCTGACCCTATCCACTTGGAGGCAAGGGAATGTTTGTCTTGAGGAGTTATGATCAGCTCTATTCTGGAGCTGCAGAACTGAAGGTGGGAAACAAGCTCTCTGGGTGAATCTGGTTAAGGTTCTCTTGCTGACAGTCCTTAAGTCACAAAAAACCACCACCAACCCAGATACCAGCTGGGTCTCACTCAGTTCATCTAGGCATTTTTCTCAGCACAGAGTTTTTGTAAGTTCTCCAGGCGGTTCTAAAGCATAGCCAAGACTGAGGACCACTCCCAGAGCTGCTGAGACTTATTTACAAACCATCTCTTACCTGCAGTAAAAACCTGCCTCTGCTTTTTGATTCTTGTGAGCCTTTGTTTACTGTCTGTGCAGTTTTCTCTGTATTCAAGGAAGATGGGCTATAATGCCAAAGTTCTTAAACCTTTTAATTCCTTGTCGCTTGGATCATCTAACAAAAGCAATAGACCCTTTTCCAGGAAAATGCACTTTGTCTTTATCTTGGATATAATTTAAGCATCATTTAGAATCCCTGAATCCCATCTCTAAAAGCACGAAGTCCCTATCTTATCTAGATAATGTCAGAAACCAGATGCTCCTATTCTTCTTTAACTTGAGTTGTTGCTTTTAAAAACCTGTGCCTGAGCACAGGTGATATGGTTTGGCTCTGTTTCCCCACCCAAATCTCATCTTGAATTGTAATCCTTGTAATCCCCATGTGTTGAGGGAGGGAAGTGATTGGATTATGGGTTTCCCCCATGCGGTTCTCGTAATAGTGAGTTAACTCTCACGATATCTGATGGTTTTATAAGCATCTGACAGTTCGCTGGCGTGTTAGTCTTCTGCTGCTGCCTTGTGAAAAAGGACGTGTTTGCTTCCCCTTCCACGATGATTGTAAGTTTCCTGAGACCTCCCTAGGCATGCAGAACTGTGAGTCAATTAAACCTCTTTTTTATAAATTACCCAGTCTCGGGCAGTTCTTTATAGTGGTGTGAAAACTAATACAACAGGAGACTAGTGCATTTGTCGTGTCCTTTCACAAAGAAGTAGAAGAGATCACTGGTAAAGCCCCATGCTGTAGTCTACTCGTGGGGCTGTTAAAAGGTTGTTTGGGCCTGGCGTGGTGGCTGACACCTGTAATCCTAGCACTTTGGGAGACTGAGGGGGGTAGATTGAGCTCAGGAGTTTGTGACCAGCCTGATCAACATGGCAAAACACCATTTCTATTAAAAATACAAAAAGTTAGCTGGGCATGGTGGCCTACGCCTGTAATCCCAGCTACTCAGGAGGCAGAGGCACGAGAATCACTTGAGCCTGGGAGGTAGAGTTTACAGTGAGCTGAGATGGCGCCACTGCACTCCAGCCTGGGAGATAGAGTGAGACGCTGTCTAAAAAAAAAAAAAATGTCTGAAACTCTAGAGGTACAGGGACAAGAATATAGTAATTCAAAACCAGAGCATAATTCTAACAGTGCAACCCCATAAAGGTTACAGAAAGATGCAGTGGGATGATTTGTTTAGGTTTGGGTGACCAGAACCAATCTCAGCAGCAGAGTAGATGAGATTAGCTTGATTGGTTTAGTTGGTGTTCATCCGCGCAATAGGGAGAGTGGATGGACATTACAGGGGCCACTGTGGAAACAATCACAGTCAACACAGGTTCTCTCTGGTTACGCTGTGGCAGCTCTAGAACATGTTATATTAACTGCATATTTTTGGATCTCATGACTTCACTGACATGTCCACATCTCTAAAGCAGTGGCCATCATTTTATCAGGAAACTCCATACATACAGCTAAGTTCAAGCACCTTTTTTAAAAAATTGTTTTTCTATTGTTGAATGGTTTTATTTTTCATCTAAAATTTAAGAAACTGTATAATCAGTATAAATGGGCTTGTCTTATGGCAATTTAAATACAATTTAGTATTAAAGAAGACACCTTTGAAACTGGATGGTATTGTTTTATGTTACTTAATAGAGAAATTGGTTTGAATCATAGCTCCTCTAAGTATTCATCTGAACTGATATTTTTTTCTGTTGTGAAGGAGAAAGAAACAATGTCATCTTTAATCCCAAGAAATACTCTTCCGTTTATTTGTTTGAAAAGTTTAGGCTTCTTTGTTTTTTGGTCTTTGTGCTTGGAAGCACTCAAAGTTAGAAAATCTAGATGAAATGAATGATAGTCTTAAAACATGACTTAGAAAGAGTTACAGAATTTGTTTAAATCATTAACTCTAGATAGTGAAAAGTAGTTAACTATGAACACCTTCTCCCAAAGAAAATAGGCCCAGTTTATGAATGAGTTCTGCAAAACTTTTAAGAGCAGACAATTATTATTATAAACTGTTGAAGAATATTAGAAAAGTAGAGGCTTCTTTGTTTACTCTACACAGCTAGCATATCCCTGAGGACAAGAATGATACGCAACGGGAAATTATAATCCAATTTGAGAATACAAATGCAAGTATACAAATATTAATAAATCAAATCCAGTGGTATATTAAAAATGCATGATGAAAAATAGGTTTCATCTCATGGATAAAAAGGTGGTTCAACAATACAATTCATATTAATCAAATCACTACGTTAACAAATGAAAATGGGCCGAATTCTATCTTCAACTGGGATAATCTTTTAAAACATTCTTTGTAAACTAAAAGTAGAAGGAGGAACTCCCTTAAATCCCACAAGAAACCCGAGTTTCATCCTCGGGAGCCATCTTCACTATAATGGGTAAAAAGGCAAAGATAACTGCTATAACTCTCACCATGTAATGTTTTATGGAGGTTCAAATCAGTAAAAAACATCAGGTAAATAATCTGGAAAACTATTGTGACTTAGAAGAAAATCAGCAAATATGGTTGGAAACAAGGACATACAAAATTGATGGCATCTACAATTACTGGTTAGAAAATATAATGAACAAAATCATGCCATTTGCAATTAGCAACTCATCCCTAAAAGACCTAATAAGAAATGTTAGAACTAGGCCAGTTGCGGTGGCTCAAGCCTATAATCCCAGCACTTTGGGAGGCTGAGGTGGGTGGATCACCTGAGGTCAGGAGTTCGAGACCAGCCTGGCCAACATGGCAAAACCCTGTCTCTACTAAAAAAAATTATCCAGGTATGGTGGCAGGTGCCTGTAATCTCAGATACTTGGGAGGCTGAGGCAGGAGAACCTCTGAACCCAGGAAGTGGAGGTTGCAGCGAGCCAGGATTGCACCACTGCACTCCAGCCTGGGTGACAGAGCAGGACTCCGTCTCAAAAATAAATAAATAAATAAAAAACAGTAAAACTATATTAATAAAACTAAAAATACAGAACATAAGTCAAAGTGCGCGCGCGCGCGTGTGTGTGTGTGTGTGTGTGTGTGTGTGTGTGTGTGTGTGTGTGTCTGTCCTGGATGGGAATAGTTAACATTATTAGGACATAAACCTGTCTTAAAGTTACTGATAAATACAATCCTAATGAAAATTCCATCAGAATTTTTGTTAGAAACCTGAAGTTTATTCTAAAGGTCACACAGAAGAGGCAAATGCATAACAGTAAGAAAGACATTTATGAAAAAGAACACAAGGGGTGGGGCTTCCCTGCCAGGCAGGAAAACATAAACCTGTAGTAAATAAAACAGTGAGGCAGCAGCTCAGGAATAGACATAGTGATCAGTGAGACCCAAAGAGGTCCGAGGCAGGCTCTTGCAAATGCAGGGAGTTAGTTTCGTCACAGGCAGCCTTTCAAATCTGAGATAAAGAGGGGACAACTTAGTAAATGATTACTGGACAATTTCCCACACATTTGAAAGAACAGTCACTATAGCTCTTACAGAACACTAGAGTCACTATAAAGCTCTTATATGTTCACAAGAGACGGATTTAAGACTGAAATCCTTTTGGAGGGTAATTTGTCACTATAAAAAATAGAAAACAACATTACAAAGCAAAATTATAAAATTACTAAAGAAAATATAGGAAAGCATTTTTATAACTTCAAGTTGAAATAGGCCTTTTGAAACAAGACAAAAATTCTAGAAACATAATTAAATCTTTTAAAAATTAGTATAGAAGACTGAAAATATGAGCAATAAGACTGAGAAAAACATTTACAATTTATTTAGAGACAGGTTCTCATTCTGTTGCGGAGGCTGGGGTACAGCGGCACAATCATGCTCTCTGTAACCTTGAACTCCCTGCCTTGAGCAATTCTCCCATCTCAGCCTCCCAAAGTACTGGCATTACAGGCGTGAACCACTGTGTCTGGCTACAATATATTTAACAAGCAAAGACAAATCAGCAAGATATAACTTAAAACAGCTGAAGGATGTAAATAAACAATTCATGGAAAAGTAGATAAAAATGGACAAATGAAAAGATTCTCAATCTCACGAGTAATCAAAGAAATACAAACTAAAGCCCTTAAATTTTTACCGTTCAACTGTCAAAATTAGAACATTTATCTCAATTTTTTGGTAAAACTGCAGGAAAACACATTTCAAGAAACTCTAGGTGAAAGTATAGCTTGATGTATCCTGTTTGGAAGGCAATTTGCCACTCTATAAAAATGATAGAGAGTTCATGCCATTTGGGTCATGCATTTCATTTCTCCGATTCAAATCTTCAGAAATACTTATAATAAATCTAGAAACAAATGTACGAAGAGATTCTAGCATTGTTTCTTAGCATAAACAATTGGAAATTATCTAAATCTTCAGCAAAACATAGTATCTCTATTACTATTGAATACAACATAGCTTTTAAAACAACAATAATTGAAAATCATCAAGTCACAAAAAACATAGCTAGAATAACATGATAAAAACAATTTTATTTATCCTGCATAGCCCAATGGTCATGAATTCCCACCTTGCAGCCTTTTCTAGTGCAATCAATAGATACTCTTGACTACTGGCAGGTGAACCCAAGTGTTTAATCCTTCTCTTCATGATAAAATTTTTCAGCTGAGCACTGAAATACAAAATTAGATCCTCACAGAGTAAAAAAGCAAGACAAACTGGAAGAAGATACTCACAAAGCATACATTTAACCAATGATTTCTATCTAGAATCAATCAAAATGTTAAATAGAAACTCCTATAAATCAATAAGGTAGTAAGTCAAATTAAAAATAAATGGCAGAAGCACATCTGGGATGACAGAGGAAGGACCTCCAAAAAATCCATTTCTATGTAAAAGCAGTAAGAACATTAACAAAAGTGGAGAAAAATAAACTTTTCCAAAACTCTGAAAGTTAACCAAAAGTTTACAACAATCCAAGGGCATATCTATTAAAAAAAAAAAAAGAGTGTAATATCAGTAAAAACAGTGAGTTTTGGGACATTTTAACTTGCTCCATCCTCTTCCCACTTGCTCCGCAGAAGCTATGAAAGCTAACAGTCTTGTAACCATGGTAACTGTAAAACCAGCAGCTTAGCAGCTACTGGGGAGAAGGAGAGAACAAGTTTGGAGCTGCTCCAAAAGCTCCATCCCCAGAAAATTGTTACTATTTGACCCGTCTGGCTGTTCCTGAGAAAAGCTCCACTTTCAGGATTTGTCTCTATTTCGCCCCACTCAGATCTTGCTTTTGCCTATCCTCAGGGTGTTTATCAAGAATAATCAGTGTCAAGATTGTTTGACATCACGACAACCTGACGTGGGGATAGAAGTTGGGATACACAGGAGGCTGATCAAAAGACTTGAAAGAAAAAAACATGGGAATAAGTTATCCACAGGGCACGTTGAAAAGCTCTTGCCTGTGCCTGGGAATCTAGAAGACTACATGCCTGTGCAGGGCTGTGCACAAGCTCAGGAAAGACCCGGGAAAACTTGAATCTCTCACCTCTGGTTTACTTTGAAGCTCTGTGTAAATAGAAAGTGAAATCTAAGGCAGATTTGTATACTGATGCAGCGTAAAAGGCATGTTGTAGCACATACCCAGAGCTCCTTGGCAAAGGCTGGGAGGCTTGCTGGTTCAAGGAATTTAGGGAATCTCTGTTCAATCATTATCATACTCAGTAGAGACTTCAGGGCTGCACAAAAAAGAACAAAGTCTTTACAGAACGCATCCAGGAAAGTTGCTAAACAAACACAAAGAGCAACAGCAATGACTTGCAACAATGACAAACCCATACAGAATAAGGGGTGATCTGATTTCCAGGATTGCTACATGTTTTCTTTTGAAATGTCTAATTTTCAGCAAAAATTATAAAACAGAAACAGAAAAGTATGGTTTATACACAGGGAAGGAAAAGCAATGAGTAGAAACTGTCACTGGGGAAGCCTGGATGTTAGACATACTGTACAAAGACTTTAAATTAGTTTTGTAAATATATTCAAAGAGTTAATAATGTTTAAAGAATTCAGGGAAAGAATGAGAATGATGTCTCACCAATTAGAGAATATCAATAAAAAGATAATTGCTTTCTCAGACTTTGGGCTAAGAAAAAGTGTAATAAAAGATAAAAATTCTAAGAAAATAGAAATTGCTGTGTTGAAAAGTAAGATATTAGAGTATTTCAGCAGAAAATTTGAGCTGATAAAAGAAAAAAATCGGTGAACTTAAAGAGGAGTCACTTGAACTTTTCTAGTCTGAGGAACAGAAAATAAAAATAAAGTCAAAAAAAATTTCAGAATTCAATTGGAATCACTGGAATACTAACATGCAAAATTCATAATCAATGTTTCAGGAGAGGAGAAAGGGCAAGAAATTAGAATATTTTACAAAATAATGGCAGGAAACTTCCAAATTTAATGAAAAACATTCATCTATACATATAAGAGGCTTAACAAATTCCAAGCAGGACAAACCCAGAGGTCAAAACCTAGGCACTTCCGAGTTGAAAGTCAAAGACAGATAATCTTAAAAGCAGCAAGAGCAAACTGACTCAGCACACATAATGGGTCCCCGATAACATTAATAGTTGACTTTTTATCATAAATCATGTAAGCCAGATGGCAGTAGAATGACATTCAAGTGCTAAGAGAAAACATTGTTGGCCAGGTGCAGTGGCTTATGCTTGTAATCCCTGGACTTTGGAAGGCCGAGGCGGGCAGATCACGGGGTCAGGAGTTCGAGACCAGTCTGGCCAACACAATGAAACGCTGTCTCTACTAAAAATACAAAAATCAGCTGGGCATGGTGGCAGGTGCCTGTAATCGCAGCTACTCGGGAGGCTCAGGTGGAGAATTGCTTGAACCCAGGAGGCGGAGGTTGCGGTGATCTGAGATCGCGTCACTGTACTCCAGCCTGGGTGACAGAGCTAGACTCTGTCTCAAAAAAAAAAAAAAAACAAAAAAACTTGTCAGCCAAGAAGAAGTCTATATCAAGAAACACCCATCCTTCAAAAAGTAAGCAGAAATTTGGATGTTTTTAGATACAAATGAGAGAATTAATCACTACTGTACTTGCCCTCAAAAAATACAAACTCAGACTGAAATAAATAAATAAAAAAAACTAGACAAACTCAAATGCGTATGAAGAAATAACACCAATAAAGGTAACTACATATGTAAAGTATATAAGGCATATAAAGTATAAAAGATAATATCAATGTGCTTTTGTTGGTTTTTTTTTTTTTTTTTGGAGACATAGTCTTGCTCTGTCACCCATGCTGGAGTGCAGTGGTATGGACTCAGCTCACTGCAACCTCCACCTCCTGTGGTCAAGCAATTCTCATGGCTCAGCCTCCTGAGTAGCTAAGACTACAGGCAAGCACCACCACGCCCAGCAATTTTTTGTATTTTTAGTAGAAACAGGATTTCGCCATGTTGGCCAGGCTGGTCTGGAACTCCTGACCTCAAGTGACCTGCTTACCCCAGCCTCCCGAAGTGCTAGAATTACAGGCGTGAGCTACTGCACCTAGCCAATATCAATGTACTTTTGTTTGTACCTCTTCTCTACACTTAAAGTGATTTAAAAAGACAACTATATAAAACAATAATTATGAAGATATTGAAGAACTTATGATGTATAAAAATGTAATTTGTTTGACAATAGTAGCACAAAAGAAGGGGAGGAAATAGAGGTGTATAGAAGAAAAGTTTTTGTATACTTGGAAAATTAAGTTGGTATTAATCAGAACTAGATTTTTAAAAGTTTTGTTTTTGACTGACACATAGTAATTGTGTATACTTATGGGGTACAATGTGATGTTTTGATATATGTATACATTATGTAATGATTGAATCAGGGCAATTAGCATGCTCATCAGCTTTAAACATTGCCATTTCTTTGTGATAAGAACATTCAAAATCCTCTTTTCTAGCGATTTTGAAATGTATAATACATTATTATTAACTATAGTTATCTTGTGCAATAGAACACCAGAACTTATTCCTCATATCTAACTAATTTTGTGCCTGTTGACCAACATCTCCACATCCTTTCCTGCCCCCTCCCATCTGCATCCTCTGGTGATTACTACTCTCTCAACTTCTATGGGATCAACTTTTCTTAGATTCTGCATATGAACGAGATCAGGTGGTATTTGTCTTTCCGTGCCTAGCTTATTTCACTTAACATAATGTCCTCTAGATTCATCCATGTTGTCACAAATGACAAGATTTCACTCCTTTTTATGGTTGAATAATATTCCATTTGTGTATATATACCACATTTAAAAAATTCACCTTTTGATGAACACTCAGATTGGTTTCTTATCTTGGCCATTGTGGGTAAACACAGGGGTTTACCAGAATAAACATGGGAGTACTGATGTCTGTTCAACATACTGATTTTATTTCCTTTGGATATACACATACACAGTAGAAACATTGCTGAATCACAGTAATAAGTTCTATTTTTAATTTTTTGAGGAATTTCTATCTTGCTTTCCCTAATGACTGTACTAATTTATATTCCTACCAATAGTGTGCAAGAGTTCCCTTTTCTCCAAGAACTAGATTATTATAAGTTAATATGTTAATTATAATCCCCAGAGTAACCACTAAGAAAAATAACTGAAAACATATAGTAAAATAAACAACAAGGAATTAAAATGTCATACTAGAAAATGTAAATTTAAAACAAAAGAAGATAGTAATGGAGGTACAAAAGAAGAAAAAATATATTAAAAATGTAGACTAAAAAGGCAAAAAAAGCAGACAAATTCTACGTTATCAATAATTACACTGACAATAAATGAAACACTTCAAAAGGCAGAGATGGACAGAATGGATTTTAAACAAATAATCCAAGGACACACTATCTACAAAGAAAAACGATTTATATTAAAAGAAACAAATAGTTTAAAGGTAAAAGGAGGAAAAAAGCTATGCTATGCAAACAGTAACCAAAAGAGACCTAGAGTAGCTCTACTAAATAGACAAACTGTTGCTAGAGACAAAGATAGACAGTTTATAATGATAAAGGAGTCAATTCATCAGGAAGATACAAGAATTGAAAACATACATGTATCTAATAACAGCTCACAAAATACATTAAACAAAAACTGAGTGCATTGAAGGGAGAAACATAATATAAAAATAACAGTTGGGGACCCCACTTTTAATAATGGACAGAACAACATGGCAGTAGGTTAAGGAACTAGAAGACTTGAACAACACTATAAGCCAAGTAGATATGGCAGACATCTATAGAATACTCCACCCCAAATTATCAAAATATACATTCTTTTTAAATGCAGATGGAACTTTCTCCAGGATAAACAATACATCAGGATGTAAGACATACTTCAGTAGACTTGAAAGGCATACAATCATACAAAGTATGTTCTTTGACTTTGAGGAAATGAAATCAGAAATCAATAACAGAAATTGAAATCAGAAGAAAATTCAAAAAATTGACAAATAAGTGGAAATTTAATAAGTAGAAGTAATGGTAGGCTTGATATTGGGTACGGTGTACACTGCTCAAGTGATGGGTGAACCAAAATCTCAGAAATCACCGCTAAATAGTTTATCCATGTAACTAAAAACCACCCGTACCTCAAAAACTATGGAAATAAAATGAAAGAAGTAGTGATAGGTTGGGTTTGCTCTAGGACTTCTTCAACCAAATGAGGATCATTAGATTATTATCATTCAGTTCTTTTTTTTTTTCCCCCTTTTCTTTTCTTGAGACACAGTCTCCCTCTTTCGCCCAGACTGGAGTACAGTGGTGCCATCTTGGCTCACTGCAACCCCTGCCTCCAGGATTCAAACGATTCTCCTGCTTCAGTATCCTGAGTAGCTGGGACTACAGGTGCGCACCACCACACCTGGCTAATTTTTGTATTTTTAATAGAGATGGGGTTTCACCCCGTTGGCCAGGCTGGTCTGAAACTCCTGACCTCAAGTGATCTGCTCACCTTGACATCATCCCAAAGTGCTGGAATTACAGGTGTGAGCCACCACACCCAGCCTGTTATTCAGTTCTAAATATTTATACGTTTTAGTATGCTTATTTGAGTTACGAGTTGTGTTGAATTGGGATTTTTCTAATTTCTAGTTTTCCAATCTTTTTGCTGTTTATTCTAACTTAATTACATTTTGGTCAGAGAATGTGGTCTATGTGATATGTATTCTCTGAAATGTGTTGAAAATTTATGTCCCAATATGTGATTGGTACTTATTAATGTTTTTTTCTGTGCTTGAAATTAACATGTATTATCCAATTAGTGCTGGCAATACTTTATGTTCATTAAATCAAGCTTGTTAATTGTATTGCTTTAATATTTTATCCTTTCTGGGTTTTTCCTTTGCCAGATCCATAAATGACGGACAGAGATTTAAAATGTGTCAATACAAGGGTGGATCTGTCAATTTATACTTAAGAGTTCTATCAATTTTATCTTTATTTTGAGGTACTGTTATGTTGAATTTAATCATTTCTTCCTCATATTTAGTAAGGGACCTTATAAAACTAGTAATGTTTTCTATGTTAAACACTTTTTTCTTTTTTATGTGAATGTAGTAATTATATCCACTTCTCCCCCAGCTGTATTTTAGAGTAGTATAATTTCAAGCTTACCAAAAAGTTTTATAAGGAATACAAATGCTCTAATATCTCCTTCACCCAGATCCCCAAATTGTCAGGATTTTACCGCATTTGATTCCCTCCCGCTCCACCCTCAGTGGGGCAACTTCCTTAAAGACAAGGAAGTAATAGAAAGAAGAAGAGAGGAAGGAAAGGGAAGGAGAAAGAAAGAAATGAATACCAGTTTTTCTTTAGTTATTTGCCTGGTATACATTTTCCCTTTTAAAAAATTTTAGTAACGCCTTTTTATGATGTTCTTACATATGTAATGTCACTGGATTTTTGTTAATCTAGCCCAATAATCTTTGTGTTTAAGTGTAGAGTGCAGTCACTTTTATTATAATTTTTGATATATTTGGGTTTATACCTGCCATCTTGTTTTGCGTTTTCTCATTGTAAGACTCTTGGTTTTTCCTTTTTCTCTCTTGCCTTCCTCTGTGTTACTACTGTGGAAATAAAATGTTCTACTTATTATGGTTACTCTAGAAATATACTGTATTTAATAAAATCTAAAATTAGTCATTATCAGCCAAGCACCGTGGCTCACACCTGTAATCCCAGCACTTTGGGACGCTGAGGCAGGCAGATTACCTGAGGTCAGGAGTTTGAGACCAGCCTGGCCAACATGGTGAAACACCATCTCTACTAAAAATACAAAAATTAGCCAGGTATGGTGGCACGTGCCTGTAATCCCAGCTACTCAGGAGGCTGAGTCAAGAGAATTGCTTGAGCCTCGGGAGACAGAGGTTGCGGTGAGCAGAGATTGCATCACTGCACTCTGGCGATAGGGCGAGACCTTGTCTCAGTAAATAAATAAATAAATAAGATAAAATTAGTCATTATCTTTACCTTTCTCCTGCACAATACAATGATGTTAGGACATTACTTTGAGTCCCAGGCATCCTGATGCACTTACTATTGCTGTCCAGTAGTGTCAATGAGAGCCACCAACCTTTATTAGTGTGCTTGCAGTTAGGAATTATAAGAAGAAATTTTTTCTATTTTTACTCAGGACCAAGATTGATACAACCAGGTTTCTTTTCTGTTCCCTTCCGCAGGGTAAGTTTATTTCTACTTTGCCTTTACCCTGACCCTGTATCTCTCTAGGGTCCTGGCTTCCTATAAGTGCTCCTATTAGTTTCTCTTGTTACCTTAGGCAGGTTCCAGGTTTGGTCTCTTAGTCCTTGACCTTGCATGGCCTACAGAATGGAAGCAACAGTGGCCAGGGTTTGGCACCTTGGTATATGGACAAGTAACCTGTGAGTAAAGAGTTATATCAGGCTTGGGTTGATGAAGGCCTGCAGAAAACAGTGGAGCTCAGATGAACAGGGAAGGTAGTGTCTACTTGTTTGTTGTATGACAGTCAACACTTGCATCATGGGAGGTGTTAGCTGGCATATAGCACGTGAATCCTCATAACTAGAGGGATTTAAAAGATTGGTCAAATATGGAGGCTGTGGCTTCTGTGTGTCAAGTTGACCTACATACCTTGCCTGTTGTCTCTGGCAGCCCCATGTGGGTAAGCGGGTGGGAGAATTGTATAGTTGGCATCATGCTGGGTCAGTCAATGAGACAAAGATGCTGCACCTGAAATATCTGCTGCCTGGGATCCTTCTATAATTCTAAGTGAACAGAATATTTGATTAAAGGCTATTTGGGTCTTCCAAGTCTAACTGCACACTCAAACCCATAATTCAGCCATGGTGTTGTATTGCTTGAATGCTCTATGCTTCTATTTCTTTACCTGTATGAATCCCATAGATTTTAAGAGTTGTGCACCTAGCCCAAAATAACTGCTACATAACTATTAGTTGCTATTACTATTATAGTCATTATCTTACTGAACAATTGTGGTTGTTTTCAGTAGGAGGGTGGTTTAGTTTCCCTAGTCCATCACACTGCAGAAAATAGAAGCCCATACATTTGATCACAAGCAGGACTATGCAGTTAGCTGTGTTACCTGAGGCAAATTACTTGACCTCTCAGTTGGGAGGAGACTGGAGAATTCTGCTTCCATCAATCTCTCCCTCTCGGTTACTGCCACACAATGCATTAAAACGGTTTCTAAGAAGAGTCTGCAATCTGTACTTTCTCTTTGCCTCTCAATTGCATTCTGTGTCTGTCTTTTCCTTCCCCTCCTTGATATTTTAAAAGCATTGTAATGGACTAAGCAAAAATATATGAAGATACTTCACAGAGAAGGAAGTAAAATGAAATGACTTTGTAGTCCACTATACTAATGGTCTCTAACTCCAATGCCTGTAGGAGTGAGACAGGTAACATAAGTAGATGAGGTGTGCTGGGCCAGACAGTAGCAAATGATGGAAACTGTGGTGAATGGGAGAGCACAGGCCTCATTTCAAAGGGTGCCACTCCTACCCAGCTCTAGCCAACTGCTACCATGCAGGAATGTGGGTCCAGAATAGTTTTTTTCTGAATTTTTCCCAAAAGGCAGAAATGATAGTTTTGGTAAAATCTCCTAACTTTTAAATATTGAAACTATTTCATATTCTGTTTTAAAACCATTCTGTGTCTGGGCACTGTGGCTCACACCTATAACCCCGGCACTTTGGGAGGCTGAGGTGAGTTGATCACTTGAGGGCAGGAGTTTGATGTCAGCTTGGCCAACGTGGCAAAGCCCCATCTCTACTAAAAATACAAAAATTAGTGAGGCATAGTGGCAAGCACCTGTAGTCCCAGCTACTCAGGAGGCTGAGGCAGGAGAATTGCTTGGACCCAAAGGATGAAGATTGCAGTGAGCTGAGATCACACTGCTATACTCCAGCCTGGGCAAAAGAGGGAGACTCTGTCTCAAGTAAATAAATTAATAAATAAAAATAAAACCATCCTGCCTGCCTAACAAACACATTGGTAAGTTCTCTTCAGCTCATGGACTGTCATTTTGCAATTTGTGAGTGAAACTCTTCTTGTTCTTTTTTCTAGGGTTAGGTAATTATAATAAATCTCTGGATACAAATACTCATTTAAAATAACTTTATTAGTAGCTACTTTACCATAATATATAATGGATAAAATTCAATAGTAAGAGTTTTAGTTCACGAAGGATGACTTGAAATTAACGGTAATCCAATTGTCTGGGAGTTAATCCATTGTGGGGTAAAGTAATATTCTTTCTCTTGTGGAAAATTATAGTAAAATGTGATATATTTTTAGAAGAATCACTGACAAGTGGAATAGAGAATAAAAAGAAATAATAAAATAGAACTGCATTTAAAATAATAGCACATAGAAAAAGAATTAGAGAAAAGATAGATCTAATGCCATGATGTCAGACTTATAAAAAGCATAATCTCCCAAGCACAAATACCAATTCTTTCTTGGCTTTAGTGATTGCATCTAAAAATATTACAGCTTCCTTTAAAGCAGATTATAATTCGGATGAGTATGTGCAAACATAGCAAACCTTGGAAGTTATAACATATCCCACAGGTAGCACTTTTCACCTAGTAAAGTGAGAAAACTACTTCAGGGTCACATATCCAGGAGAGTAATTGAACCTGGAGAAAACAGGAGATGCTGGCATTAGGCTGGGGACTGGCTTTTACTGAATTTGAGATGGAGTCCTGATTACAGGTGCTGAGTAAGATGCTTTTCAAAGGACGAGGCAAACAGTTGGAAAATAGTGGTGCTGCAAGGCTGATGAGTCTTATTTCTAATAAAAAGGAGGGGAGCCAGTACTTCTCATATTTGTGAGTTGCAGAGAATGTACTTGGGAATAGGCAATTGTTGAGTTTCATCCCTCAAAACATTAATGGGTAAACGTAAGCATTGTAAGTCATGGTTCTCTGTCTGACTACCTATAGAGATGAAGTAACACTACCTAGGTGACAGTATTAGTTTCCCAGAGCTGCCGTAACAAAGTACCAAAAACCATGTGACTTAAAACAACCAAAATGTTTAGTCTTATAGTTCTGGAGGCTAGAAGTCTGAAATTAAGGTGTCATCAGGACTCTGCTCCTTCTGAAGGCTCCAGGGAAGAATCCTTCCTTGCCCCTCTTCTCAGCTTCTGATAGCTCCCAGCAATCCTTGACTTGTGGTTTCATCACTCCAACGTCTGCCTCCATCTTCACATAGCCTTCTCCCTGTGCCTTTGTATGTTCAGATCTTTGTCTTAGAAGGACGGCAGTCGTTGATGTACAACCCACCCTGATTTAGTAAAAACTCCTCTTCACTTGATTACATCTGCAAAGACTCTATTTCCAAAAAAGGTCATATTCACAGTACAGATTGAATATCCCTAATCTGAAAAATCAAAATCCAAAATGCTCCAAAATTGGAAACTTTTTGAGTGCTGACGTGACACCACAAGTGGAAAATTACATTGCACACTAGAACTCATGTGGCAAGTTACAGTTAAAATGTAGACACATGACACACCTTCAGTGCTCCCAAGGGAAAAAAGATGACCATAAGTGACCTTAGGAAACAGAAAGATAAACTATTGCAGTTCTATACTGAAAGTGATGAATGAATGTTAATGAAAAAATAGAAAAACACTGCATAAAACTAAAACTGAAGATTTTGATTGTGTATTGAAAGGGAGGATCCATCAGCACAGCAATGAGTACATACCACTTAATGGTTTGCTGATCATAAAACAAGCAAAGATCTATCATGATGAACTGAAAATTGAAGGGAATCATAAATACTCAACAGGCTGGTAGCAGAAATTTAAGAAAAGACACAGCATTAAATTTCTAAAGATTTGTGGTGATAGAGCATCTGCTGGTCACAAAGCAAAAGAGAAATTCATTGATGAATTTGCCAGAGTCGTCATTGATGAAAATCTAATGCCAGAACAAGTCCATAATGCTAATGAAACATCACTTTTTTTGTGTTATTACCCCAGAAAGATACTGACTACAGGCAGTTAAACAGCCCTTGCAGAATTAAGGATGCCAAGGACAGAATAACTGTGCTAGAATGTGCTAATGCAGCAAGCACACATAAGTGTGAATTTGCTGTAATAGACAAATGCTTGCATCCTTGCTCCTTTCAAGCCGTGAATTAGTGACTTTCTTACCAGCCTATTATGCTAACAACAGGCATGGGTCACCAGGGACATCTTTTCTGATTGGTTTCACCAACATGTTGTGCCAGTGATACATGCTTACCACAGGGAAGCTAGACCAGATGGTGACTGCAAGATTTTGTTATTTCTTGACAACTGTTCTGCTCATCCTTCAGCTGAAATTCTCATCAAAAATAATGTTTATGCCGTGTACTTTCCCCCAAATGTGACTTTATTAATTCAGTCATGTGACCAGGGTATTCTTAGATCAATGAGCAATAAATGTAAAAACACCTTCTTGAGAAGCATGCTAGCAGTAGTGAACAGCGATGTGGATGGTAGAAGGCTTTCAAAAGAAACTTAGCATGAAGGATGCCATGTATGTGGTTGCCCACACTTGGAACACAATAACTACAGACACAGTTGTGCATACCTGGAACAAGCTCTGTCCTACAACTATGTTAACTGATGATGATAAGCAAGATAATTACTTATGCTAAGTGAGGAGGAAATGATGGTATGACCTCCTTACCGATGCAAAAACTATACCTTCAGAGTCTGTTAGTAAGCTGGGAGAAGTGGATTTTGAAGAAGCTTTTAACATCCATAATGAGGTTTCAGGTGTTCATTTATGGTGAAATAGCCAAAATGGTTTTGAATCAGTGTCACAGTCATAATAGTGATGATGAAGATGATTATGATAACACTGAAGCAAAAGTGCCTGTAGACGACATGGTGAAAATGTATAATGGGCTTGTTGAAGGACTAGAGCAGCAGGTATTCATAACCGGACAAGAAATCACACCAGTTTGTAAAATCAAACAGCAATTTCTAAGACAAAAACCCTTGTTAAGGAGGCAGATGACTATGGAGGGAATATTTTTAAAAGCCACTCAGTAGAATGCCTCCTCATCCCTAGAAAACCTACTTCCTGGTCCCTCAACTTCTCCTGATGTTTTTGTTTTTACTTAAAAAATACAGTGTACAGTAATGTTTTAATCATAACACCTTATTATAGGTGGAGACTAAAAGCCTGTTGCTGTTTATTGTTGCTGTTGTCAAACAGCTGATGCAGATATTCTGATGATGCTACTGTACTGCTTAACTACCTTGAGCACATTTTTTTTTTTTATTGTGTTGGTGGTATGTCATGTTTTTCACTGTTACATATGAAGAAGGGTAAGAAAATGATTACTTTTCTGTGGCATATAAATTAACAATCAGGATGATGGTGATGTCAAACAACCACGATTGTCCACATTGGGTGACTGAGATCATGACAGCTTTGCTTTCTGATGGTTCAATGTACACATATTTTTGTTTTATGCACAAAATTATTTAAAATATTATAAGAAATTACCTTCAGCCTATGTGTGTAAGGTATACATGAAACATAAATGATTTTTTTTGTTTAGACTTGGGTTTCGTCCTCAAAATATATTATTATGTGTATGCAAATATTTTAAAATCTGAAAAAATAATTCAAAACCCAAAACACTTCGGTACTGGACTTAGGACTTCAACAAAGCTTTTTGGAGGACACAGTTCAACCCACAGTGACCACAACTTGCATAACTATGTAAAAGGCATGTGAAAGAAATGAAATAGAAATCTTGCTTTCAAATATTATGTTGGTATAAAACTAATTGTGGTTTTGCCTTTTTTTAACTTACATTATATGAAAGATCTGACACAGGTATGGATACAATTTAAATACAGTCCTATGCATAAAATATGGAGAATATAATTTTAGAGCTTGAAATGATCTTCAAAATCATCTTTCCCGAGCCTTCATTTTACATATGAAAAATTATGGTGAACTGAAACTATCTTTGTTTTATTACTATAAAGAATATATATATTCTAATTTATTGATCTTTTCATTTTCCTTTTGCTATATCCATCAAGGTATTTCCCAGCCCAGAATTTTAATATTATGAATCAATCTTACTTTATAATTTTAGTTTTTTACACTTAAAACTTTTGTGTGAATTATAATACAGAATGTTCATTAATGCTTTTCTCCAAATCACTTAATTAAATAAGTTAGTTAAATAATGTTTAGCTAACTGATTATTTCTTTGCTGACTATAAATATGATGATCTTCTTCAATCTGCTTCTTTATGCTCTGTTTTTTTTTTTTCCATGGATTTGTCAATTCCTGAGTCAGATGCAAACTGTTTTAATTTCTGTGGTTTTACAATATGGTGCAATATATGATAAAGTAAGTCTTTTCAATCTTTTTTCAAACATATTTTGGTAGATCTCAAGTTGTTCTTCAAGTAGAATTTTTAGCATTTTTTTTTTACAGCTCTGAAAAGATTTTGTTTAGAGTTATGGTTGAGATTGCATTACATTTATGGACTCTTGCCCAGGGCACATCAGAGACAGAGCAGGCTAAGGAAGTGTTTATGTGGAGGGGAAGTCTGGAGTGGAGTGTCAGAGCCCAGATAAGGGGAAGAGGGAACCATTGCATAGCTATTGCTTGGTATTGCATGTCAAAGCCTGAGTAGGGCATGGAGATTTTCTACAAAGTGGGGATGCCCCAGTGGAGAAAGTCAGAACATGACATCAGGTCTATGATATTCCTACGAAAGATGCATTACTTAAATTCAGTCCTAAGGAAGCATCAGACAAGCCCAGTGTAAGGAACACTCTACAAAACAACTGACCAGTAGTCTTCAAAGGGATCAAGATCATGAAGTGACGGGAAAAGTAAGAAACTGTTAAAGACTGAAGGAGAATAAGGAGATATTATAACGAAATGCTATGCATTCTGAGCTGAATATTTTTGCTATAGTTTTGTGTTTTGAGTCAGGGTCTCACTCTGTTGCCCAGGCTGGAGTGCAGTGGTGCGATCTAGGCTCACTGCAGCCTCTACCTCCTGGGCTCAAGTGATCCTCCTGCCTCAGCCTCTCGAGTAGCTGGGACTACAGGGATGTACCACCACACCCGTCTAATTTTTGTATTTTTTGCATAGACAGGGTTTCGCCACATTGCCCAGGCTGATCTCAAACTCCTGGGCTTCAGTGATCTCCCTGCCTCAGCCTCCCAAAGTGCTGTGGTTACAGGTATGAGCCACCACACCCAGCAGCTATAAATATTACTGAGACAATTGGTGAAACTTGAATATTGGGTTTGATGATTAGATGGTAGTAATATATCCATGTTAATTTCCCAATCATAATAATTGTACTGCCAGTATGTAGACCATCCTTTTCTGAAGAAATATACACTGAAAGTTTAGATAATGGGGAAACAGGAAAGCAATTGACCCTCAAATAATTCAGCAAATGACCTCAAAAAAACAGGTCATTGATTATACATCAACTTTTCTATAACTATGTGATTGCTTCAAAAATAATTTTTAAAACAGGAAGCAGTTAAATGCTGAAAGTTAATTTATAGACTAATTTGAGAGAGAATTTAATGTTTTCAAGATTCAATTTGAGAGAAAATTTGATGTTTTCAAGATTAAATTTGAGAGAAAATTTAATGTTTTCAAGATTCAATTTGAGAGAAAATGTTTTCAAGATTAAATTTGAGAGAAAATTTAATGTTTTCAAGATTCAATTTGAGAGAAAATTTAATGTTTTCAAAATTAAATTTTCCGTTCCAGGAATATCTAATATGTATCTCTATTTATTCAAGATTTTGAAAGATACTCTCCAGTATTATTTCTTCCATGCAGGACTTGTACATTTTACTCTTAGGTATTTTATATTTTTATTGTTGCAAATGGGTCTTTTTTCCATTTGAGGATTTTTTGTTGGTCTTTGATGTCACATGAAAAACCTATTGACATTGATAGTTTTATTTTGTACCTTTGGTACTCAGCCTACTTCTGACCTTTCATTAGTTCTGTATCTTTAGTTCTTGCTCTTGTATTTCTTAGCACTAAATTATATATCTGCAAATAATTTTAATTTTATATCTTCAGTTTGCAAGTTTGTACATTTCTTTCTTCTAGTGATTCCAGAATAATGTAATACGTAGTTTTCTAAAATCTAATTTTAATTGACAACAATTGTACATATTTATGGGGTACATAGTCATGTTTTGATACATAATAATGTATAATGATCAGATCATGGCAATTAGTTTTAAAAGCTGATGTCCTTGTCTTAATCTGGGGTCTAGTAGGAATGCCAGTCATGATTTTCTCTTAACTCTGATACTTACTTTTTATTTTTAATAGATAATCTTTATCAGAGTACAAAAATACCCTATTATTCCTTAGCTTGCTAAGAATTTTTTTCCCTATGAATTGGATATTGAATTTGATCAAATATCATTGTGGCAATTATCAAGATATTTCTATGACTTTTTTTACTTAACCAGGCTGAGTAATTAAATACCTAGTTTCCTTAAAGTTAACTCATTCATGAATTCTTGGAAATCATTCATCTTTGGGGTTTACATAGCATTGGGTTTAATGTGATAATGTTTTAGTAGGATTTTTACAACTACATTTGTAAACAATCTTTGTCTTCATTTGTTCACATCCATTATGATGTTCTTGTTCATTTTTAACTTTAAGGTAGTGGTAACCTCATAAAATTAACTGGAGAACATTCCAATTTTTCTGTCTTCTATAATTGCACAGATAACATAGGCTTTAATTAAACCTTTGATGAATAGAGAGACCTTGCTCCTAAACCATGAGGGTCTATTGTCTTTATTTTCTTTTCCTCATGATTTTTAACATTTTTTATTTCTTTCTTGGTTATTATGCTATGCAAATCTGCTATGCTCTTGAGTCTACATTTTCCTAGAAAATTATTTCTTTGCTATGTATTCTAACTTCTTTTTGTTTTTCTTAAAAGCAGATGAAGTGCAGTATTCTAGCTTCTTTTGTTCCCTTGCTGTCTTATCAAAGTTTCCTTTGATACTTTTTTTCTAATGATTTGAAAGTTACATGTCCAATTTCCATTCTTTTCCTGGTTATCTTTACATTAACAATATATTTGAACTCACATTTCTCTGCCATTCTAAAGAACACAATAATATCTACTTACTCACCTCATGCCGTCTCCCTCTCCTTCCCAAAGAAGCTAAAAAGTTTGGGAGGCGGAAGAGGGTGGATCGTGAAGTGAGGAGTTCGAGACCAGCCTGACCAACATGGTGAAACTCCATCTCTACTAAAAATACAGAAATTAGCCAAGCGTGGTGGTGTGCTCCTGTAATCCCAGCTATTCGGGAGGCTGAGGCAGGAGAATCGCTTGAACCCAAGAGGCGGAAGTTGCAGTGAGCTGAGATCGTGCCATTGCACTCCAGCCTGGGCGACAGGGTGAGGCTCTGTCTCAAAAAAAAAAAAAAAAAGTTAACATGTTTTACATCCCTCTTTTTCCAATCTCTTCCTGGATTTTACTTAAGTACCTCCAGGTTATTTTTTTTTAAAAATATTATACACTTTTATTTTAAAATGTATATTATTGCTTTACTCTTCAAAACCATAATAAATTCTTACTGAAGTATTTCTTTTTAATCATCAAGTAATACAGGAATATATTCTAATTGTAAAAGTTTAGTCCTTCTACATACACCTAAAGTCTTTTATCACCACCTACAATGCCTGTGCCTTTCAAAGAAGGTATTACTGTTATAAATTTGGTATATATCTTTGCAAATATATGATGGATGGCATATATACCCAATTGTATTGGTATATGCAATATTTATAATAAAAACCTTAGTTTGGCTTAAATTATTATATAACATCCTTTCTTAAAAACTGACCAATACGCTTTGAAGTTTTTTTTCATGTCAGTATGCATAGATTTACTTGTTTGAACTGTGGTATCCCATAGTACGAATGCACTGAATGCATTGAAGTTATTACAATGTTCCAGTGAGTACATGTACCAGTGGTTCATGTACATGTATCAGCTGGGCTGTAATCTAGGAAATAGAAAATGCTGTAGGTTTTCCAAACATGAAAGGATTCGATATAGAAGTAAGTTGTCAATAAAATAATTATACATGTAGAAGACAGGTTTTATTCTGTTGGAACTTTGCCTTCAATTTTAACCATTGTTGATGTGACTCCAGGATGAGGCAGTTGCTGCTGCTACTGCTACCAGAACTGGGGCCAGCATCCATATCCATGGAACTGGTGACTAGACAGTGGATTATAAAGTTTGCCGACTGCATATCTTCTCATCCATTAGAGCTTTCTTGTAGGTCCATAGAGTTGCAGAGAGATGGTGCATTCCTCCCTTCTGCCTTTAAAAAAGCTCATGCAAAATGCATCTAATTGGCAGAACCAAGTTCACATGTAGAATCCTAGCAGCAAGAGTCTGAGAAATAAAGTTTTTAGCTTTCTAATATCTCCACATAGATAAAAGGAATGAACTAGGAGTTGAGACAGCCAAACAAGTTATCTCTCACAGTCTAAACTTTTGACTACTCAGTATTCATAAACAAGTTTGTATGCTTAGGAAATCTTCCAGACGCCCACATTGGCAACAATGTATTCCCACCCAACATTATGCAATTCTGCCTCATACAAATAAAATAAAACACATTTCCCCTCTTGCCAAAGAAAAGATCCAAATCCCATCAAAAGCTGTATCTTTCCCTGATGATGATCATTCTTTTCTCTAGTTCAATCATAAACTTATCTTGCTATCCTATAACCCCAAATTACATTACAGTTAACCACAACCTCACAAAAACAGATTGAAGAACGGAGAAGAGAAAATACAAAATTGGTTAATACATACAAATATATTTGTAAGAAGCAAGGAGAAAAATATGTGCAGCTATTACAATAGTCCTCAGTCCTGCAACAGGTCATAAAAACACAGTCGGTATTCATAATTTCCTTTGTTCACTACCAATTGTATGGATCAATGTGCTCTCAGTCAGCAACTCAGTGGTAAGAGTTCTATGTCTAGTAGACTGACCCAAATCTTCTCCCTAAGCACCCACGTCCTTCCTGGTTTGCCTGTATTGAGTTGTATGGTTTTCCGTTCATCTTTTCTATTGGACATAGAGATTCTAGGAGACACCCCAGGGAATTCTCTGAATTATAAATACTCCTTCCTAACTTTGATATACCCCAGTAACTCCATTTCTGCTTGATAATCAAGGTCCATCACCCAAGCTAGAGCAGTAAACCTCTTCTTTGTCTATCAGTTCAGTAACATGAGAACCCCAAAGTGGCGTCAAGTGGCCAACTCAACTTTTAGTTCAGTGAAACCATTGTTGTGTCTTTGGTGGAAGTAGCCCTGCATTGGGAAATAACCCAGCAGAGGTCAACTGTGTGGGAAAGGGGAGCAAAATGTTTTCAAGTGAATAATTAGATATAAAAGAAGCTACTCCCATGTCATGTCTTTGATTCCCAGATGCTCCTATTTAATCTGCAGGGAGTTGGCACCGTCATGTAGGACTGCCTCCAGTATTACTGGATGTTATCTTTCAGCAGATGCATAAGTGAGTTTTCAGTAGACCATCCAGCATTGTATAAGGTGTTTGGAAAACATGGTAAGATTCATAAATCTTATAACAGTGAACCTATTGTCACATTTATTTTTGATATAAAGTGAGTTTCTTGGCTAGAAGGAATATTGACTGAAATATGACAAAGAATGTTTAGTATAAGCACATGGATGGTGACTGTAGCAGAAGCACTTGGAGAAGGGAAATCCATAGCCAGAATAAAATTATTTTCTATGAGTTACATATAATAGACTAGGTACAAGCAGGTCATGGGAAACTTTCATGAGTTCCAGCTACAGAATGGCCACTCACAGATTTGAGAGTCAGCTGGCATGCAGAGGTCTGGCCATGTCCGATGTGAAAATATTTAAATACCTGGGCACTGGATAGTAAATAGCACTTCCCTGAGCCCCTTAACCCTTTCCTTCTCTGAACTCCCAGACTGCCCTGGGTTCCTCCTTTCAGATCCAGGCAGCAGGGTGAGCAAAGATGTAAATGATCTGCTTTTGTTATGGTATAATAACATTGTTACTGTTATCTTAGGGATAAAAAAAAGATAATAGAGTTCAGGAATTTCACTTTTGCTCACACATGATCCCTGACCTTCCAAAATCAGTTTAGATGGAAACCTTCTTCATATTGAGTAGTAACGGTGGTAGTTTTTCCTTCTCTATCTGCATATCTTGTGAATACATAGAACTTACCATATTTTGTTTGATAAACTAACATTTTGTAAATTAAGCTTTGATTTGAAACTTTTTTCCTGAGTTCCAACCTGAGACTGAGGCTCAGGACTTGACTTTACCTTTTCTGGGCTTGTCCTGTCTCACATTAATGAGGTTGTGGAAGGGAAGGGGAGGGATGCTTTATGGCTGGCTGTCTTAGTTTGGGCTGCCATAACAAAGTACCATAGGCTGGGTGGCTTTAATAAAAGAAATGTATTTCTCATAGTCCTGGAGGATAGATGTCTGAGGTCAGGGTACCAGCATGGTTGGGTGCTGGTGAAGGCTCTCTTCCTGTTGCAAACTGCTGAGTTCTCATTGTATTCTCACATGGCAGATAGAGACTGAGAGAGCTCTTTGGCTTTTATAAGGGTACTGATGCCATTCATGGGGGCTCCACCATCATAACCTATTCACCTCCCAAAGATCTCACCTCGTAATACCATCACACTGGGGTCAGAATTTCAATATATGAATTTTAGAAAGACACAGACATTCAGTTCATTGTACTGGCTTTATTGTCAGGCTCTCCCTCCAGAGCAAGACAATGGTGAATTGGCAGGTAGGTTCATCATTCACTTCTTGCCATGCCCCTTTCTGCTTTCACACACATACACACCTATCTTCCGGAGAACTTCCCAGTCCTCGTGTATATGCTGTCATCATGCCTTGGCTTACAGCAGAGTCATGGAGTTTATCCTCCTATAGAGTCATCTTGCCTCAGTAGGAAAGAAGGGGAGGGAAGGAATGAGTCCTATAGGTCAGGCTGCTGTGTCTGTCTCAGAGTCCCTGATGAAGTTTATTTAAAAACATTTAATATTCCGATAATAAAAATAACACACGGATATAGTAAAAAGTATAGCATAAAAATACATAGGAATGAAGACATTCCCTTATTCTTATTCCCCTCTCCAGTGATAGCTCTTAGCATCAGTTTTACATCATAAACACACACACACACGTATACACACATACATGTATATGTACTATATCATAGTTATTTATTGGTATATTTACCATGGAGAATATTAGTATACAGTTGCACATTTTTAAATTTAATAATATATTTATTCCTTCCAGATCATCTTATTCTTTTAAACAGTTATATAGTATGCAGTGTAATTTATCTAAATCAATGCAGTATTAATAGATACTTGGTAGTTTATACATTTTGCAATTTGATATCTATGTCATGTGATAACATAAAAAGGTAGAAGTGTCATCTTTTCCTCTTTGGGTCTTGGACTCTTCTCAGAGGCTGGCAAAATATAGGGGCCACCTAAATGTATGGATTTACCCATTTGCTTAGAAAGCTAGATTTGCTTTAGGGTGTTAACTCAGAATCATTTAAAAGCAAAACAGATTTCTTTATTTTTATCTGGAGGAGAGAAAATTGAAGTGTGTGGCATTGATGGGGGCAGTTTGTGTATAGTTATTCCTTAAATTAATGTCTAGTACTTTAAAGAATGCACCTATCTATAAAGCACACTAAAATTAACCTTTATTTTTGTCTTCAAAGAAAAGAATCTGCACAATGATATTTCAACTGAACACATGAACACACACGGCAGAAGTTTCAATTACTTAGATTAGAAAGGTTTTTATACTCTCCTTGTAATAACTTTAAATTTTTTAGGCACTGAACCATTGCATCATTAATTTTCATTTCTTTTTATTTTACTTTGAGATGGCCAGGTTCTAAGTTGACCAAGTCACACATTTAAAATAATTAAAAGTTTCATATTGCAGAAGAAAAATACTCTTTTCTCCACCTTGGAGTGTGTCCTTTTCTCCATTCATTTATCACCATAATACTGAAAAAAATAGTAAACCGAAGCAGCATTTCACATCTACCCTTCTTGCTTCAAACACCCAAAATGCAACTTTTGAGTATAGCTGAGCTTCTGCATGTACTCTTGGAAGAGGCATTTAAGCAACTAAATATTCTTGAAATTGCATTTACAAATAATGTTTGCATATTTGTAATCTTTCAAGAGTATTTTATGCTGGAAAGGTGGCAGAATATAACAGTTTGTACAATTGACAAACCAAGGTGAAGGAAGAAAAGCATGTGCTGATAAAAGGAAACATCTCTTATTTAAAGACCGTAGGTGATGCCCATTGGTCTTAGTGAGGTCTCACGAGCCTGTGACTGCTCTTCTCCTGCAATCTACACTTCTTACACCCTTCGCTTCCCATCTCTACCAATTTTTCTTGTAGATTAATTGCACCCATACGTACTTCTCCAATTGCAAGAGATGAAGACATGAGAATTTCCAGGCACAAAGAATTAAGTGGCAGCTATCTTGCAGGGAGAAGAACTCATTGTTGGGGTTACTTTACTCCTTACAGAAAATTAAGAAAGTATTGATTGCATATGGAGATTGAGACCATCCTGGCAAACACAGTGAAACCGTCTCTACTAAAAATACAAAAAAATTAGCCGGGCGGGGTGGCGGGAGCCTGTAGTCCCAGCTACTCGGGAGGCTGAGGCAGGAGAATGGCATGAACTTGGGGGGTGGAACTTGCACTGAGCGAAGATGGTGCCACTGCACTCCAGCCTGGGCGACAGAGCAGACCGCCTCAAAAAAAAAAAAAAAAAAAAAAAAAGCGTTTCCCCACCTGCAACCCAGCAACATCATTGCTTTGAGAATGCACAGGATGCCTGAAGAGAATCTGCTGCAATTCTATTGCTTGACACATAGTGAAACTGAGACCCAGTAGCTGAATAATACTAACTGCTTGGTCACAGCAAGCTGAGGGCAGAGCTGGAGTCTCCCATCTCCCACTTTAGTGCTGATATTTACAGAGTGTGTTCAAAATGATCATCAATGACCACAACCTTGAATCTGGGTTTGGAATGTGCCTTATATTTCAATGTTGCTATTCCTGATCTTCTAAGCATTCACCTTAAATGAAATAATCAAACCACACAACGAAGACCTCATCTAAGGGAGTATTGAGAATTGACAAAAAACTTCACTTTTTAACTTTCTCATTACAACATCTGTTGAACTTTTCCTACAATTATGTTGTCATTGAATATCCAAGTATTCTCTGCTGCATGACAGTTTCATTATCTGGATATGCTAAAATGTTTCCAATGATAATTAGGAAGTATGTTGTAAATTCTTTTAAGTAACTGAAAAAAGATATTGTAAGGAGAATCTGTAATATGTTTGAAGGTAAGGTGACGGCTTTACTTACGATGACCATTTAATTTTTGGTTATATGGAGAGCTGGATAAACTGGGATGATGGGATCAAAAGGCCCTCCTAGAAGGTAGAATGTTTTATCTCCTGTCAGTGCATCTTCCTAGTCCTTTACTGGAGAAAAAAAAATACATGGGTATCTTAACAGTACACCTATTGCCACTTGAAATGCACATTGTTTACCACATGAAGATAAATATTGATGTTAAGGACTTCAATGTTTGTTTGCAACAATACCAAAAGTTGTTTCAGGCAGTGGATTCCTACATAATGACATATCTAGGAGGCCCGATTGAATGCTATGATCTAGGGACAGGCATTGCATCTCGTGATGCAATGATCTAAAGACACAAGAAATGTTGGCTCTTTCAGGAGGTGCAAGATTTTCAGTAAGGGGAGCAGTGCTTCTGGCCACAAGAACTTTCCCCAGTGATAGAAATGTTTTATGTCTGTGTATCTAATACAGTAGACACTTGCCACATATGGCCATGGGCACTTTAAAATATGCTAAATTGGCTGAGTGAAGTGACTCACATCTATAATCCCAGCACTTTGGGAGGCCAAGGCAGGAGCGTGGCTTGAGCCCAAGAGTCTGAGACCAGCTTGAGCAACATGGAAAGACCCCATCTTCACAAAAAATTTAAAAAAAAAATAGCCAGCTGTGGTGTCATGCACTTGTAGTCCCAGTTACCCTGGAGACTCAGATGAGAGGGCTGCTTGAGTTCAGAAGGTCAAGGCTGCAGTGAACCATGTTCATGCCACTGCATTCCAGCCTGGGTGACAGAATATAAGAGACCCTGTCTCACACAAAAAGAGAAAAAAATGGCTAAATGGATAAAATATGACACATACACACAATGGAATATTCGGCTACAAAAAAAAAAAAAAAAAAAGATCCTGTCGTTTATAACAACATGGATGATGACATGGTTTGGCTTTGTGTCCCCACCCAAATCTCATCTTGAATTGTAATCCCCAGGTGTTTAGGTATGGACCCGGTGGGAAGTGTAGATTATGGGGGCAGTTCCCTTCATGCTGTTCTCCTGATAGTAAATAAGTTCTCACGAGATCTGATGGTTTTATAAATGGTAGTTTTTACTGCACTCTCATGCTGTCTCTCGCCTTCCGTGTAAGATGTGCCTGCTTCCCCTTCAACCATGATTATAAGTTTCCTGAGGCCTCCCCAGCCATGCAGAACTATGAGTCAATTAAACCTCTTTCCTTTGTAAATTATCCAGTGTTGGACAGTTCTTTATAGCAGTGTGAGAATGGATTACTACAGATGGTCCTGGAAGACATTACATTAAGTGAAATAAGCCAGACACAGAAAGACAAATATTGTATGTTTTCACTCATATGTGCAAACTAAAAATTGAAATGATTGAATTCACGAAGATAGAATGATGTTTACCAGAGGCTGGAAAGGGTAGCAGAGAGGGAGGGGCAAAGTGGGATGGTTAATTAGTGCAAAAATACAGTTAGAATGAATAAGGTCTAGTATTTGGTAGCAAAACAGGGAACTACAGTCAACAATAACTTTACTTAAAAAAAACTAAAGGAGAGAAATTAGAATGTTCCTTACACAAAGAAATCATGGTTACTAGAAGTGATGGATACCCTAATTACTCTGATGTGATTATTACACATTGTATGCCTGTATCAAAATGTCACAGGTATCCCATAAACATATACAACTATTATATACCCATAATAATTAAAAATTTAAAAAATTCAAAGTGACTAGTACAATTGAGTAACTGAATTTTAATTTTATTTAATTTTTATAAATTTAAATTGAAAAGCCACACATGGTTAGTGGATACCAAATTGGTTAATGCAGTTCTAGAGCAGAGAGGAGTGGATAAGAGTTAAAAAAAGTGACATTGGACTAAGTCATAAGAAATACAGACTTTCTCCTCTGGGGAACAAAGAGTAAATTGAAGATGGCTGAGGGTTCAGGGCCCTGAGATTGACATAAAGGATAAGGTCAGGAGCACAGGTGGGGATAATGGCTATAGACTGTAGCTCACTGCCTGAGATTAGAGGACACAAGGCAAGGATGGGTGCAAGAGAAGCTATAATTTATAAAGGGAAAGAGAAAATTTGAGGAAAGTCATATCAGATAGATTCAATTTTCGCCAAGTAGCAAGAGACCAGTGGGTCTACTGATGTGGAGGGAATGAAAGAGTAGAGTGGTGGGAAGATGTGGAGAGAATATGGTTGTTCTGAAATGACTGGGGAGTGGCCAGTAATAAGTGAAAGGCTTTTCTGGTGGTAAGACAGAGGACACAGCTGGAATTGAAGATAGTGGGTTTGAAACGGTTCCAAACTGCAGTTCCAGAAGCTCATTTATCTGTGTATGAGACTGGTGAAAATGTATTGTTATAGGTCCAGGCGTGGAGTTCCCCAGACAGTTACTGTAAAAGTCCTGGGTGCAAAAAGTTGAGAAAGCTGGTGAGTAATTACTTTATATTATAATGTGAGGTCACAAATGACCTAGAAGAGCAAGTTAGGTCAGAGAGTAAAACATTTGAGCTGAAGACTTTAGAGTCACAAATGTGACCCATAGATCCATGATGTGGCCATGCTAATAGATTGCTGAAAAGGGCTAGAGGTGGATGTCATTGGCGATGAGGTGCTGGATGGCCATCTACATTAACAGTGAACAATATGGCAAGACCTGGGAGAGAGGAGGAATGGGAGCCAGATGTAATTAATAGTTAAGACGTCAGAAATGAACCTCAAGAAGAGGGAGAAGGTGTCCTAGGAAGAGTAGAATGGCATGAGCATTAAAAGGTGGGCATTTTTACACGAAAGCAGAGAAATAATGCCACCTCTACCTTTGAACCCCAGAACAGCGCTGGGGTCTCCATGTACAGTCTCCCATGAGACTGTGGGAGATGCACAGTCTTCCATGGCTAGGGCTGTGGGAAAGCAGTGTCCTTCAGAATAGAGGTGGATTTCAGTTAACAAAGGGGATGGAGCAAGTGTTCAGTGACTAAGTGAATGTTACCAGGAAGCTTATCTACTGGGTATGGAGAGTTCCAGAGAGTCCATGGGTGGATAGCAGCAAAGGGCATCCTTGAGACTATAGAGGAAGAGGTCAGCTAGAGAACTTACAGCAAAGGGACATAGCAAGGTCTTTTATGGTGTGACAAATTTGTTAATAGGATTTATAGTCATTTTTGCTGACTTTGAGAAAGGTTTAGACAAAAGTAAATAGATTTTGGACCCTAAAACCCTATCATCAGTTAGTTACAGGGCAAACAGTCTTTACTACAGATATGGGATGACCAGGTCTAGAACTTGACTTTCTTTCTCATCTGTTAATAGAACATGATGACTGTGTATTCAGAAAGGAAAGGTGCAATAGAAGAGGCTTGTTGATCTAATTTTCTGAATGTCTTCAGAAACAGAAAGAATTCTCATTAGTCTAGGATGATTCAGGTGTGACTGTCTACCTGAAAGAGAAGGATAAATTACATTGCCTTACAAATGCTTTTACATCCCAGTGATTCTTGTAAATCTAAGCTAAATTAGCTGAGATTCTTGAGTATTATAAATGTAGTGAAATATCACTACAACGTCTTGTGAGAGCTCATGGCATCCTTATTTTATAAACTTAAGACAGGTGGTCCAGCGATAGATGTTTTCTGATCTCTAAATTGAATAATATGGAATCCAGTTTGGTTAAACATTGAACATGCTGCCTTTATAGGAAAGAATAAAATAAATTTAAAGTGGAATTGTACCAAAGAAGTCTAAGATATATGTCTACTATACTTATAAGTGAGAACAATTTATCAGGTGGATATTTCAGTAACCTCGTCTTTCTAATTATATTTTAAGAGTTCTAATCTAGGATATAGAATGTCCCAGTGAGTTCCAGTGGAGTTATCCAAATCCACGAAATGAAAGATAAAACCCTTATTGAATAATTTAGACTTTTCTCTACTTCAAGGTGCTTTGGCTTGACACTGGTTCCTTGTTTTACTCAACTGCGCAGAAATGCATCATCTCATTTAAATTGAAGAAGCCATTGAAAATAAGTTGGCTCTACTTCCAGAATTGTCACTAAAAGGAAGTTTTCTTCTGCAAATAATAAAGAATTTTCAGCATGTTTAACCACAGCTAATCCTATTCCTTTGGGTACAATGTGGTGCTGCACATTGAAACGTTATAAGAGCATTACCCTGCTAGGCAATAAACATGCGTTTAAGAGCTTACTGGTAGTATGCTGACTCAAAGCAGAAATAACAATAGTATCATTTTAAGTTGTCACATCATTCTTCTTTCTAAAGACGCTTTCAGGTTTTTCAAGGTCTTTTGCCCCTCCGTGACAGTTTGCTTTTGTAAGAGGCTGGTCTCAGAATTCAGATTTGTTCCATGATCTTAAAATAGAGCAAAGCAAAAAAGCAAGAAAATCTTGATAATGACTTGATATTTCCTGAGCTGAAGACTTCTTGGTCAAAAGATCAAGTAAGCCTGTTGTTGCTGGTGGCATACTGGAGTCACCTACAGGGTGTTTTGGGAACTGCCTGTGACATAGAAACTACTTTTTGTTGGGAAGAAGTTTAGTTGGGGTTGTGGGAAATCGAAGAAAAATAAAAATGTGAGAGGGGAATGAGTGGGTAGAAACCCCACTAGAGCCAAAAGTGGGCTAAGTAGGCAGGGTCAGAGCTAGATTAGGGGTTTCTGAGACTAGGGCTGTGGGAACAGAAAATGATTTCCCACTACATCTGGAATTGGAGGAAAAGGGATGCTTGAAGTATGAATTGTTGGAAACTTGGGAGCTTTTTCTGAAGTTCCTAGATATTAAGAATAGGAGTTAGGAATTACAGCTCAGGTGTCTTGACTGTGAGGACACCGTGGGATTCCCTGAGCTCATAACTACTCCATCTTACTATTTTTAAAATTCCCTCTTCACTATAGAGACACTAGTAAATCCTTCAAGAGTGAATCGGGTGCATGAGTTTATTTGGAGAATGAGGAAGGGACAAGCTAGAGAAGGAGAATCTTGAGTTTCAGGTTTGGGGCACTAGGGAACAGAGGATACCCAACAGGGGCAGGCTTCTTTAAAGAAGATAGAACTCAGGGGGCCTCAGGTGACTTCAGAGTGGCTCCTCCCAGAAAGCCAGCCAAGAAGCCCCTCAGGAGTTTGGGACGGCCACCTTGGCCAGGCAGTGGTTGGGAGAATCACTGGATTGGGAGGATCTTTGAGTAGCTCTAGTTCTGGGGGCCAGAGTCAGTCACTCTCGGTGGAGCCGTGGAAGAATTCGTGGGTTTAGTCTCCATCTTTTCAGTCTTTCATCTTGAATTAGTACACTGCACTCCTGTCTCAATGACATTTGAAAGCTGCTAATCCCTAACAACTCTCCATTATCCACCAAATTTGGTCCAGACTCCTTGACAATAAGTTCATGGCCAACTTAAGCCCACTGCCATTTCCTGCTCAGGCATCGTATTTCCTGCTCTGAGTGTTGTAAGCTCCCAGGAATTCCATTTTTGTTCTGCGACAGCAGGAACCTAGCTTCATGGCTCTCTCCTTCCTAGTCTTGTCTCCCTAGGTCAATTGGAGTATGACAAGACTTTTGTTGTACAGAAAGCCACCGAGTTTCATTCTTGTTGTGTATCCAACTTATTTTCTACCTAAGCAGTTTCGAAAAAGGCATGAGGGACTCTTTCTGAGTGTTTTTGTGTGACAGGAAGAGGTGGAATGTGGGACGGCATGGGAGATGGGAGGCAGCACACAATTCTTTCACTTCCCATTGTCATCATGACCTTCCATCCTTTTTGCTTTCTGTCATGTGATTACAAAATCTCACCTCTTCCCTTTGGGTTACCCCAGGCAGGGATTGAATCTAATTAAAATTTGTAGCTCCCAAGTCTAGCATGGTCCCTAGAACTCAGTACATATTCATTGAGTGAATTACAATTGGAGTTCTCTTCTATTCTCACAACATACAATGAGTAACATTACTCAGTGACATTCTCCATCAAGTCACCATCTGAGGCTTACAAGTTGACATTGATGACCTGTCAGTGCTTAGTTATAGGTATCTTTGGTATAATCCTAGAAAGTTTGGCCCTAGAGGAAAAAGAACCTGATGAGACATACCAGAAGATATTGACACAACTTGTAATGAACTTAGTGCATCCTTTCCTCTAGTCTTCTTGTGTTGAAATTGCCATATGACTCAGGTACTAAAGGCTTCCAGATAAAATGGATGCAGTTGTCTTTATTGGGGAGGTCCTACTTTAAAAGGCCTAGCTGCTTCAAGACCCCAAAGGATGAGCCCTAGAGGCAGGGCTGACTGGGGAAGCCTGAACTGCCTAGCCAAAGCACCAATTGCTCCAAGTTTTAAACTGACTTAAGCCTCTCCTGGAGCTTGCTTCAGACCTGGCCTTCTGACTCTGGGGAAGTAACATCTCTCATTCCATCTTACCCAGGGAAATTACCATGGGTCTTTACTCATGACTGGGCCTCAGATATGCCCCATTCAGTAGTAGTCCCCGTCCTTCTGTTTAGCCTAGACCAGTCTCAGATCTGCCAGTGTCTTGTCCCCTGCACAGCCCAGCCTGGCTTTGTCTCTTCCATAGACCAGTGCTGATCATGATCCTGAAACATCAAATTCTAAAAGACACAATCCCAAATGCCATAATCCTGAATGTTGAAATCCCTAAAGATCAAATCCTTAAAGTCTAAAAACCCCAACAGCTAAAACCTTTAATGTCTAAAATCACAGTCCTGAAAGATTAAAATTCCTAATATTGGAATCATGAAAGCCATATTCTGAGAAGAGATTAGTGTCTTTTTAACAGTATGAAGGATAGCTGCGTCATATTAGGCAAAACTATTAACTTGTTTTTGTCTTTACTTGGAAATTGTGGTTTAAGGAGATGCATTTGGTGCCAACTTGATAAGGGGTGAAATTGTGGACTTAATTTAGGTGTCAACTTGACTGGGTTAAGAAATGTCTAGTAAGTGTTATTCTGGTTGTGTCTGCGAGGACTTTTCCAGAGATTAATGCATAAGTCTGAGTGGGCTAGGTTGGGAAGATCTGCCCTCAATGTGGGTGGGCACCATCCAATCTGCTGGGGGTCTAAGGAGAACAAATACAGAAGGCAAATTGGTCTCTCTCTAAGAGCTAAGACAGACTTTTTTTCTGCTACGTTGGACATTAGAACTACAGGCTTGCCAACATAATTATTATTGGTGCTACAAAAGCAGGAAATTGCTTCATTGCAGCAGCTGAGGAATAATGAACCAGACCTTCAAATGGGCAATGTATACTTACAAAATGTGTAGACCACAATCACTCTCTAAGCACAAGTGCATACATGGTGCCCTCCCCTAGATGCTAAAGTGACTGAGCAGAGGATGATGTATGCCAATGGGGTGCAGGGCCTGGGTGAGCCACACCATATGGCTTATCTCTACCCAACATCTGTCTTCCTGGCTACGTATGGTGGCTCACATTTGTAATCCCAGCACTTTGGAAGGCCAAGATGGGCAGATCACTTGAGGTCTGGAGTTCGAGACCAGTCTGGCCATGATGAAATCCTATCTCTACTAAAAGTACAAAAATTAGCCAGCTGTGGTGGCAGGTTCCTGTAGTCCCAGCTACTTGGGAGGCTGAGGCATGAGAATTGCTTGAACCTGGGAAGTGGCGGTGGCAGTGAGCTGAGATTGCACCACTGCACTCCAGCCTATCTCAAAAAAAGTGCTCACAAACATTGGTCTTCTGGTGAAATTAGGTGAAACTAACATCAGTGTCATCAGAAGACAGCATTTACTGAGTCCTTTTTATGGGCCATATCTCACATTTTCTAGCCCTTTTTTTTATTCCTAGCAACACTCTGAGGTCAGTGCTATGAGGTGCATGTGGAGGGCCCAGGAATGAGCATCTGAGTCTCAGGGGGATTTGTTGCCCCAGCTGCTGGGAGTGCCCTCAGCTCCTTCAGGGCCTTCCTCAGCTGTAAAGCATCCCTTCTCTCAGGGCGTGCCCTTCCTATGGTGGCCTGCATCTAGTGGCAGATCATTCAGGGCACGAAGACCCACGTGGGGACAACTCTGAGGGTTGACTGAGTCTTTGTGTGGTCTGCATGGCAGTTCAACCTCTCCCTTTACCCAGTCCTGCTTCTTTCCCATCTCTTCTGCAGGTGTTGATTTCTCATAAACACCCTGCGCCCAAACACGATCTCGGCATCTGCAGAAGCCAAACTGTGACACTCACACTGCAGGACACTCCCAGGACCTGGCTGAGTGTGAGGATGCACACCTGACATCATCCAAGCTAGACCAGAGACTCTTCCCTGCGGATTGAGAATGGTGCTGGAGAGTACTGGTTCAACTCTGCAATGAGGCCAGACTTAGGATGGTAAGCTTAAACCTAAGTAACTTAAAAAATTAATATGAATGCTAATTATATTCAAGCTAGAAGATTATGACCAGTTTATGGTATTTGAATTTAATTGCCCACTCTACTACAGGAGCATATGTGTAAAACTCTAATTATGTGTCAAAAATATATACAGTAATATGTAGGACTAGATAGGTCAAAATCCTACAACAACAAGTCATCTTAAACTACCAGGAGAAAAACGCTTTTTTATTTATTTATTTTTTTATTGTACTTTAAGTTCTAGGGTACATGTGCACAACATGCAGGTTTGTTACATATGTATACATGTGCCATGTTGGTGTGCTGCACCCATTAACTCGTCATTTACATTAGGTGTATCTCCTAATGCTATCCCTCCCCCCTACCCCCTCCCCTCAATAGGCCCCGGTGTGTGATGTTCCCCTTCCTGTGTCCAAGTGATCTCATTGTTCAATTCCCACCTATGAGTGAGAACATGCGGTATTTGGTTTTCTGTTCTTGCCATAGTTTGCTGAGAATGATAGTTTCCAGCTGCATCCATGTCCCTACAAAGGACACGAATTCATCCTTTTTTATGGCTGCATAGTATTCCATGGTATATATGTGCCACATTTTCTTAATCCAATCTGTCACTGATGGACATTTGGGTTGATTCCAAGTCTTTGCTATTGTGAATAGTGCCACAATAAACATACGTGTGCATGTGTCTTTATAGCAGCATGATTTATAATCCTTTGGGTATATCCCTAGTAATGGGATGGCTGGGTCAAATGGTATTTCTAGTTCTAGATCCTTGAGGAATCACCACATCACCACACTTTTCCACAATGGTTGAACTAGTTTACAGTCCCATCAACAGTGTAAAAGTGTTCCTATTTCTCCATATCCTCTCCAGCACCTGTTGTTTCCTGACTTTTTAATGATTGCCATTCTAACTGGTGTGAGATGATATCTCATTGTGGTTTTGATTTGCATTTCTCTGATGGTGAGTGATGAGCATTTTTTCATGTGTCTGTTGGCTGCATAAATGTCTTCTTTTGAGAAGTGTCTGTTCATATCCTTTGCCCACTTTTTGATGGGGTTGTTTGTTTTTTTCTTGTAAATTTGTGTGAGTTCTTTGTAGGGTCTGGATATTAGCCCTTTGTCGGATGAGTAGATTGCAAAAATTTTCTCCCATTCTGTAGGTTGCCTGTTCACTCTGATAGTAGTTTCTTTTGCTGTGCAGAAGCTCTTTAGTTTAATTAGATCCCATTTGTCAAGTTTGGCTTTTGTTGCCATTGCTTTTGGTGTTTTAGACATGAAGTCCTTGCCCATGCCTATGTCCTGAATGGTATTACGTAGGTTTTCTTCTAGGGTTTTTATGGTTTTGGGTCTGACATTTAAGTCTCTAATCCATCTTGAATTAATTTTCATATAAGGAGTAAGGAAAGGATCCAGTTTCAGCTTTCTACTTATGGCTGGCAAATTTTCCCAGCACCATTTATTAAATAGGGAATCCTTTCCCCATTTCTTGTTTTTCTCAGGTTTGTCAAAGATCAGATGGCTGTAGATGTGTGGTATTATTTCTGAGGACTCTGTTCTGTTCCATTGGTCTATATGTCTGTTTTGGTACCAGTATCATGCTGTTTTGGTTACTGTAGCCTTGTAGTATAGTTTAAAGTCAGGTAGTGTGATGCCTCCAGCTTTGTTCTTTTGGCTTAGGATTATCTTGGCAATGTGGGCTCTTTTTTGGTTCCATATGAACTTTAAAGCAGTTTTTTCCAATTCTGTGAAGAAAGTCATTGGTAGCTTAATGGGGATGGCATTGATATAAATTATATAAATTACCTTGGGCAGTACGGACATTTTCATAATATTGATTCTTCCTATTCATGAGCATGGAATGTTCTTCCATTTGTTTGTGTCCTCTTTTATTTCACTGAGCAGTGGTTTGTAGTTCTCCTTGAAGAGGTCCTTGACATCCCTTGTAAGTTGGATTCCTAGGTATTTTATTCTCTTTGAAGCAATTGTGAATGGGAGTTCATTCATAATTTGGCTCTCTGTCTGTTATTGGTGTATAGGAATGCTTGTGATTTTTGCACATTGATTTTGTATCCTGAGACTTTACTGAAGTTGCTTATCAGCTTAAGGAGATTTTGGGCTGAGACGATGGGGTTTTCTAAATATACAATCAGAAAAACGCTTTTTTTTTCTTCTTTTTTTCTTCTTTTTTTTAGATGGAGTCTCACTGTATTGCCCAGGCTGCAGTGCAGTGGCGTGATCTCGGCTCACTGTAACCTCTGCCTCCCAGGTTCAAGCGATTCCTCTGCCTCAGCATCTCGAGTACCTGGGGTTACAGGCACCCACCACCATGCCCAGCTAATTTTCAATTTTTAGTAGAGACAGGGTTTCATCATGTTGGCCAGGCTGGTCTTGAAATCCTGACCTCAAGTGATCCACCTGCCTCGGCCTCCCACAGTGCTGGGATTACAGGATGAGCCAACACGCCCGGAAATACGTTTTTTAAAAAGTCGTATAATTGGAGAGTCAAGAAAATTCTTGGGATCGGGGACAAAGTGAGAAAACCAGTCCGAGGTGTGTATGGATTGCTGAAACTGCTGTAATGTCTGAGAACAATGTATTGAGCCTCATTCTTAGAGCTTTTCCTAAAAGAGAGTTAGGACATGCTAATATCAAAGAAAGAAAAGAAAATAAGTCCAGAAGACTCAGCAGAGAAAACTCTCTTAGCTTCCATTTTGGGTGGGTGTGAAAAAGAAACAATCTCCCCCAATATTTCAAGGTCAACAGCTATAACAAGGGGTTTTAGGCTTTGTATGTGCACTATTTGTGTAATGTAGGCAATCCCAAGATAAATGAGGCCCTTGTTAGACATTGCCTTATGTGACTTCCGAAGTAAAGACAAATTCTTCCTAGAGCAATGCACCCTCCATCCAGCCCTCCTACTCCCATATAAGAGAGTTCCTACAACTGTAAGCCCTTAAAAAACAACAACACAAACCTGAACATACAAAGACAAGCCAATATGAATGAGAGTCAATAGAAATAACAAACACAGAAGTGGACCCATGAAGAAGTATAGAAGGCAATAAATAAAACAACTAGGTTTAATAGATTTTTTAAAATAGAAGTTTTTAAGAGTAAGGCAAATTGGACAAAGATCAACTTTAACTTCTACAAATTAAAAAAAATAATGATTTAAATGGAAAACTTAATGATATGGCTGAAGAGCTAAATAAACATAGCTGAAGAGAGAATTATGAGGACTCTAGATTAGAGAAACAGATCAAAATATAAAAGAGAGAGGTTAAAATGCCTGAGATTTTTTCTGAATTGGTGAAAAATATCTCTCTCCAATTCAAAAGACCAACAAATGTCTATCTAGGTAAATAAAAAAAAATCCATAATTAGAATTGTCTCAGTAAAAGTATAGAACACAGGAAATAGAAGTAGTTAAGAGCAGCCAAATATAGGGGAAAAAAAGGCAATTTACTCAAGAAGAAACAATGATTAGATTGAAAGCTGAGTTGTCAACAGCAGTGATGGAGCCTAAAAATGGTAGAATATTAAAATCTCCAAAGTATAGATGGAAATATAAAACAAGAATAATACCGGTTTGTTGGCTCACGCCTGTAACCTCAGCACTTTGGGAGGCCGAAGCGGGCAGATACCTTGAGACCAGGAGTTCGAGACCAGTCTGGCCAACTTGGTGAAACCCCCTATTTCTACTAAAAATACAAAAATTAGCCGGGTGTGGTGGTGCCCCTTTGAAATTCCAGCTACTCAGGAGGCTGAGTCAGGAGAATTGCTTGAACCCAAGCTGTGATCATGCCACTGCACTCCAGCCTGGGTGACAGAATGAGACTCTATCTCAAAAACACAACACAACAAAAGAAAACAAACCAACAAAAAAACCAAGAATTGCATCCATAGCAAAAGTATCTTTTACAAATATGAATAAGATATTTTCTATATGATGAAACTGAAAAGATTTACCGCCAATGTATTCTTGCTTATGGAATTTCCAAAAAGTGTTTTTCAAGTGGAAGGAGAAAAATCTCCAAAAGAAGATCTGAGCTGTAAGAAGAAATGGCATATAACTAAGATGATAAACATAAGATCTAATGTATATTGATAGTACTAATATAAAATGATAATGTCTGATTTGTGAGGTTGACAATAGACAATATTGAGTTAAAAGACTGAATAAAAATTGAATCTAAGCTGGGGGATGGGTTGGCCATGGTTGGAAATTAAAAAAAAAAAAAAAGCAGTGTATTATTTGAGAGTGTATTATTTGACAGCTCGATATACACCTGGTGTAACAGACCAAACATATGTGAAAAAAATTAATAGAACCACAAGAACAAATCGACATATACAACCTCAGGGTGAGAAATTTCAACATAACTTTCTCATTATTTGTAGGTCAAGAATAACAGCAAATATAGAAAATTTGAATGAAACAATTAGCAAGCTTAACTAATGGGCAATATAAATTATAATTAACGAATATAAGTTATTCTCCAATGTACATTTACAAATTGATTATGTACTAGGATGTAAAGCAAGTCTTAAAAAAATTTCAGGAAACAGTTATCACATAGACCACATTCTCTGACCACAATCCAATTAAATCAAAATTTAGACAATAAAACAACAAATTTTAAAAATTTAAATGAATTTGGAAATTAGGTAACTAATAGGTCAAAGATAAATCAAAATGAGAATTTAAAATACTAAAAACTAAATGATAAAAAACATTGTATAGTGAAACTTGTGGAATACAAAGAAATACTTCAAGGGAAATTTATATCCAAAAAATGTATATTAGAAAAAGAGAAGGTTGAAATGATGCAATATCCAATTTAAAAAGTTAGACAATAAGATAAAAGATGGCATAATAAAAATAAGAGCAGAAATCAATGAAAAAGGAAAAGATACAGTGAAGATCAAATAAGACAAACATAGATTGTTTGAAAATAATGTAAAAATAGACAAATCTCCCAAGAATGTTAAAAAGAAGACACAGATAACAAATATGAATGAAAAAGACATAAATACAAACGCAGCAAAGAGAATGCTGTCAAGAACACTTTTTCTAATATGCTGTGAAAACTTAGATGTAGAAAAATTCCTAGAAAATATAAACTTACTGTACCCAAGTATTAAATAAAGCAATAGCTAAAAATGTTTTCAGGACCAGTTTTACAGGTGATCTCTACCAAACTTTTAAGAAGCAAGTCATTCCAATCTTTTATTAACTTTCCCAATACATGGGGTGGGGGCAGAGGGAAGACAGCGCTCTCAAAATCATTCTGTGAGGGCAGTTTAACCTTGATATTCAAATCGGATATGAACAATACTAGGAAGATATTGATTATAGAACTGTTTTACTAATTGATGTAAATTTTTAAAATCCTTTTAAAATTCTGTGTATTATTCTAAGGCACCACATTTTTTTCCATTTTAACATCTCGATTTAAGATACTGTTTTGAAAAGATAAGTTTTATTGTTATTTAGTTATGGCAACATCAGCAAATAAAGAGAATGGCTTTCATTGAAAAGCGCTCGTAACTCAAACAAAGTACGTAGATGAAGTAAGTTGTTTACTGTCTCTAGGAATTACCTAATCCTGGGAGAAGCAGTCCCCTCTGGGTCAACGAGGCTCCAGATATCAAAGCATCAAAATATAGAAAATAAAAGATGGGGTTAACACAAACTTTTTTTTATAATAAATGGTAACTTACAATAGCTGCCAGATGGAAGTCATAGCATAGTTGCTATTGCCTTTGCACACATGAGCTTGGCTGTTATGACTTGGACAATGTCAACCCCTTGATATTTCAGTCAAGAAATCATCTATTTTGTTTGGGAAAAAAAAGACTAAAATGAATCCTTTCCTAAACTAGTTTTTGTTCTCTAAGAAAAACCTTAAAAATATATTTGAAGAAAATATAGATGAACATATTGTCGTATGAAAAGGTGGCTTAGACTAAGTACTAATAATATTTTAAAAGACTGTAAATTCAATCACGTTAAAATTAATAGCATATTTTATCAAAAGGTATTTTAAGTGAAATGAAGTAATTAGCTATAAAATGAGAGGTTATTTGCAATATACATGACTGAAAGATAGATGTGTCTATGTGTGTGTATGTATCTGAACATGAATAGACATAGTAAAATAAACACATGGTTAATAGACAAAAAGATATGCTGAAGCTCAGTAAATATGAAATGTGAGTCAAGATCAAGATATCATTTTATACTAATTAATTAGCAAATGTTTAATTTTATATTTACATTTTTTTTTTGAGACAGGGTCTTGCTTCACCACCAAGGCTGGAATGTAGATGCAAAATCATAGCTCACTGCAGCCTCAACCTCCTGGGCTCAAACGATCCTCCCACCTCAGCCTCAAGAGTAGCTGGGACCACAGGCACACGTCACTGCACCCAGCTAATTTTTTATTTTTTGTAGAAACAGAGTCTCCCTATGTTGCCCAGCCTGGTCTTGAACTCCTGGGTTCAAGTGAACCTCTCAGCCTTCCAAAGTGTTGGGATTACAGGTGTGAGCCGTCATGCCCATTTGGCAAATATTAAAAAACCTGACACCACTAAGTATTGTAGCATCCTAGCGGAATCTATTACACATTGCTGATGGCTATGCAACTTGGTAAAAAACTTTGAAAGACAGTTTAGCATTTTGAAAAGTTGAACTTATTCACATTGCAGCTCAGCAATTTTACTCTTGTATACAGGCATTATTCTTGCCCACCAGAATGTTCACAGCAGTTGTGTTGTGATAGCAAAACATCTTACTCTGTTTATTTGGGTCCTCTGGGCAGCAGACACTATGACTGAATTAGAAGTGCAAGGGATTTATGAGGGAAATGTTCATGAAGGATAAAAGGAAGGGGTCTCAGGAGTAGACAGAGAGTGACTTCAGACTGTGATGCAGATCTGATACCTATGAAAGAGAAAGGAAGAAAATACTGGGTAAGAAGATCCTCAGACTGCAATGCAGCTCACAGAAAGTCTGTACCAGTCTGATGAGGACCCCAGAGGAGACCTGCTGTGGACAGAAAGAGCCTGACTCAAGTGCCCCTGTGGTGCTCAGCTGTTGGTTGGGGATGGCTGGGAGAGACCATGACCTCTGTAGGAATCCTGCAGCCACTACAGGATGTCAGCTAACTTGGCTCCTCAAAACAAGTTCTCTCTTGAAGGCGTATCTGAATGCCCATCTCCACATCTGCCCGAAATCAAATGCTCATTGCCAGGACACTAGATAAATAAATTGCAAAATGGTCACACAATGCAATACTATACAACAGTAAAAAATAATCTGGAGCATAAAAATGTGGATGACTCTTAATTACATAAGGTCAAATGAAGACATCTTCATTCTAGAGGACTATCTAGGAAACTTTTTATAAAGTCTAAAAACATACAAATCTAAATAGTACATTTTTTAAGGCACACAAATATGTATGAGAAAATGACTTTTAAAACAGCAAAACAATGAAAAAAGATTAACAAAGTCAAGGTATTTATTACCTTTGAGTATGAGATGGAATAAGGAAGGTATTCATAAATAGCATTGTTGGTGATATCAGTTCTTATGCTGGGTGGCAGGTTCACACGCAAAAATAACATATGAAAATTAAAGAAACAAACATAATAAAAGTAAAAAGAATAACAAGGGTGTGTAAGCTTTGAGATGGGTGATTGGATTTAAGCATCTTAAGCCCTTATATTACTCAGGAGGCAGATAAAGATATTGATTAATGTTAGAGTTTTACATTTAAGCATGTTAAAATTTTAAGGACAACTGCTTGAAGACTGGAAATAAAATCTGTATCTTCCAAATAGCTTTGGAAGAAAAATTCAGAAGACCAAAAAAAAGAAAGCTGAAATTTAGAAAAAAACTTGGACAAAATAAGAGGCATCTATATAACAAGTCACAATGAATTTTGAAAGCATAGATTAATTGTCTGGTTTTAAGAAAATATACCTATATACTTTTTACAAGTAAAATGTAATGTAATTATTTTCACCTGAGGCACTTGTGATAAACTACCCTAATAATGTCCATATTTTGTGTGTTCTTAAAGTGCCTAATAAGAGAAATTCATAGATGTCTGAGCCAACAAATGTCACACAAGTCAGAATTAATTTGTCTCCAAAGGTGCTTGGAGACCTTCAGAGGCATGTTTTTATTTTATCAGTCACACCCTCAGGGGTGTGAGGTATTTTAAGCCAGCCCTGGAGTTCTCTGAGAAGTCTCTCTGGAGTCTATAAAATTCACCACATGACCCAGTACCAAGCATTTCACCATTGAAGCCTCATGGACCTTGGCATAGCACTTCAGCCTCAGAGATATCATTCTGGGACCTTTTCAGAGAGGAGAATTTTTTATTGGACAGTCTAAAGGCTGAGGCTACTAAAATCTGATTCCACATTTTCCTATCTATGTTGACATTTAGTTATGTCAATTTCATAATGTCAGGGCCAATCTTATTGTATAGGCTGGTCATCAGCTGTCTAGGGTAGAGAACTACACTGGATTAAAGTGCCAGGTGACTATTGATGTTGGCAGAAAAATAATTCTAAGAAGACCACAAAAAAGAAAATAGAGTTAAAACGAAAACTTTAAAACATGGGAGTTCTTTTGCTTCCTTTAAAGAAAATGATGTTATAAGAAAAAGAAAGTCTGAAACTTAAGAATCATGCTGTGCTTCTTTTCTTCCCTAGAAACTGTCAGGGCTAGCTCTATGCTTAGGCAGATGTGAAAAACAGAAAACAGCTTCCCTTTTCTCCAAAAATATTATTCTGCAGTCTTCCACTCTGACATTCTTACAGTAGGTGATTGCAATTAAAATTTTAAAATTAGAATTTTATCAAAGTAAAACATGTGTGGAGTTTTTGTTTTGGTTAAAACATCTAATAAAGAATAGCACTCCCTTGCTGTAATCTGTCAGGTGGACATCTCAGAAGCAACCTCTTCATTTTCTTTAGTTATTGCTTCTGATGATCATCTATATAATTTTAAATACTACTTTCACTTTGATTTTTTTTTCTATTTTAGACATTATTGCGTACCTGGCATGAAAAGAGAGTACCTGGAACTTTTATGAGACCATCCCACCCCTCCATGCCCTCCTTCCTTCATCCTTTCTATATACTTATATAATACATTTTAAATAAAATCAATAATCAGTGTTACATTTTTATGGCTATGAAGGTATTATTTGCTGTTGAGCAAAATCTTGTTTTATGGTTGTATTTTTTTAAATAAGGAAAATATGTTTTCCTTGGAGTTGATATTTGCTTCATTTTTATTTATAAGTATTAATGTTTCCATCACAAATTTTTCTCAAATGTGTCAACTATAAAACCTGTGTTATTATTTTTGGTACCATTTTCCACATGGTAAAACATAGCAGGTAATCTATTATTTCCAGTTTGATTCCCCATGGAAACATATTTGTTTTATCTTCCTATCTTCCTCTTCCAATCTGGATGCTTTGATATGGCCTATTGCAGAGATGGCATACTGAGAATCCCTTTAGTTTCACTCCTGTATGAGGAGCTCTATGTCTTAGATTTACTGTTGGTGTTTTTCTTGACTCTTATTTTTCTACATCACTTTATTTAGTAACTTCCTGAGAAACAGTGCATGGAGATTGTCAAGTAATACTTTCGAGACTTTGAATGTCTAAAAATGTCATCTTTAATCACTTTTGTACTTTAGGTAGGTTAGCTGGATATGAATCCATATCCATGAATACATGAAGATATTGCTCCATTGTCTTCTGGCTTCCAGTGTCTTCGATAAGAAGTATAATGCCATTCTGATTCTTCATTCTTTAAATACAACCAGGCTTTTCTCTCTGCAGACTTTTTGGATCTTATTTATTTTTAAATTTAACTATTTTTGTATTTTAAAAATTCATTCTGACACACTTCAGTTAGGTCCTTTCTTATTCATTTTGCTGGATTCATCATTTCAGTTACAGAAATTCTTTGTATTTTGTATTGGCTAAATCTTTTCTCCTCTGTTTTCTTCTCTTTTTCTGTTTTACATATTATTTGAATGCAGGATTTTGAATTAATCATGTAACTTTCCAAAATTTTTCTTTCCTGTTTTTTATCTCTTTTTCTTCAGTTCCACTTTCTAGGAGATATTCTGTAATTTCCTTTCCAGCCTTTCTGATAATTTTTATTCTTTCTACCCTGTGTTTAACAGGATTTCTTAATTGCTATGTCTTTTTTATTGTCAACATATTCTCTTACCTCTTCAATAATATTAAATACAGGTTTTTAAATTTTTTCAACTTTGTTCATCATCTCATTTTCACTGAATTTTATTCCCTTTTGGGTTTGTATTGGTTTTTATTTTTCATGTCAAAAACTTTCCTCAAATGCCTATGACTTATAGGATGCCAGGTTACAATAAGACACTATTTGAAATATGTATGTACAGGCAGGACATATCTACCGGGACTTCATGTGAGTTTCATAGTAGTGGCCCAGCTGTTTCAGGAGAATTTTCTCAAATGTCAGTATATGCAAATCTTGCCCTCATCCTCCACTCAGTCTTTTTATATCTCAAGAGAAGAATTTTCCAGTCTCCAGCCTTGGGGAATATGCCTAGTTGCCTGCATTCTTGGAACTGAGTCATGCAAAAGTGGTGGGTGTTTCAATATTCAGTATATAGATTTTTAAATTCAGTTTTTTAATTTATATACAGTAGGGTCCCTCTTTTTGGTTTATAGTTTTGTGAGTTTTGGCAAATGTAGAGTCACAAACCATCATCACAGTCAAGAAACAAAATAGTGTCATCATTGCCCCAAATACCCTCATGTTTACAACTTCTTCTCTAAGCCCTAATTACTGTCAACAAATACTTTTTTGTGTCTGGTTACTTTCACTTGGCATAATGCATTTGAGATGCATCCATTCTATTGCATATATCAACAGTTTGTCATCGTTGTTGTCATTGAGTAGTATTCCATTACCTGAAGGTTGTTCATCTGTTTACCTGTTGAAGAACATACGGATTGGTTCCAGTTTTTGGTGATTATGAATACAGCTACCATAAATGTTAGCATATGGATATCAGTATAAAAATAAGTTTTCATTTTAATCCCATCCCCAAGAATGAAATTGCTAGGTCATACGGTAAATGCATATTTATTTAAATTTGTAAGAAACAGACAAACTGGTTTTCAAAGTGGCTGTATAATTTTGCATTTCACCGGCAGTAAATGAGAGTTCCAGTTGCTTGGCAACCTCACCAGGATTGTCATTGTTAGGGTTTGTTTGTCCAATTTTGTTCTGTTTGTTCAAAGTTCTTATGGTTCTTCTCTTTGCCTTTCATGTAAATTGTAGAATCACCTTGTTGACATCTACCGAAATTTATTTGGGATTTTGATTAGGACTGCCACATGTGAGACTAGGCCTCTAGTGGAGAAGTACGGATAGTGGTGGAGGACACATGTGAGACATCTTTTAGATATTCCTGGAAATAGTCAAAAGAACTTTGCAAAGGTGTCTTAAGTTAGCATGCACTATCTAATAGACTTCAACTTGAGACTTCTGCTTCCTGTCAAGAGGGAATTAGAGGCACTGTATTTTCCTGACAGAACCAACTAAACCATTTGAAATAATATATCAAACAATGGTTTTTAAGAGACTGGATATAAGCAGCCAATAAAGAATAGTTTTCCTTGAGAAATGGGAAACAAATGAGGTGAGTGTTATGTTTGCCTCAGTTTATTGCTTATGGTGCATTTTCAGGTTTTAGTCAGGGAAGAAAAACCCAGGGGGAGCCCAGAAGTCTTCTCAAATTGAAGCGATGCAGCTCGGAATCTGGGGATGCAAAGTCTGCTAAAGTTTGAAGAACAGAGGAGAATGCTGCATGAGAGAGAATGCCAGAGATTTCCAGGCAGTACTTTTCAAATGTTCTGAAGAGTACTGATCAACACATTGCATGTGAGAAAACTCCCTGTGTCAGGAGAAAGAACCTCTTAAAAAGATGAGCATAAACAGTAGCTGGTGTTTGCACAGAGTCTGAAAAAGAGCCTGGGGCCACCAGCTGAAATGGAAAACTGATAAATTCCGAAGGCATTGGGCTGAATACTCAAAGGATCTTGCCTAAGAAATGGAAAACAGGCTTAAACTTGGCATTATTCTGGACCTGCCTAACAGAAAAGCCAGATCCAAACAAATCAAGTGGTTTCACAATAACTTAATTGCATCCAAGAACAAAGCACAAGAAGACTTAGAGAAATACAATAATATCCAGTACCCAACAAGATAAAATTCTTAATGTCTGGCATCCAATAAAAAATTACCAGGTATGCAAAAAAGCAGGAAAATATGACTCATATGAGGCTAAAAGCTCAGTCAATCAAAATGGACCCAGAACTTAAACAGATGTTAGAATTAGAAGACAAAGTCATAAAGGCAGTTATTATAACTGCATGCCAGATGTTCCAAAAGCTAGAGGAAAGATCAAGTTAAGTAGCGATATGATATAAACAAGAAATCCAAATCATATTTCTAGAGATGATAGCTATACTTGGAGATTTTAAAAAATTCACTAAATAGAATTATTGGAAGATTAGACATTGCAGAAGATATAACTAGTAAACTATGCAATGAAAAACAGAAAAAGACAAAAAGTAGAAAAGGGAA
>NW_012104187.1:946798-1063936 GCF_000951045.1 Mandrillus leucophaeus | reverse complement strand
AAAAAAAAAAAAAAAGGTACTGCAAATAGTAATTATGTGTGTAAGGATAAAAGTTCTTTTTCTTTCCTGTTTATTTAAATCTCTGTAAAGGATAATTGACTATTTACAGAAAAAACAATAATATATTGTGGAGTTTAAAACAAGCAGAAATAAAATGTATGCCCATGATAGCACAAAAGACAGGAAGGCAGAAATGAAAGTATACTGTTGTAAGTTTCTCTTACAATATGTGTTATGGGATAACATCACTTGAAGTTTAAGTTAAGTGTACTAAAGATAAGTTAAAAATGTACACTCCAGTAAGTTAAATAAGAATATTAAATATCCCCAAGCAATTGCTAAACCAACAAAAATCATATCTAATAAACCAATAGGGAAGATAAAATGGAGCCATAAAATATTCAATTAATTGAAAGAATGCAGAAAAAAAAGGAGAGAAAGGACTGATGAAACAAACAGCAAGAGGTAGATTTAAATCTAACCATGTAATTAATCACATAAAATTAAAGGGTTTTAATATCCGAATTAAAAGACAGCTTTCAGTTTGGCCAAAAATGCAAGACTCACCTATAAGTTGCCTACAAGCAACACATTTCATTCATTTTTTATAATTTCAACTTTTATTTTAGATTCAGGGGGTACAAGGACAAGTGTATTGCATGATGCTGAGGTTTGGGATATGAATGATCCCATCACCCAGATAGTAAGCATAGTACCCAATAATTAGTTTTTCAACAGTTGCCCCCGTCCCTTCCTCTCCTCTCTGTCAGTCCCTGGTATCTATTTTTGCTATCTTTATGTCCACGAGTACCCAATATTTAGCTCCCACTTATAAGTGAGAACATAACAGCATTCGGATTTTTGTCCCCATGTTAATTTGCTTAGGATAATGGCCTCTAGTTGCATCCATAGTGCTGTAAAGGACATGATTTCATCCTTATTTATAGCTGCGAAGTATTCCATGGTGTCTATGTACCACATTAAGAAACACATTTTAAATATATAGACAAATAGGTTAAAAGTAAAAGGATAAAAAGTTGTGTACCATGCTAGTGCTATTCTAAAGAAAACTGGAGTGAATATGTTAATATTAGACAAGTCTTTAGAGAAAAGTATATTATGTTGAAAATACAAGATTATTCTATAACATAGAATAATCTTATATAATCTATAATAATTATTCTATAATGATAACACCTCAAATCATCAGAAGGACATAAAAATTCAATTTCTGTGTACTTAATAAGGGCTACAAAATACATTAAGCAAAAACTGATAGAACTGCAAAAAGAAATCGAGAAATCCACAAATGTAGTGATAGAATTGAATGTAACTGACAGAACAAGTAGATTATCAGCAAGGATGTATACAATTTGAACAACACCATCAAGTAACTTACCTCATTGATATTTACATGATACTGCATTCAAGAACAGCAGAATATATATTCCTTTCAAATCCTCATGAAACATTCATCAAAATAGATCATGTTTTGGACCACAGTAAAATCTCAAGTTCTCTGACCACAATAAAATTAAATTAGAAATTAATAACAGGGGCTGGGCGCAGTGGCTCACGCCTGTAATCCCAGCACTTTGGGAGGCTGAGACGGGCGGATCAGGAGGTCAGGAGATCAAGACCATCCTGGCTAACACGGTGAAACCCCTTCTCTACTAAAAAATACAAAAAATTAGTCAGACGTGGTGGCAGGCACCTGTAGTTCCAAGCTACTCAGGAGGCTGAGGCAGGAGAATAGCATGAACCTGGGAGGCGGAGCTTGCAGTAAGCCGAGATCCAGCCGCTGCACTCCAGCCTGGGCGACAGAGCCAGACTCCGTCTCAAAAAAAAAAAAAAAAAAAAAAAAAAAAACCAGGAAGTTTTCTAAAAAATTCCTGAATATTTGGAAAGTATACAACACAGTTGAACTCATGGGTTATTTATGAGATCAAAAAGAAATTAGAAGATATCTTGTACTAAATTGAAATGAGAAAACATAATATAAAAATTTGTGGGATACTATTAAAGCAGTAATTAGAGGAATATTTATAGCACTAAATGTCTATATTATTTGACAAGAAAGATCTTAAATCATAGACCTCAAGTTCCACCTTAAGAAAGTAGAAAAAGAAGAGTAAACTCAAAATAAGCAGAAAATAGGGCAAATATTGGAGTGGGAACAAAATAATAGATAAACCAAAAGCTGATTCTTTGAAAAGATTGATGAATTTGATAAACATATATCCATACTTATCAGGAATAAAGACACAAATTACCAATATCAAAAATAAGAGTTAACATAACTACAGATTCTACAGATATTAAATGGATAATGAAGCCATATTATAAAGAACTTTATGCCAATAAAGTTGACAACTTCAAGGAAATGAATAAATCCCTTGGAAGACACAAACCACTAAAGCTCTCTAAGAAGAAATAAATAACCTGAATAGCCATATATTTATCAAAGTAATTGAATACATAGTAAAAACTCCAGGCCTTCTTGATTTCATTGGTAAATTTTACCAAACATTTAAGGAAGAAGTAATACCAATTCTGCACAAACTCTTCCAGAAAGCAGAAGCATGGAGCATTCTTCCCCGGTCATTCTATGTAGACAGCATTACTCTTATGCCCAAACCCAACTAATATATTACAAAAATAGAAAACTGGAGAGCAATATCCCTCATGAACATAAATGCAAACTTCTTAACCAAACTTTGGCAAGTCAAATTCAACAATGTATATTTTAGAAACATGTTATGACCAAGACATGTTTATTCTAGGCAGGGTTGGTTTACCATTTAGAAATTCATCAACGCAATTTATAATAACAAACTAAAAAAATCATATAACTCTCAGTATACCCCCAAAAAGTATTTGACCAAATTCAATATTCATTCCTGATTAATTTTTTTTCTCAATTTGATAAATGGCATATAGGAAATGTCTATGGCTGACTTCACACTTAATCATGAAGGACTAAATGCCTTCCCCCTAAGATAAAAAATAAGGCAAGAATGCCTACTCTTATCATGTCTATTCATCATCATACAGAGTTTCCAGCCAGTGCAATGAGGCAAGGATAAAAAATAAAAGGCATTAAGATCAGAAAGGAAGAAGTAAAGGTGATTTTTATTCACAGATAACCTGATTACCTATGGGGAAAATCTGATGGAAGTATACAAAAAAATTACTAGAACTAATAAGTGAGTTTAGAAAATGCACAGGATACAAAAATCAAAAGACAAAAGTCAATGTGTTTCTATTGCCAGCAATGAGCTATGAAAAATTGAAATAAAAATCATATTCACAACAGGACCAAAAATATTTGGGATAAATATGACAAACAATGCACAAGACATGTACTTTGAAAATAATAAACCATGCAGAGATAAATTTTAACAGATCTAAATAGAAGGAGAGCTATATTGTATTCTTGAGTTACAACTTGACTTCAACCACTCCTGCTGCCAGCACTGATTTTCCTTGTAAAGACTTTTTCCTTGCCGTTACTGCTTGTCCTAAAAGGAAAACTATTCTAGGTTGGACAAACTTCTACATGTACCCCCTGAATCTAAAATAAAAGTTGAAATTATAACAATAAATGAAATATGTTTCTTGTAGGCAGCTTATAGTTGAGTCTGGCATTTTCAGCCAATCTGAAAGCTCTTTTAATTAGGATATTTAAACTTTTTAATTTTATATGATTAATTACATGGTTAGATTTAAATATACCATCTTGTTATTTGTTTCATCTGTCCTTTGTTTTCCTTTACTTTTTCCTGCATTCCTTCAATTAATTGAATATTTTTACAGTTCCATTTTATCTTCTCTATTGGCTTATTAAATATGATTTTTTGTTACTTCAGCAATTGCTTGGGGATACTTAATATTCCTATTTAACTTACTACAGTGTACATCTTTAACTTATCTTTAGTATACCTGTTTAACCTTAACTTCAAGTGATGTTATACCATGACACATATTGTAAGAGAACCTTCTATTTCTGCCTTCCTGTCTTCCAGTCGCCTGTGGATGAAGCAGACTACTGGCACCAAGTTACCTGCATATGCTCTACTGAAAAAGAGGTTGAGCAAGTGAGACTTTTAAAAATGTTGACAAGGTAGAACTTATCCAAAATTAAAAGAGTGTTCAAAAATACTGAGTGGCCAGGAACATGATGCACTTCCCATATAGGCCAAATACTAGCACAAAACATAAAATTACAGGACATGATCTGTATTTTAAAAATAAACTTTCTACCTTGGAAGTATAGGAATCCTTTTGTTAGTTCTCAAGACTAGGAAAGCCTGTGTTTTAATTCAGAAAGTATGCCCATTTCCATTTCCCTCAGATCCACTGGAAAAAGGTTTCCAAAAACGTGTGCACAGGTCATCGTCAGGAAAACAAAATACAAAAACAGAAAAATAACTAAAGGGATGACTTCATAAAAAGCCTAAGAAGAAATAACCTATTTCTCTTTCCCCAGTCTGCACTGGTTCCCAGGGAGTCATAAAGAAAATGGAGAAAAACAGACTACCTGTGATTATCATATGGGCAGACATGAACCACCTTGTTGGAAGTCTTTCAAGAAGAGTTAGTGCTTGGTTCTCAGGGATTTTCCCTTACCTGGTTTCCTGAGTTAGTTATTGTTTTCCTTTTTAAATATTTCAGAAGTCCCAGGAAAAAATTTCAGACATTAGACTCATTGTTAACATTACTGTTATAATTTAAGGCATTACTGGCAGTTGTGTGGAGCAGATAAGCCAGCAAGCTTTGAAGAAAAAGTACATTTCTTTATAGGTGTCTTGAATTTCTAAAAGAATACTTTTTAATATAGCTTTATGTGGGTATAGTCTAAAAAATATACAATCTGTTTCTCTAGGCCACCACAAGAACAAGAACAGTGATTGAATAGGCATACACACACACACACACACACACACACACACACACAAACATACACCATACACATATGTACAGATGCTCCTTGACTTATGATGCAGTTACATTTGGGAAAATCCATCATAAGTTGAAAATCTCGTAAGTTGAAAATACATTTAATATACCTAACCTGCCAAAAATCGTAGCTTAGCCCAGCCTACCTTAAGCATGTTCAGAAAACTTAGCCTACAGTTGCATGAAATCATCTAACACAAAGCCTATTTTGTGATAAAGTGTTGAATATCTCATGTAATTGAATACTGAAAGTGAAAAACAGAATAGTTGTATGGGTACTCAAAGTATAGTTTCTACTGAATGTGTATTTTTTTTGCGTCATAGCAAAGTCAAAATATCTAAAGTTGAATCATAAATTGGGGACCATCGGTACACAGTATAGTGTTTATATAATTCTGTGCCACACTCCATTATAGGGCTTTAATCCTTCATCCAAAGAGCATTTATCTTAGTCTGTCCCTGCTGCTGTAGCAAAATACTGTAGTCTGGATAATTTATAAAGAACTGAAATTTACTTCTTACAGTTCTGGAGGCTGGGAAGTCCAAGATCAAGGAGATCAAGGCACCAGCAGGTTCAGCATCTGGTGAAGCCTTGTTCTCTTCTTCAAAGATAGTGCCTTGTTGCTGTCTCCTTTTTTTATCCTCATGAAAGAGGGCAAAAAAGTGTCAAATAGAGTCCTTCAATCTCTTTCATCATGGGCATTAGGTGAGAGCCTCCATGACTTAATGACCTCTTAAAAGCCCTGCTTCTTAACACTATTGTATGGGGGATTACGTTTCAACACGAATTTTGGAGGGACACAAACATTCAAATCATAGCAGTACCCTTTGCCTCCCCTTGAGGAGTCCAGCTCCAGGCCAAAATCACCTGCATGATCTTTCAGGTCTGACTGTAGACATTTACAAAGGCTTTGCCTGGCAGGCCTCAGGGAGGGAAGCTGCCCTTCCCTTCCCAGACCTGGAGCACAGCCAGTGCATTTCAGTTTTCTGAAGGCAGTTGCAGTGAAAGACTCACGGCCCTTGGGTCTACCATGCTCATTTGCATATCTGCAAGTCTAGCCCAGGCACCTCCATTCAGAGACCTCCTTATGGGAGGGGAGGAGTTGACTCAGGCACTTTTCTCCACTCATCCCTTCCTGACCTCCTTCCTTCCCACCTATACTTTTTCATAAAAAGGAGTCTTTTGTTCAGGACTCCTCAGTGAGATGATTTTCCCCAGTCTGCACAGATCCTCCTGATGCTTACACAGAGTCCTTCTGCGGGGCATTTTTTGCCTTTTGCCTGCACTGCTGCAGTAGGTGAACAAAGCCTTGATTGTCACTCTCAGTTTGGCTTGTTGTCCTAATTGGCCACCATCATACCTGGCTGTTCAGCAACCCCCTCCTCAGCTATACCCCAATTACTTGTGAACCTCTGCAGAGGTTCCCTCATGTAAGGTTCTCTCAGCTGTCTTGTGCAGCTCATGGCTTCCTCTTCTCTGGTTCTGTCTGGCCCTGGGGGCTGAAAACTGGGAAGTTCCCTCCTAAATGGAGTTGCTGCTGGCACTGGTGCCATCTCCTAGGGACCATGCTCCTCTGCTTAGCTGGTCTGCTATATCAGATCCACCCTGTGGACAACAGGAGTATTGCTCGTGCTGCCTCTTTTCAATGGTTTCCTAGTATGCTCTGTCTCCTGAGTTTTCTTAGGAGGAAGATTCTCTGCCCCATGAATCTACACACCATTATTGAGACTCACAGCACCGTTGCTTTGTTTGCTTAGTGACTAGGGGTTTTATGCAATAAGTCTCAGTTATACTAGCATAGTATTTTTCTCTCTGAAGGACCCTGACACAAAGCAACTGGGGTAAGAGAATCATCTGAGTGATAGACCTTTATTGTTCTCAGAGCGATTCCTTCCCTGCTACAGCCCGGCATCATTAAACTCCTCCTTTCTGGGAATGGGGTGAATGCTGGCATAAGATCTTTCTTGGCCACTGGTGGTTGCTGCTGTTCATTGACTTCCTTGATCTCCATTCCATTCCCCTAACAGGAGAAGTTGGAGTAGCTCAAACTCCATTTCCCAAGGCTTCTTTATCTAAGGTTCTAGATTCCATGCAAGGCTCACCAGCCAGACACATGAATTGGATGGCAGAAGTGAGGCAAGACCCATCTTCCTGCCAGTTTTGGCTGATTGTGCTGGCAAGGAAGACTGCATGAATTACAGTTGCTCTGCACTGGCAATCTCCTGCCTTCTGGAGGTCCAGGAGCACCTGCAGCAGCTCAGCAAAGGTGTAGCACGATCAGAGGTGTAGCATGATCAGAGCTCCAGTGGCAGCCTTGAAAGCTGTGGCTGGCCTACGAGTTGAGCTCTGTATTTTTGGCATGTCATTTCTGGAGACTGAGGTCAGAACATTTTCCTCTAGATCCTGCAATGATTTTGTGAGCACCCAATTCCTGACAGTATACTACTGCTTTCATAAAATACCTAGAGTCATTTTTGTTTGTTGTATGGATTTTGACGGATACATTGCCCTTATCAATAGACCTCTGGGATGCAAGTTTAAACTCAAGCTAGAAGATACCCTGTCTCACCTTAACTCACCCATACCATATGTCTAACGATTTCTCCTTTGAAATATATTTTTTTCCTGTCCAGCCATGAATAGTACATGTCTTCTGATGGTTCTTTAAGAAGAAGATAAATTGTTTAAAAGTTCAGAAATAGTTGCTGGAGAACAGTTGCAGTTACTGTACAATTCTCCTTTCATCATTTTAATGGGAACTTCCTGGAGGGCATTTTGCCTTGCATTTCTCATTTGCTGTGGTCTTTTACACACAAATCTGAGGATTAATTCAAGATGGCTTTTTTTAAAAGCAATTGCAAGTGAAGACATACATACCTAATGATTATGTTGGTGGATTGGATAATGTTTCAAGTGATAACTTCCTCCAAGGTAAACTCCATGCGCTGTAAAAATCGATGGATTTTGTTCTGCCGGAGAGAAGCAGGGGAGTCAGGATTGCCGAGTGCAGACTCAGCGCCTCTGCCAACATTTTGGCTCTGTGGCAGTTCTTTCTGAGAACTCTGCCTTAGGTATTTCTGAAGCAGTGTCAGAGGCATTTTTACTATATGGTGCTATATTCAATTAATTCAGAAGGATAAATATACAGCTTAAGACACCAGCATTTTTTTGACTGCCGAAGTCTCTGGCCAAGGTTTCTATTCTGGCACATTAAAATAACATGACTGCATCAGAAGCAAAACCCCAGGCAAAAAGCAGGGAAGCCAGGGAGCTCCCTCTTTTTAGGTAGTGAAATGGTGTGATATTTTCAATTTTATGTAGTGTTGCTCTTTCCACACTATATATTTTCAGATGGCTTGGGTGTTTTGGGTATGTAACCTGTCTGCTCAATGATTTCAGCTGCAGTACTAACTTAATTACTTCAACCTGGCACCTTTGTTCCAGGAAGAGATCAGTAGCGCTGCTTAGTACAAACTGGGAGTTCTTTTTTTTTTTCTTCTGCATTTTCAGGAATGCCTTTGCTCTTTTCTCAGTTTGAAAGTGAGAGGCAGTTCACTGTTTTTCTAGCAAAGTCAAGGCTACTCTTCTGATTGCTGTTTAATCAGACAGTGGAAACTCAGCCAGCTTACAACAGTGGTCATTGGTAGTTACCACCGGTTAAAGTTTACATAAGTGCCCCTAGACCCTGCGTTTCATGTGATGAATCTGTGATCATCCACAAAGTGGTTGGTTATCTAAATGTTGCAGTCTATAATCTGCAAGCTATCCTTTATGTGAGGGCAAATTATACATTCCCATTTTCTTGTTCAAGTTATTCCTCGTGGACAAAGATATCTTAACCATAGTGAATGCTGGCTGGGTTTTTGGATGAAAAAAGCTACAAAGATTACTTTGAACAGTTTGCAACATGAATACAACTTAAGTATCATCCTGCCACTTCTGTATCTTAGAGGTAGGTGGGGAGAAACTGCAGGTGCATCTCTTTGCCAGAATATATAGTAACGTATTTTGGGAAGATTGTATAATGTAGCGCCCATTTTTACCATTGGTTTCATGAGATAATTATAAAGCACTAAAGCAAATCAGCATACTAGACTGGTTGAATATGCTAACATTTTAATTTTGTATAGAGGGTGATTACTGTTATTATTATTTATAGAGTGCCGTAAGTGTACATAATGCTTTATAAACACATAGGCAGACAAGGTGCCCAGAGGTGCCTAAATTCTAATTGCCTGAATTAGACATTCTAAATGAAAAAAAAGCTACTCTGCAAAAGTGGAAAGAGACTAGGCATAAAATTGTGTTAAATAAGTGTTTATGAAGGACTGAAGGATAAAAGCAAGTGTTCTTTTAGATTTAGGTTGAAGTTGCTCCATAGAAGTCAAGAAGAACCAAAGTACTGTAACTAAGCCCATCTAAAAATAATTTCTGAAACCTTAAGAGAAATTGCAACTGGTTCCCATAAATTAAGTTCTCCCCTACATCTAGGTCTGCATTTCAAGTTCCCAGAGCACAACTCATAGGGAGTTCACAAAAAAAGGGGGGGAAAAAGGATTGTGGGCTCTTTGAGTGGAGAGACCAAGTCTGACAGGTGTACAGACTTTCTAAATCCATTCTCTTGACTAGGACTTTTCTTGACCCAGTAATGGGAAAAATGAAAACTTTGCAAGTAGCAGCAGTGTTTTTACAGATTAGCAAATCTACATATTAGAGGTACCCCTTATAAAAACATGTAACGATCTACCCTTTAAGGAAGCACTTCTTAAAACCTGAACTGGAAACAACAATGAATTGTCCTTTTACTATTGTTCATTAGGTTTGATAATGTCACAAAGATGTTCTTTGATGTCAATGTAGTGCACTTAGGAAGAGTGTTGCATATATCACAATAAATTCAAGGAATGGTCTATTGTAAGTTCCATATGAAAATCTATGATGAAGTACAGTTACCACATAGAAACATACGTGTAAGTAAAATGTCCTTATTTTTAAATATAGTTGAGTCCAACTTTCATCACAAAATTATTACCTGTCATCCACAAAATAGTTGGTTATCTAAATGCTTCTTCATCAACATTTTCATATGAAATTTAACTTGGCACTACCTTGGGAGTACTATTTATAAACGTGTAAGGTCAACTACTTGTCTTGGTTATGGTATTTTTGAAATTTGAATTTATTGAGTTTATCAGTCTAGGCCTTCTTATCAGTTTAGGGCTCCTTAAAAAGAAATTGGCCACTTAGATTTTTGTCTTCAGGGTTAACTCTATCAGATTAGAGGGCACTACACAAGCAGTTCAAACACAAAACTATTAATATATCATGAAGCATAAAATATTAAGAATCAACCCAAGTCCTGAGAGAAGTTACAGGCAAATGCCAGTGTTTTATCCCAAATTCGCTATGCTCTGAAACAAGCATTTAAAATGTTTTGATCATGTTTTCTTTATGATGAACTATTTTAGCCCTCTTCTAAATGTCACTCTAGAAACATACGTACATAATTGAATAGATTTATTAAAATCATTTTGGCAATATTTTATAAGTGGTGTATATATATGTGTGTATCTCTATATATGCATATATGTATGGCTACTATACAAATACGTATACATAGGTATGCTGTAAGTATGTACAAGATCGGTGGTAACTGGTTTTTAGGGGCATATAGGAAGGTAAGTTCTATGAGAAAAAATTAATTTTTATTCTTATTCTTATCTTTTTAAAATTTGCTTTTGTGTTACAGAAAATGAGAAGCTGCCTCCAGGATAGGGGGAGCTTCTTTTGCTGTGGAGATAGCTTCTAGAAGGACAGAAATTATGATTCTCCATAGTTTTGCCAACATGTATTTGCAAGAGAGTTTGGCTTAGAAACTTTAACGGCTATGGAGTATGTGATGAAAAGCCACTGCAATATTAAAATAGTTACCTTCCCACTCCAACACCCTACTCTTTGACTCCCAACAGAGCTATTCCTTCCTTGTAAACATGATGTTCTGGCTTCATAGCTATGGATTGACATGTGTGTGTGTGTGTGTGTGTGTGTGTGTGTGTGTGTGTGTGTGTCTTATTTTCCACCTGATCCCTTTATTGTGCTTGATAATTGAACCACCTGGCCATAGGCGGCCTATGTTTGAGAGCACAGTCACAAACATTGGCCTGTGGCCGGTTGGGCTATAATTGCAGTGGCTGGACTCTGACTCTCTTCTCACTGATTGGGGCACAGTCTGGGGCACGTTGAGCTAACAGTGTTTCTGAACTCATCACCAACGCGTATGCCCAACTTAAATGATGTGTTGCTTCCTAAGCAATGGGAAATATTTGTAATGCACTTTGAACAGTGCTTCTGAGGTTCAAACCCCAAAATTTTAAAACATGTACATGTAGACCAATGTGAAAGAAATCTCACAGGTTAAGGGCAGCAAGTGATGTTTCTATGGACAGTTCAAATCCTCACTCAGACTGAGTCACTGTTTAGCCATTGGTAGTTATTGTTTTCAGGGTTTATTTTTTTCCTCTCCTTTTCTTTCCTTTCTTTTTTCTCTTCTCCTTTCCATGTTTTCAATTTCATACATCTATACATATGCACGTGTATATATACACATACATGTGTGCGTATGTATATATGTGCACGTGTATATATATGTGGACATATGTATATGTATATACACATATTTGTTTCACATATATGCTATAGGGTTCAGCTTAAAACAGATTTTAAAACGTTATTTTATACTCTTTAAAAAACAATTCAGTCAACATATATTTATTAATATATGTTGTTATACCTGTTTATACCAGGCATTGCACTGGGTCGTTAGAAAAGAAAAACAAAATTCCTGGCCTGGAGGAGTTTATAAGTGGAGAAGGAAGGCAGACATGCAACCAACCAATCACATCAGAAAGTAAAATAGTTGTTGTAGAGTTGTGAACAGAAGGCAGTGGGAAATAGGGAAGAAGTGCTTAGACTTGCCACATCAAATAAGCATTACTTACCGCGGCGTGTCAGCCAGGCTGCTACCTGCTAATATGGCATCATTTACTTGCTGCATTGAACACTTGGAAGGAAAACTGTGACCCAACAAAGAAGGTTCATGTGTACCAGCATAGCTGCCTCTTGACAATTTTGTTTTCAAATCATGCCTTTAATTTGTCAATGACTTGCCTATTCCCACACTATTAATCTGAATTAGCGTTTTCAAGAACAGTGATTCCTACTGAAAAATTGCTGCTTTTGAAAGACGCAGAACTAGGAACTAGTTATGTAATCCCTTCGTGATGTCAGGGTGCTTTCACATTTGCACGTTAAAAAATAGGACGGTTACAGTTCCAAGAAGCCCTTGGGGCGATGAATCTACACCCTTCTCTAATACTCCTTTGTTCTAATTAGGAACATGCTGGGCTGTACTTTACTTATTTTAATTATTCTATTTATTCGTGAAATCTAATGCATGGTTAAGGATATCCATAATTTTGTCTAATTAGCTAGAATTTGAATTTTCAAATGCGGGAATGTTTAAGATTATTAAACCTAAGACAGTAGACTAGGATCTCAGGCTTGCTTCTATTTTGTTAAGCTTCCATTTGAGAATCAAGAGTGTAATGAAACTTTCTGCTACTTCATCCAGATCTGACTCTACTTCGGTAACTTTAAAAGGGTTGAATAACAGTGTATGTGGATGGAGAATATTTTTGCCTCTTTTACTTCCCACTTTCTACCCTTTCCATTAAAAATATTTTAATAAATAAAAAGTCATCTTGGCGATTAAACAGTGTCTGGATTCAGGAAGCAAGACGCTTGCAGTTAAAAACCGTTGCCACTCGACGGGGGCAAAATTGCTGGCTGCACTGGAGATCACTGCAGAGCGCGCCTGATGCCTCCATGCTGACAGCGGATCTGGCGCGGGCTGGGGCGCATTGCACATTCTGCTCCAGCCGGGAGGCGGCAGTTGGGCAGCTCCGGACTGGGTACTCGGCAGTGGGGAGTAGTGCTCAGAAGGCGCAGGGAACCAGTCACTCAGCCTCAAGGATGTCTGGGTCTCTGCTAAGGGACAAATGCTCCAGGAACAACCTCTAGCCATCCCAGCACCACCTAACGAATCTTCCTTTGGCGCTTTTGCAGAAAGTCTCTTCTATTTTTGGCCCCCAGGACAATTTCAGAGAACCAGTAAAGTTGGATGACAACGTGGATCGCTTTCTAGTGTAAGGTCCCAGGGAATGGCAAAAGCTCACTGATGAGCTCAAGGAACTCTGCTTGGAGTTGTCACCCCTACGACTGACCCAAGACCCGGGACCCAAGGGAGGGGCCTTTTGCATCTCGAATCCAGCCTCAGCCTTGACCCCTTTCGCTTGCTTGGAGTGCTTTCGCCCAGCTTCTGGCGGAGGTTCACGCAGGGAGGGGACTCAGGTGGAAAAGGTTGGCCCATTTGATCTCTTTGCAGGAACTTAGTAGACAGGGGCCTCGGGCTGGAGATGTGCTCCCAGTAGACTAGAGGCGCCTTTGGCGCACCGAAGCTGGCTGTCTTGCCGGAACCTGCGGCGGAGGTTGGAGGTTGAGAGGACTCTGCGCTCTTCTTCCCCAAGCCGAACTCCCTCCTACAAGAGCGTGAAAACCAACTCTTACACACCGTCTACCCCACTCTTCCCCCTAAACCTCTAGCGCAGCTTTTTAAAGGCATCCTGGGCAGCCTCCAACTTTGGGGAAAGAGAATGCCCAACTCCCGCTCTCCCACTACCCGTACCGCCTTCTTCCTTGTCCTGTGGTCGCCTCCAAACTCTGCTTCCCTAGTGTCCCCGCCCCGACCTGGAAGCGAGCGCCCCCGGCTGTTCGCGGCAGCCCCTCGGCGCCCGTTTACAGGGAGCTCTGTCTGGCTCCTCGCAGGATCCAGCTGCGGTTCCCATTCGTCCCCAGCCCTGCAGGGCACACGCGCGCGTGCACACGCACGAGCTTACACTCCAGCTCACACTCGCGCGTCCTCACTCCCTGCACCCCACCCTCCGCGCCGCTCCTCCGCGGGGTGGGGGGTGGTGGGGGTGACGTCAGGACTGCAGTCCAGAGGAGAGCGGCTGGAGAGGGTTGCGCGCTCCTCTCCCAGCAAGCGAGAGGCGCGCTCGGGTCGCCGCCGCTCCCGCGCTCCTCCCTCTCCTCTGCACCCACTGTCACGCTACCCGCCCGCGGGGGAGCCTCGAGAGCCTCCAGGTGAATTGAAAGTCGTTTCCGGGGGAGGACGGAGAGGGTGCTGCAGTCCTGGCATGCCCTGAAACTGCAAGTCGGGCAGAAACGACCCGGTGGAGGAGCAGGGCGCCCAGCGCCCTGCGCAGCATCCCCGGGCTGCTGGAAGAGGCCACCACTCGGCTGGCAGTCGGGAGCGGCAGCCGGACCTCGGCCCCAGACTCGGGCCCCCGGCACGCTCGCCCGGGAGACACCCCTTCCCCCTCTTGCGCATTTCGCAGTTGCGCTGGTGTGGGGCATGAGAGCGAGGTGGCTCCAGGTCTCCGCGGAGCAGCTGCCAGTGGGAGAGCGAGGAGAGGCGAGGGGGCGGCAGCCTCGGCCCGAAGTAAGTGCAGCAGAAGTTTGCGTCGGTTGCCCCGCCGCTCCCCCAGCGCGAGTGGGAGGCAAATCTTCTCCCCTCCTTGAATAAGGAAACCGAGGGGAGACTTACAAGGGAGCCTTTCGCGGGAGAGCAAGTGAGCGTTTGGAGAGAGGGCAAGGACTCCCCAGGAGGGCCAGGCCAGGAGGGGTCCCGGTGCGGTGATGGCATGCCAAAAGAAGAAGACCCCAACTGGGAGGAGGGACTGAAGAGGAACCGGACCCCGGGGATCTCAGAAAGGGAGGGATGTGGGGAGAGTGAAGGTGGAGGCAGTCACACCTATCCTGGTGACCTTGGCGTGCCCCCCTGGAGTGGCGAGCCAGGGGCTTATATAGGCGCGACTAGGATGTTGCCTCGTGTCTCACTCGGGGCTATGAAGAAGGTATCGCTCTTCCTGAGAGCTGGAAGACAGGGGCAAGAGGAGAGAGAACCGGCCCCGAGACGGGCTGGAGGGTGGGGACACCGGGGAGTTTGGAGCTGGGGGTTCAGAAGTGGGAGGTTTGGGTCTTCTAAGATGCTCCAGCTTCTACGTAGGCGACAGAAGTCGAGGGAGGAGGCGAATGTGAAGCTTCGGGTCGCTACAGTTGATGTTGGGTTTCTTTGGAACCTGGTCATTAATTCTTGTCATCAGGAGGCTTCGCGGAGGGCGACAGCACCTGGGAGCAGGGTGACCCCCGCAGCGGCCGGCCTTCCGGCTGGCTGCCCTCCCCGCCAGCCGCTCTCCTCGCATCGCTGCCGGTCCTCCGAGACCCCGGACTGTCCTGAGCTGCTTCGAGGGCAGGCGAGACCCCGTCTGTTCAAAAGAGACCCTCGACATTCTGCTCACTTTTTTTCGGGTCACGTTCAGCTCTTTTGGGCTCTCTCTTTCCTAGTGGGATTCTCACAAGGAGGTTTTCTTCTTTAACTGACCCTACTTCTAATAGGGAAAAAAAGTTTCTGAAATCTGCGCTCATCTTAGGGTCAGAGCCCTGCAGAGGGCAGGCGAGGACGGCGCGGGCCAGCTCGCCTGCCCTGTTCTCACCTGGGGAGGGTTCTCAGAAATTTGACATTAAATTTGATGAAGCGATCCTAGGAAAGTGGCGAAGGCACCTTCTACAAGAGTAGGAGTTTCTGTGCTTAGGAAATGGAAATCCCACTTAGATTCTGATGCCAAGGCTATACTTTTGAGAGAGAGGGAGATAGTTAATTAAAAACTGATGCCATTGAGTTGGAGACAAAAGTCATTTGTAATGCATCTTGGTCACTCAATTTCACTCCGTCCCCACAAAACACTTTATGCGGCCCGACTATGTATGTGCCAGACATTGTGCTAGTTGTTCCTCCAAGAGAGAGGATTCATGTGTGGTCTCAGTGCTTTGGGAGCTTACAGTCTGTGCTAGAAGTGGTTTGGAAAGAAGGTGAAGAAAATGCTTGCTCTACAGGGAAGGGCAGGTGCCCTTTTTTTTTTTAACCACATCTGGTTTTAACCACAATGACTCACATTCCCAGCTTATTAAGTGTGTGGACCAATATTTGCAAGACGGTATCCTCCTTGAAGGCGGTATACTGTCATTCATCTTTGATTCCCAGAGACCACCACTGCACATGCACATCAACAAGTACTGTTAAATGAATAAATGGATGGATGAATTATGGATAGTTAAAAGTATCCTAACGAAAAGCTATCATGCTAGGGGAACATGTAAAGAAGAGATGAAAAAAAGGGAATTGGAGAAGGCAAGAGGGAAGAGAAAATAAGGCTCATCAACATTCGAAAGTATATATCCTTAAAGAAATGTTTGTTTGTTTGTTTTCCATTTTATGCATTGGAAATTACCAGCACCCAACTCCATTCTCCATGAAATACGTGCATCTCTGAACTCGTAGATTGTAATGCCATTTTTAAAGTAGAGTCTCTGTTAACTTACCATGCAGAGATCACAATGCCCTTCTCATGTGGCTGTGTTGACAGTATGATGATTGGAATATGTCTAGGTAGTGAGGCAGATGGGTGAAAAATACTTTAGGATTATAAGAATTCCTTCACGTATCTAATATTTTGCTACTAATATATGAATCTGTACCCTTGTGCTTTAAACATACTTAATTTAAACCTGATTGAAATATGCATATATTGACTTTACTAGTGAAGATTAAACACATATATGAAAGACTTTCTTTCATTTTATTAATTGAGCCCAAGTTACTGTTGTACTAAGGTGGCAGGTGATAAATTCCAAGGTGAGTAATAAGGATTCCCCTCAACTCCCTGCCAAATTTAGTTTCATTATTTCAGAAAACTAAGGCTTCATATTTTTTTAAAAGTGTGCAACAAGGTCGGGCACAGTGGCTCACTGCTGTAATCCCAGCACTGTGGGATGCCGAGGTGGGCAGATCGCTTGCGCTCCAGAGTTTAAGACCAGCTTAGGCAACATGGCAAAACTCGTCTCTACTAAAAATACAAAAAAAAAAAAAAAAAAGGCTGGCATGGTGGTGTGCGCCTGTGGTCCCAGCTACTTGGTAGGCTGAGGTGGGAAGATCCCTTGAGTCCAGGAGGTCGAGGCTGCAGGGAGCTGAGATCGTGCCAGTACACTCCAGCTTGGTTGACAAAATCAGACCCTCTCTCAAAAAAAAAAAAAAAAAAAAAAAAAAAAAAAAAAAAGTGTACAACAAAACTACTTACTTTTGCACTGCTTTTTCAGTGTTTATCAATGATAATTATAATTCACTAATTTGAGTCAAGAGTTTATAGTCAATAATACTGGTTTTAGTTTTTGGAAACTTTTCAGTGCTATGTGATTTGGGGCCATTTGTAGAATATTTGTAAATTTTATTTTATCTACTTACAAAATGAGATTATTGTACTTACATGATTTAATTAGGCACTGAAAATCAAAATATGTTGATGTAGAGCATTGCTTTGTTTGGGACTTTGTATTCTGTAGTTAATGTCATTAATTTAGTATATCAACACTGAGAAGCAATTTGTAATTAGTGAATAGGAAAAAAGTAACATATTTTCCATTTTTGAGTATCTTGTAGATATTTTAAGACATCAGAGCTCTAGGAAGAGTATTGTGATTGTGGATCATTTATGGTGGTTTAAAATTTATACTGTAGAAGTAAACGTAAAGAAATACTAAAAATGGTAGCTAAACATTGGAATTCTTTAACCAAACATTGAGATGTTTCTTCTGTGGTAGATATTTGATTTGGATTATCTCCAGAACTGCACTGTTAGATCAAATGACTATTTGAGTGAGTCTTACAAATTTGGCAAGAAGCACACTCTAGGAGGCAGAAGTTTATTTTGGAAATTTAGTTAAGGGACAGAAATGCTGAGGTTATAGGAGTGTGGGGTCATAGATTACTGAGTTTAGAAAATATCTGGCCTCATTTTGCAGATGACAAAACTGGAGCCAAAATAGCCAAGGGTCTACATTTCCCAGGACCACAGTCAAATGCATGAGTCCCTTATGTTGCCCACTGTAGGCTTGAGAGAAAATCACACACTCAGAATACCTAAACCCAGGGGCAGTCTAATGGATCTGCTATTCTTTTTTTCTTTTTTTTTTCTTTTTGAGACAGGGTCTTGCTCTATCATCCAGACTAGAGTGCAGTGACGTGATCTCTGCTTACTGTAGCCTTGATCTTCTGGGCTCAAGCAATCCTCCGATCTCAGCCTCCTAAGTAGCTAGGACTGCAAGTGTGCACCACCGTGCCTGGCTACTTTTTGTAGACACAGCCTGCTGCCTCAGACTCCCAAAGTGCTGGGCTTACAGGCATGAGCCACTGTACCTGGCCGGATCTGCTATCCTTGAATTTGTCTTGACTCTCATTCTCTCCGGCTCACACCCTCCGGTTGCCCCCATCTCTGAGAGCAGTCTCCCATGCCAACCCCCTACTTTCACTGCTCTGCTGCCTGATCAGGTCCTCCTGAGGACAGGGCAGCAAAGGACTTGGTTGGGGTCCCGTGGCCCCCAGCCTCAGACACAGGCCTGGTCCTAGGCAGAGCTGTGAAGTCAGTGATGCTTGGACTGGGTGTTCCCCACATCTTCTTTCCTGCATGTGGATACCAATGTACATCAAAGAATCATAGTTTCAGAGCCAGAAGGGAGGGCAGAGGCCATCTAGTTCATTTTAGAGATGAGGGAACTTGAGCCCAGAATAGGTTCTGTAGTATTCATGTCACAGCCATGGTCAGGATCTCCTGGGTGGTGGTTGTGCTCCTTTTGACTGCCTGTGCTCTCTTCTCCACTGGATGGTGCTCGCATCTGATCACTCCATAAAGTGAGCATGTGGGCTCTGGAAGGAGGCACCTGTGTCAAGTTCCAACCCCATCTCTCCCCACCTGTGCAACTATGGGCAAGTTACTGAAGTTGTCCAATACTTTCCTTTCTTTTTCTTTTTCTTTTTTTTCAGAGACTGGGTTTCCCTTTGTCACCCAGGCTGGAGTGCAGTGGTGCAATCATAGCTCACTGCAGCCTCGAACACTTGGACTCAAGTGATCCTCACACCTTGGCCTCCCAAAGTGCTGGGATTACAGGCATGAGCCACTGTGCCCAGCCGTCCCTTTCTTTATTAATAATTTTTTATTTGTTTTATAGCTTAATATAATTACTTTTCCTCCAAATCATACATTTTAAGAAAGGAAGGAACCAAGTATTTCTTGCTCACTACATGTCTAAGACCTGTTTGGCACACAATGGACACTTGATGAAAATTTGTTGAATAAAGGAATGAATGAATAAAAGAATGATTGAATGAAGTACACATCACTTAGATAGAACTGGAATCTTAATCATGAGAGCCACAGCCTTCTAAAGATTCTAACTCTGAAGTACTGTTTCCTTTGCTAACATTACTTTCTGGATAGATGTGACCCTAATATGCCTGCTCCCTGCTTCTCTCACTTACTCCTTCTCTCAGTAAGTGGCAGCCCCATTTTTGTGATTACTTGGGCCAAAAACCTTGGAGTCATCCTCTCACAGAAAGCATTCAACCCATTAGCCAATCCTGCAGCTAGGCCTTCATTATATAATCCAAATCTGACCAGTTATCATCACATCCCTTCCTGACAGCCGAGACCAAGCTGCCATCATTTCCCTGAATTATTGCAGTGACTTCCCAACCTCTCTCTGCTTCCATCCTTGTACTACCCCTGAAGTCTAGATTCCATACACAGCCAGAGCAATACTACTAGCACATAAGGCAAATAATGTGACTCCTCTGCTTAAATTTTTAATATTTTCCAATTTCTCTCATGGTAAAAAAAAAAAAAAAAAAAGCCCTTACAATTAACTATAAGATTCTATACTATCTAGCTGCTCTGACCTTCTGATTTCTCTCCAGCTTCCCTCTTTAATCATCATGCTTCCACCACATTGCCATCTTCCTGTTCCAATAACACACCACACTTTCTGTCATCTAAGTAACTTTGAACTTATCTTTGAACTTCTCCAGATAACTTGCTTGACTCCTCCACTTCCTTCAAATGTTTTTCTCAAATTCATCTTTTCAATAAGGTCTCTCTTGGCTACCCTATTTTAAATTACATCCCTCTAACTTTGTATCCTTTTTTGCATTAATTTCCCTTCTAGCTCTTGTGGCTATAAGAAATTCCATACATTTGATTGACTTCCGTCTTTTGTTTCTCTCCCCTACTAGAAGGTGAACTCCGTAAAGGAAGAGATATTTTTTCTGTTTTGCTCATTTCTGAATCCCTAGTGGCTAGAACAGTTCCTGCCACACAGAAGGTAGTCTGTAAATATTTGTTGAATAAATAAGTGAGAATAAAGTAGTACCTATATCACAGGGTCTTGTTATGATTAAATAAAACCATGCACATTGAGTGTTTAGCACAGTGTCTGGCACTTGGCACATGTTTATTTAGTATAAGACATTATTATTATGGTGTCATCTCAGTTCTCCTGGCCTTTTAGTCCCTCTTTTGGCCAGAATTGTGGTCAGAGGCAGAACTCTTCTAGAATCCTTAATACTATTTTTGGAAATGACTTTGAAGAAGTCCCAATGGCTGTTTACATCTGCTGCTGAAGATAAGTAGGAAATAAATGCAGTTATCTCTCTAAGATATGGTGTAATCCTTTCCGTGAAATACTTTCTGTCTTGGGGATGCTGGAAGGTTGCGGTTGTACATTTCATCCTCAGAGTGAGACAGCCACATTCTCTCATGAAATCCACGCAAGTCCTCCTCGAATGGGTTGCCAGCTGTGTTGGTTTTTCACAACTTTCCTATCTCTCACTTTTGGGTTTGCCTCTTGCTGGTCTTAACATAACTGTTCTCACTGATGGCCTCCTGAACCAACAAAGTTTAGTTGGAGGAGTTATGAGGTCATATCAATTAACCAATGAAGCATTACATGAAAAAATAAAAAATAAATAAAATGACCCCTGTAAAGCCCTCCCTAGGGCTAGGAATAGCTTATCTAAATAGCCTAAATAAATACTTCTTAATTGCTTAATAACAGCCTGTAGCTGTTTAAATGCCCTGTTGGCTGGGTTGATAGGATATTTTCACAGCTTGACCAGGACATTGGGAGCAGATATTGTGTGTATGTGTTAAAGTTTAGTACCTTATTACATTTATGTATAAATTAGCATGCTATACAGATCGTAGTTCTTACTAGCTCAAAGCAGTCAAATTTTAGAAGTCGACTCCACAAATAGTACCTTCAGTCCTGAGTGTTTACAATGGTTTTGCTTTACTAGATAAAAACGTCATGTTGTACCCATTTTCCACGCTAGAAATAGAAAGAGAGCCTTGGGTTTAGTATTTGTAGGTTACCAGGTCTTTTCTTAGCATGCTCCATGACCTTGTCCAATTTCCATTAGATTACAATGGCTTTTCTGGAGCCAGAAAAAGTTACCACAGCAGCAAAAATGGGGCCAATAACCTTGAAGTGCAGCATATCTATGAGAAATTCATTTTCTTGTAACTGTAAAAGAGATGCAGACAGAACAACTCTTTAGCGAAGAGGGAGAGAAGCAAAGAGAACAGAGAGCTTGGGGTGGGTGGGAGGAATATGGACTCCAGATATAATCATACAATGAAACAATGAAATGAAAGAGGGAGTGACTGTCTAAACAACTGGGGTACACATTTTTTTTCTTTTGCCTAGTTCATAAACACATTTTGTTCTGAACATTCTTCATAAGTAGGTTGTTGGGAAATATTTTCTAATAGAAGCAACATTATATGTGGAATGTAGGTTTCCAGCTGCCTTGGGGGAAACCTATTTAATTTATGGCTGAGCATTCAAAAATAATACCATAGTTTGCTTTTTCATATGGGAAAATGAGTCTTAATTTACAATTAACAAAATCTTAATTGCCATCATGTTACACCATGAAGATTCAGGTTGGCATTTTTGTAAGTAATCTCTTCCTTGACTCCTTGCTAGTTTACTTAACAGAACAGGAGAATACACATATACACACAAATATATTGTATTTTGTATGTGTATAATACATATATAAAACATAGTCTATATAATCACTCTACTGACTAGACAATATTGAATCCACTTTATTTGCCACTTAAAAAAATTAACTTATAAGTAATATTAAGTTAATGTAGCCTCCTGAGTACCTGGGACTACAGGTGCATGCCACCTCGCCCGGTAATTTGTATTTTTAGTAGAGACAGGGTTTCACCGCGTTAGCCAGGATGTTCTGGATCCCCTGACCTCGTGTTCCGCCCTCCTCGGCCTCCCAAAGTGCTTCTGGTTGCCTTTCTTTGCCCTCTGCATTCTGGTCCCTCCGGCTCCTTGATGCAAAGTGTGACCAGCCCTCCCCCTAGTGGTGATTAGAAAATCTTCCCTCCATGCCCTGGTTAATGCCAGTAACTTGTTTTCACCTGCTACAGTCCTCGCACGTGGGCTGGGAGCTGCTGCTTCTCAGCAGTCTCCAGAGATCAGGAGTAGAGACCCTGCTGGCGGTCACGCATATGTATAGAGCAGATGTCCCAGCAAAGAAGGTACAGTGTGGGAGTGGTGGAGGGAGGATCAGAGAGAGTCACTGTGAGAGTCTGAGGTTTCTTTTCTTCGCAAGACCGGGACATTGCCCTATGTACTTGCTGATCTGCCCCTAGCTTTAAACCATGGCGTCCCATCTGCAAATTCCCTGTGGACTAAAAATCTGATTGTAAGTTTCTTTCCAGCTCTCTGATTTCTGAAAAGTACAAAGACGACAAGATTTTCGGGAAGTTTTTATTTAGAGATACGCTGGCTCTCTGCAGGGGGAAAAAAGCCCTAGTTTGAACTGTTTGCCAATTTCTGTATTGTAAATATTTCTGCTGTGGCCAATTACAACATGACACCAACTGGCTTACAACACTCTTAAAAATTTAAGAATTGACTCTGAATATGTACAAACTGGCGCCCATACTGCACTGTTTCCATCGCTACCAGTGATGTAAAAGAAAGGGTATGTTTTTCTCTTGATCTTTCTCCTCCTCCTCCCTTTTTCTTCTTGGTAAATGTAGAGAAAATAAAAGGTATAGATCAGGGGGTCAGCAGACTTGTTCTACAAAGGCCCAGAGAGCACACTTATTTTAGACTTTGTATTCCACACTGATTTTTGTCACATATTCTTTTTTATTTTTTAAGAAAGTCCTTTGAAAATGTAAAAACTACATTTTTGTTTTTGTATTGCCACTACATTTTTGTTTTTGTATTGCCAGAGAGCAATACACATACACATATATGCGTGTGTGTGTGTGTGTGTGTATATATATATATATATGGTGAACTCAATGGTGAATAAGGAGAAATATGACCTCAGGGTTTCTTTTTTGTTTCCTTCTTTCTGTTTTATAAAACAGCTTTATTGAGATATAATTCATATGGTATAGAATTCATCCATTTAAAGGGTATAGTTCCATTTTTAAAAACAAATTTATGAAGTCATGCAACTACCACCACTATCTAATTTTGGAACATTTTCATCTCCCCTAAAAGAAACTCCCCTACCCATTAGTTGTGATTCCCTTCTTATCTTCCAGCCTGTCAGCCCCTGAAAACTGCTCATCTACTTTCTGTTTCTATGGATTTGCTGATTTTGGACATTTCATATATATGGAATCGTAACAGTATTTATGCATTTGTGATTGGCTTCTTTCACTCCGCATAATGTTTTAACTGTTCATCTGTGTTGTAGCATGTGTCAATAATTCCTTTCTTTTTATTGCCAAATAATAGTTCATTGTATGGATATACCACATTTTGTTGTTCATTTATCAGTTTGTGAACATCTAGGTTGCTTCCAGTTTTTGGCTATTATGAATAATGCTGCTATAAAGACTAAAATACAAGTCTTTGTATGGGTATATGTCTGTATTTCTCCTGGATAGACACCTAGTAGTGGAGTTATTGAGTGATATGATAACTATATTTCGCATTTTAAGGAACTGTCAAACTGGTTTCCAGAGCAGCTGCATCATCTTACATTCTTGTCAGCAATATGAGGGTTCCGTTTTCCTCACATCTTTGCCAATATTTAACTCTTTTTTTTTTGAGTATAGTATCTTTCTGGATTTGAAGTGGTATCTTGTGGTTTTGATTTGCATTTCCCTAATGACTAATGAGGTTGGGTATCTTTTCATGTGCTTATTGGACATTTGCATATCTTCTTTGGAGAAATGTCTGTTCAAGTTCATTGTCAACTTTTAAATTGTTTGTCTTTTTATTATTGAGTGAGTTGTAAGTGTTCTTTATTTTAGGTACAAGTTTCCTGCAAATATTTTCTTTCTTCCTGTAGGTGTTCTTTTCAGTTTCCTGATGGCTTATTTTGCAACACAAAAGTTTTAATATTTTCATGAAGTACAATTATCTGTTTTTTTTCTTTTGTCGCTTGTGCAACAAATGCAGATTCATTAAGATTTATTCCTGTGTTTTGTTCTAAGAGTTTTGTAATTTTAGCTCTCTCTTAATTTGTCTGCATTTTATTTTAAGTAAAGATTTTTGTATATGGTGTGAGGAAGGGATTCAACTTTAGTTTTATGCATGTGGATATTCAATTGTCCCAGCAACATTTGTGAAAAGTAATCAGATTTTCTTGATACCCTTGTTGAAATCAATTGACCATAAATGTGAGGGTTTATTTATAGAGTTTTAATGTTATTTTATTGGTCCGTATGTTCATTTTTATGCCAGTACCACATTGTCTTGGAGACTGTAGCTTTGAAATAAGTTTATAAATTGGAAATTATGAGTTATTTAGCTTTGTTCTTATTTTTTAAGATTGTTTTGGCTATCTCAGTACTTGAATTTCCACATACATTTTGGGGCATGCTTATCAATTTCTGCGAAAAAAAGAAAAAAAAGAGAGAGAGAGTGCCAGCTGGGGTTTTGGTAGGAATGGTGTTGAGTCTATAGATCAATTTGGGGAGTAATGTCATCTTAACAATATCAATTCACTTGATACATGAGCATGCGATGGCTTTCCATTTATTAAGGTCTTAATTTTTTTCAACATTTTTGCATAGTTTTAAGAGTATACATTTTTACATCTATTTGTTAAATTGATTTTTAAGTATTTTATTTTAAATGCTGTTGTAAATGGAATTGTTTGCTTAATTTGATTTTTGAATTGTTCATTGCTAGTATATGAAAACACAATTGCTCTTTTTTTAATATTGGTCTTGTGCTCTGCAACCTTGCTAAACAAGTTTATTTGTTTTAATAGCTTTTTGGTAGATTTTTAAAGGATTTTCTGTATACATGATCATCCTTCTGTGAATAGAAAGTTTTATTTATTTCTTTCTAATCTAGATGCATTTTTCTACCTCCCTCCCTTCTTTACTTCCTTGCCTAATTGTCCTGGCCAGATCCTGTAATACAGTGTTAAACAGAAGTAGCACAGGTGGACATCCTTGTGTTGTTCTGGATCTTAGAAGTAAAAGCACCCAGTCTTTCACCATTAAGTATAATGTTAGCTATAGGTTTTTCACAGATACACTTTATCAGGTTGAAAAAGTTCTCTTTCTCTTCCTACTTTGTTGAGTGTTTTTATCATGAAATGGTATTGGAGTTTTTGAAATGTTTTTTCTGTATCCATTAAGATGATCATTTGATTTTTATTCATTATTCTATTAATATTACATATTAATTTTTGATAGTAAACCAACCTTGCATTCTTGGGATAAATTCCACTTGGTTATGTTGTACAATCCTTTTCATATGTTGCTGGACTAAGTTTGTTGAGAATTTTTGTCTATGTTCATAAAAGATATTGGTCTGTAATTTTCTTGTGATATTTTTGTCTGGTTTGAGTGTCAGGATAAAAGTGACTTCTCTCCTTCTATTTTTCATTCTTAACACTGCTGTTCCAGGCATTTTGGGGACATGTAAGGTGAAGGGAAGAGAAGGCAGTCTGGGGCTGATAGTGAGTTCCAGTCAGCAGTATGGAAGAGGGGAGGAAAACCCTAAATAGATTCTATAGAGGACCGAAGATTCTTGGCTGCCATATGGACACCAGGTTGGGACCTGTTATTGGGTATATCCTATGTAAAGAATGTGTCCTATTCTGTTCTTTTTATACACATCTTCATTCAGAATATTTATTGATCACCTGCTATCTAATAAGAAGTAAACTTATTACCGATAAGTTTAAATAAACCTGACTCCTGTCCTATGACAACATATAGGTTAAAGCGGTAGGAAGACACAATAGAATAATTACCAACTAAATGTAAAATTACAGCTGTGATTCGTATGATGAAGGAAAGATTCCTAGTACTGTGAAAGCATATAATGTAGGGGTTTGGTCTGGTGTTCTGGCGGTGGGAATAACATACCTCAAGTCTCTGCTTTAGGAAGAAGTGATGGAAGGCCAGTGCTGGGGGAGCACAGAGAGCAGGAGGAAGGGAAATAATGGGAAGGAGAAAGTGAAAAGAACCAGGCTACCTGCGGCCTGGAAGTCTGGTGATAGGCCCATGTCATTATCCTCACAGCAGTATGTTTTCACTTTTAAAGTGTCTGCTTCTGAAGAACTGGAGGCAGTTGCCTAAACGAAATAACCTAGAAACAAAGTCAAATATTACACTTATGAGTGGGAGCTAAACAATGACCACATACAGTGTGGAATAGTAGACACTGGAAACTCCTAAAGGTGAGAGAGTGGGAGGGCATGAGGGTTGAAAAATTACCTGTTAGGTACAATGTTCACTACTTGGGGGATGTGTCCACTAAAAGTCCAGACTTTACCACTACACAATATATCCTTGTAAGAAAACTGTACTTGTACCTCCTAAATCTCTAAAATAAATAATTTTTTAAAGGTAAAAATTAAAACGCCCTTGTCTGGATTCACCAGTCTTATTTTGGTTTCAGGTTTTCCTTAAGGAAGGAAATGTCATTCACTATATCTGCTCTTTCCATTCCAGTTTTTTATATTTTTGAGATTCAAAGTGGAGGCAAGAGAGAAATGGAATTGAATGAAGGATTAAAAAAATGCTTTCAAAAGACTGGTCATAGAGGGAAGGAAGGGAGAAAAGCAGGGTGTATTAGTCCGTTTTCATGCTGCTGATGAAGACATACCTGAGACTGGGTAATTTATAAAGAAAAAGAGGTTTAATGCACTCACAGTTCAGTGTGGTTGGGGAGGCCTCACGATCATGGCAGAAGACAAAAGGCACCTCTTACATGGCAGCAGACAAGAGAGAATGAGAGCCAAGCAAAAGGGGCTTCCCCTATAAAACTGTCAGATCTCGTGAGACTTACTTATTCACTACCACAAGAACAGTATGGGGGAAACCATCTCCATGATTCATTTATCTCCTACCAGGTCCCTCCCACAACATGTGGGAATTATGGGAGCTACAATTCAAGATGAGATTTGGGTGGGCTCATAGGCAAAATCCTATTACAGGGTTGGGTTTATTGAACAGCAGCAGAAGAAGGAGGGTACACACATCTGTCTGATTCAATCCCCTAATTTTACAGGTGGATGCCCTGAGGCTCAGAAGCACTGGGTGACATCCTGGCTCACAGAGCTTGAGGTGGCAGAGCCAGAGAGGGAGCCCCAGCCTCCTGGCTTCCTTTTGAGTGCTCTTTCCTCTGACCCTCACTCTTCCCCAAGCTGAGCTCTGAAGGACAGGAAGAGCAAGGGGAAGATGCCAAGTAGAGGAGGCCTGATATGTACAGGCCTTGAGGCAGTCCTTGCGGAAGGCCACTCTGGTTGGAGCACCGTGAGTGACCAGAAGACGGTGAGAAATGCAGTGGAAGAGTTAGGCAGGGCCTTAACTCCTCAAAGAGGAGTGCAGATTTATTCTAAGGATGGTACGAGAAGTTTTAAAGGGGGACTAATGCAAAAAACGTTTATGGATTAAGAAGATGACTCTTGCTAATTCATGGAGAATGGATTAAATGGGGTCAGAGCAGAGGTGGAGAGTTGAGGTAGGAGTCTGTGGAAGGTGAAGTGGTGAGAAGTGGACAGAGTAGAGCTTTGTTTTGGAGTGCAAATTGGCAGGTCTTCCATATCTCCTTTAAGGCATTCGTAAGAATTCCAAGAGGAAGGTGGCTATGCCTAGACTAGAGAAAAAGGGCAGTGTGGATCCTCCTCTAGGCAGTTGGGTTATTCTAGAAGCAGATGTGTTGGCTCTTTCTGAAACTCTGGAAAAGTGTAAAGTTTTCTGTTGAGGTGTTCATGGCTTACACTCCAGATGTTTTGACCGGCTGTTGCCCCACCAGCATGTGGCCACGTGACACTTTGGATATCTCCTCTCAGGTATTCAGCTATAGCAGTAGTGAAGGAAAATTCTCCAAGAAATAAAAACTTTCAGCTGGGTGCAGTGGCTCACAATTGTAATCCCAGTACTTTGGAAGGCCGAGGTGGGCAGACCACTTGAGTTCAGGCATTCAAGACCAGCCTGGGCAACATAGAAAGACCATGTCTTTACAAAATACTTTTTAAAAAATTAGCCAGGCATGGTGGTGCACACCTGTGGTCCCAAGTACTCAGGAGGCTAAGGTGGGAGGATTCCTTGAGCCCAGAAGGATGAGGCTGCAGTGTGCAGAGAGCATGCCACTGCCCTTCAGTGTAGGTGAAAAAGCAATACCCTGTCTCAAAAAAAAAAAAAAAAAGTAAAGAAGTAGAAACTTCCTTTTATCCAAATGCCCCTCCTTCTTTCCTAATGGAAAAATGGTTACCTATTCTTCAAAGCCTTCCTCAGATATTAAACTTTACTATGAAACTATAAAGACATGTGTTTATACACAATTATATGGCATTAATTATGCTCATCAAACCCTTTTTACTATGCCTGTATGGTCCTTATTACACCTAAATTGTTATCACTTTTTCTGTTTAACTCAGAGATACAAAGCCTAGAGAGATGAAGTAACTCACCCAAGGTCAGAGGCAGTCGGGACACACAGTCTGAAAGCTTAGCCATTGTGCTGTGTTGTCACTAGCTGGGAGCTCTCTGGGCAGCATTACTGACTTTCTCTTGTTTTCAGCACAACTCTGTTATGTCACACTTTCCCTATTAAGTGAAGAGTTAAGTATTTGATTTTCTTCTCTGGTTGAGAATGAGCAAATTGAAGGTAGGAACTGTGTGTTATTTATTTTCATATTTCAGTGTTGGATGGATAACAGATGTGAAGTGAGTGAATGAATGACTAAAGAACATGAATGAATGAATGACTGGCTGAGAGAATAACTTAGAAAATAGAGTGGCAGGTGTGGGATGGGCCTTGAGGCAGTCCTTGCAGAAGGCCACTCTGGTTGGAGCACTGTGAGTGACCAGAAGACGGTGAGAAATGCAGTGGAAGAGTTATCTTATGCAGACTGCACTTTTTCTAGGACAAGGAGTCCCTGAGCTGCATTACAATTCAGGCCAGTGTAATTTCTAGATTTACCATCACATAATTTAAAATTTTCCATTAATCTTTTGGTGTGTTCTAATCAAATAATGCTGTTCTCAGTTAAACAGTTGAGGAAGCTCCCACTCTGGCAGGTATTATACTCTTTAACACAGTTGCTCTGTTGTCACCAAGGACACTTCTGCGTCTGATATTGACTTAAATCTTCAGTTATGAATGTCTTGAAGATGACTTTGTAGATAATGAAGATTGTATTGGCTCAAGAAACTGTAACAATGGAAAGGATATAGTATGTACTTGTTCATCCAATCCGAGAAACAGAGTAGCCTCATTGATAAGCCATTTACAAAGTATTTTGTTCTATGCTGATACAAAGTTGAAAAATAGTGGGTGTTCTCTTTGGTGTCAAGTGTTGAAAGTATTTTTGGAAAATTCATTATATTTTGCAAACAGTTCAAGTTATGTTGAACTTTTACTCAAACAAAGATTTATATAGCTGTGCCGTGGTTTTGAAAAATTTGTTTTACCAAAATCTGAACTGCAGAATAGATACATTAGAAACAAATGCCAGTACAAAGGAATCTCCAGGTAAGTCATCAAATACCTGTGGAATGGGTACAATGAGTATAGGGAACTGGGTCACCATCTATCCCTCTTATTCTCTAGGATCTGATCAATAAAGCAAACCAATGAAGCAAGATTGCTAGCTGGATAGAAAATGTAAAGAGTGATTTTGCTTTGTCGAATCCTCCATGCATATCCTTGTAAAATCTACATTAAAATATTTGCTTTAAGCTTCATCAAAAGTGAGACCATTGACTCCTACTCTTTATCTAGATGTGAGCACCAGAAGCTCAGGTGTGCTTACAGAGGGAGTGAGCCTCCAGATCTTCTGGGCCAACCCCAATACCATGCGCTTGAATATGGATGAGGCTGGCATGTCCAGAAAGAAGACATGGTAGGTGGAATGATGTTCCCTTAACCCCAGAAGTTGTCCACATCCTAATTCCTAAAAGCTGTGACTATTTTACCTCCCAAAGCAAAAGAGACTTTGCAGATGGGATTATATTAAGAATCTTCAGATGGGGATGATCAATGCCTTTGATTATCTAGGTGAGCCAATATAATCACATGGGTCCTTACAAGCGGGAGGCAAGAGGGTCACAGAAGATGTGATGATGTAAGCAGTGGTCAAAGTGATCCACAGGCCAAGGAATTTGAGCAGCCTCCAGGAGATGGAACAGGCAAGAAACTAGAGTCTCTTGGCAGATAGCGTGGTTTTGGTCCATTGAAATTTCTGACCTATAGAACTCTAACATAGTAATTTTGTGTTGTTTTGAGCTATTAAGTGTGTAATTTCTTACAGCAGCAATAGGAAATTACTGTAGAAGGTCTGGGGACCTGCATAGATGTGCTTATTACAAGGGAACAAGAAACAAAGGAGAACCTTCTGGGTGTCATCACAGAAAGTGAAGGACAAAGTAACCCTGTTCAGTAGGAAAGCATGGTCCAGTTAATGTCAGACTTCAACAGATCAAATCAACCACGTTCCTCTCCTGGGGAAGACAAGTGAGAGAAACAGAAGCTAATTAAAGTGTCTCAGTGGAGAGAAGTTTAACTCTGGGAATTAGAGACTCACACAACCCTTGAAGGTTGGGACACTAAACCTGGTGTGATCGCTTTCAGGAAATCTGAAGTGTGGGAATCGCAGAGAAATGTGCTCGCTAAGTGAGTCACAGGAGGATGCCAAGTCTATACTCCAAACTCCACTTCTGTTGCCTGTCTACAGGCGTTGTCAGATAATGACTTTCACCTTCCAAATCTCATGTGAGACATTCTTAATGGTGGACTCTTCCAGTGACCCCACAGGCAAGGAAGAAATGTAGTTGCTAGGCTTCACCCCTTTTTAAGTCAAGGGCCGACCTGTACAGGGTGTCAAAATACCTGGCACAGAGGTGAAGAGAAAATTATGGTAGAAGTTTGCTTCTCTGTAGTTTGAGGGTGGAAGGTGGAAAGAGGGACATAGGCATCTCTCCTTACATCCCTGGCTCTATGCTCCCCTCACCTGCATTCCCCTCACCAATAACTTAGAATTTGCCAAGACTGGGAGATGGTCTTAGAAATGGCGAAATAGCTCAGTATGATAGTCAGCAGCAAGCCAAGATGTTCATTGACTTGGCTACCATTATAAGCCAAGTCAATGAACATTTTGGCAGACTCTGAGTTATTGCAGAGCAGTGCAGTCAACTCAGTACAGAAAAGAGGAGACAGATGTGAAACTGAATATTTGTGGATGCATTTTAGATGATGGTGCTGTAATTTCACTATAACTTACCAGGTATCTATTCTGAACCTACTTTATTTCAAGGGCAATTTTTTTTAAGCTTTTGACAAATAATTTAAGCCAAATTAATATTCATTGCAAATGTCAGGAGCAGTTGAGTTTTCTTTTCATAGAGCCTTTGAACCTCTTTGTTTATGGGAAAGATCAAGTGTTATCATGCCATTAGTTCTAATTTTTAATACAGGATAAAGTTGTACATGTCACTGTTATCTAATTACTAATAACTATAAATACCAGTTAATTAAATAATGCAGGAATAGAATAAATTTACTATGCCATGTTTCTTATTGCTCTCAATCAAGTATTTTTAGAAGATTTTCATATTACCTCTTTTCAGTTTTAATTGCCTCTTAAGAGGACAGAATTGCTTCTGGTATACCCGAAGCAGCCAAGGGGGGTGGAGTTTTGTTTTGTTTTGTTTTGTTTTTTTTATTGTACTTTAAGTTCTAGGGTACATGTGCACAACATGCAGGTTTGTTACATATGTATACATGTGCCGTGTTTGTGTGCTGCACCCATTAACTCATCATTTATATTAGGTATATCTCCTAATGCTATCCCTCCCGCCTCCCCCCTCCCCACAACAGACCCTGGTGTGTGATGTTCCCTTTCCTGTGTCCAAGTGTTCTCATTGTTCAGTTCCCACCTATGAGTGAGAACATGCGGTGTTTGGTTCTCTGTTCTTGTGATAGTTTGCTGAGAATGATGGTTTCCAGCTGCATCCATGTCCCTACAAAGGACATGAACTCATCCTTTTTTATGCTGCATAGTATTCCATGGTGTATATGTGCCACATTTTCTTAATTTGGCTTAATACTAATTTAAGCCAAATTAGTATTCATTGCAAATGTCAGGAGCAGTTGAGTTTTCTTTTCATAGAGCCTTTGAACCTCTTTGTTTATGGGAAAGATCAAGTGTTATCATGCCATTAGTTCTAATTTTTAATACAGGATAAAGTTGTACATGTCACTGTTATCTAATTACTAATAACTATAAATACCAGTTAATTAAATAATGCAGGAATAGAATAAATTTACTATGCCATGTTTCTTATTGCTCTCAATCAAGTATTTTTAGAAGATTTTCATATTACCTCTTTTCAGTTTTAATTGCCTCTTAAGAGGACAGAATTGCTTCTGGTATACCTGAAGCAGCCAAGGGGATGGAGTTGTTAATGTGTAATGCAACTTGCAGGCATTTGGTTCAGTGTGGAGTCTTGGAGGGTGAAGGTGTAGAATGCCAGATCAAGGTTTCAAGCCATGAACTAAGTGTTTGGAAAAGAGCTGGGGAGGAGTATGTTGTGGATGAATCGAGGTATTATAAATAGGAGTGCAGGTTGCAGATTACTAGGAAACCACTGAATAGGACTGTTTGAAGCTATCGTACCTACTCAGTAGCCAGGACAGCTTTTTCACGCCCATTCAGAGTAGGTTTTGGGCTGGTAATACTGTTTTCACTTGACTTTTTGATGCTGACTATCATACTGAGTTATTTCTCCATTTCTAAGATCATAAGGCCAATATCAAGAGCTATTGCTTTCAGCTCCTAGTCACTAATCACTTCAGTTTTATCATCAGAGATTTTGTTTCTATACTTCCCATGGATTAGTTCAGTTTCTACCTAGTCAGACTATCATGGACCAAAATGTAGGTCCAAATACTGTTCTTCTCTAAGAATACATGTTAGAAAACATTCTCATGGTCCTTTTGGTGTTCACCAGCTTCTTTGGAATAATAATTTAAATTGTGTTGATCACTCTACACATCATGTTTTCAATTAATATAGAAGTTATGCTCTAAAATAGTCAATTTCTAAGGTTTGGTTTAATTTCTTTGTGTCTTAAGAGCCTAGGTTGATTTGAATGGTAATATTATCCTTATTAGCTATCCTTACATAAGACCACCCAATAAAATTTTTGGTATCTATAATAAAGTTTGACTTTAATTTTTGCCAAAATATGTGACGTAATTCTGGAGTTGAAGACATCCTAAAAAAGAGTCTCAACTTAGATTACTCTATGCCCCAACAAAATTAATGCTTCATGATCATCTATTTCCACCTCTAGACAATTTCATTTATAACCTTGACTTCAAACCTACTTCAAATCTGTTTAGCTCAGAACTTTCTTCTGAATTCAAACTTGCATATACACTTTTTATTTTAACTACCCCACCCAGCAGTTTAATTAGCACCTCACCTTTAATATGTGCAAATCTGAAATTATTAGTCTTTTTTCACTTCACCAGAACTTCTTTGCCTTCTATATTTCCTGGCAAAGGGATTGATGCCAGCTAGTTGTCCAAGTTCAATATCTGAACATATCCTAGACTTCTACCTCTTCTCCATAGCCAATCAGTTGCTAAGACCAACCTCCTAAATACATATTTCCCCTTCTTCGCTATCCTTTTTTTGCTGAAACAATCATGATGTTTCAGCTGGAACTACTGCAATAACTTGCTTACTAACCATTGTCTTAGGGCAGCTTCCACAGAAATCAAACCCTAAGAGGAATTTTTGTGCGCAAGTGATTTATGAAGAAATTGCTCCCAGGAGAGACTCCTGGGGAGTGGGAGAAAGTAGGATGGGGGAGGAAGAGAAGTCAAGCAAGGATGAGAACTTGGGCAAATTTCTGCAGAGGGTGGCTTCCGTCTTATCCTGCAGGCAGGGCGACATTATGACTTTGGTAGAGTCCTTCCTCAGTTAGTCAGTTGCAACTTGGAGTTTCCTGAATACGCTATGCTGCCTTAAGACTCCTGCCTTTTCACCTGCTGGTCCCCTGGCCTGAAATCTTCTTCTGTTCCCTCCTCACTTGACTTCTGGACTAAAGATGACTACAGAGTTTTTCTCCTCTCCCTTTGTGACTGTGCCAAGAAGTCTTGAGGTCGTTCTTCTGTTTTGTGAAAACGCCATATATGCAAACTGAACCCCAAATACAAAAGGAGCTGAGAAACCAAAGAGTAGGGCAAATAAATCCAGTTTGTCAATAGAGGGTGGTTTATTGGGGAACTCCTGGGCAGAAGCATGCTCTTGGGCAGCCATAAAACAGGTAGATCTCCGTAACACTACCCCTGTACCCAGAAAAAGAGTGTATGTGCTTTAGCTCTAGAGGGAATGTGCAGGACAATTAATGTTGTCATGAAAAGACAAGAACGCTTTGTGCATCATAGCCTGTAATTTGCCAAAGGGCAGGATTTATGGTAAGTATGTGTTTATGATGATAACATTGAGATTGTCCTGGTTTACAAAAGGAACAGTAAATAAAGCAGAAATATTAGAGGCACTTGTGGGATTGGGGTTAATCTGAAGATGGCAGATTAGCATCCAAGATGGAGTTACTTTAGCCTCCTCTTACCCCATGGTGAGCTTCTCCTGGGCTGCCACAGTTCTGTGTATTGGCTTGGTTATTTTATTTCATTGCAACTGTTATTTGCATGATTACCTTTCCCTCGTGGGGGATGTAAGAGACAAAATCTTTTCATTTTTATCCCTTTAATGTTTAGCCCAACACTTATTAAGCCAATGAAGGAAGTAAAGAAGTGAAAAAAATTGATGAAAGGACTGTGACTCCAGTTATATGTATTAGATCATAAATAATTTAGTTTCTGAGGAGCTTGAGACTCCATTAGAATATGTGATGTAAATAAAACTTATTTTGGATTATTACCTTTTTACTATTGAGTATGATGAGACCTCATGGTAAAAGTTGTACCAATTTTAGAGTCTTTTTGATGTAGCTATAAGATTTTACATTTCTTTTATGACTCACCATGTAAAGTTTCAAATATGTACTAGAGAGATTTAAAATGAGCATGAAGTGATGACTAACATGTAAATTTGAGAATTTCAGTGTTAAAATGATAGATTTGTTTTCTCACCTACAAATATTATATTCATAAATATTAGGTAGAACTGATTCTAAAGGAAGTAATCACATTAGCCATATTTTAAAAATTAAACTTGCCCATGAAAGAAAAGCAAAGCTTACATGACACTTTAACTTTTACAACATTTTATTTAAAAGATAAATGTCATTACTCAGTTCACTAAAATGACCTTTAAAAGCCATGATTTTAAAAAAAGAAATGGTTTTCTTTTAAAGGGAAACACATTGCACCAATTTGCAAGTTAATGGTTGTATTTTTGCTTTAACAGTGAACAGAAAGCAGACATTGAGGCACAAATGATACAAATCGCATGTTTCAATCTTGAAAGGCAATATTATTCTTTTTATTCCTTAAATAAGCTTTTACAGAAGCATTCTGACTGATGCTGTATGCAAGAGATTTATGTACATACTTCCATTATATAAGGATATGTCATTAAAATATATGAACATAATAGATGTTGTGCACACAGAATGAAACAAAACTATGCTTAGGGCATCTGGAAAATTTCTCCTTATGAAATAAATGAACAATAGCTTTATTTAAATCTATCTAAAACCAAGCTCTGATTTACAATATAGGGCTTAATTTGGATCACTGAATTTCCTTTGCATTGGTTTCTTATGCATGCATTTTGTAGTAATTCTAAATATGTAAACTCATCAGCACAGTTTGTGTGTATGTGTGTGTCTGTATTCTAGGGATCCTTTAGGCTAAAGAAATGCAATATGTAAAAGTTTTAGATCACCAATTATTGAATAAGACATAAATTTCCTATATACAGTCATACCTACCTGCATTTACAGTGAACCTGCTTTGTCTTTCCTTGAATAAAATTAAAGTAATTGGATCTTTCCAAGTATCATATTTACAACCAACTTCTCCCTCTGGAGGCTCCCTCCCTTCCCCACCTCCACCTGGATTGAACATACAGAAGACGGGGTGTGGTTTTATGATAGAAATCAATGGAAAGGCTGGTCCACCTCACTGGGAGCAGCTTTTTAGATCAGCCTCTTTTGTGCATATTAAAATATATTTATGTGCACGTAACAACAAAGAAACGTTTATATGGCTTTACTTATTAAATATTTATTTCTAGACAAAAAGATTTTGAATTATTGCTTTATAAAGTAGACCCCAATTTACTACATCACGTTTTTTCTTTGTCATCATCTATTGTTCTTTTGGATCCTAATTTTTCATTTTTCTCATGTTTTAAACTTCTCATGTACAAGGCTTATTTATACTTGTCACTCTCCCATGCCTGTCATAGTCTATATTTATATTTCACTTATTTTAAGAAAATGCACAGAAATCCATGTTAAACAACTAACCACACAAAAACTACATTCTCCTTCAAGATTAAACCCCTGCCTTACTTTGCCCCTTCTCTTCCCAGCCTGTCTTTTTGAAAGAGTTACCTGCTTTACTATCTTTTTGTCACTTCTAGGTTTCCGTGAACTTAAAATGCGTCTTGGTGTTAAGAACTACTTGGTTGTCCCCTGTGCTCATGTGTTTTTAAATGAAATAGGTTGAATTCTGCTTTTAGATTTTTTTTTTTGCTCTGAATGAAGCTCATGGGGGGCTTATTAAAATGCAGTTGCTAATAATTATTGAGCACGTACTATAGTCCAGACAGCATGCTAAACTGTACCGGGATTGTCTAATTTATGCATCACAATCACACTGTGAGGTAGGAGTTTTGCCCACCACCATACTCTGCAGAATAATAATACAGGTCACCCTAAAGTCACCCCAACATTGAATAACTATACATTGCTGAAAATACATCCCCTAAGGTTGGAGTTCTGAAATCAAAAGTCCAGTAGCAGGTGGCGTGGTTCAGGAGATTGATTTCTGAATGTTCTTATATTATTCCTAATAGAATTTAGGTCTAGGCCATAAAGATATATTCAATGACAGTAGAAATGGGATAAGAAAAACGATAAATCTGAGATGAAATTAGTATATAAAATGTATGCTAGAAATCCTCTACCCTTGGCAACAGCAGCCTAAAACTTGAACTCTGAGTCAAAACGAAGACGAAAACACCATCAGTGACATCATTAACTTTTTCTAAAATCAGAAAACAAACCACTTGTTCAGGAAAAGTTCAGTTCATCTAACAATGAGATTCAAGTCCTCATAGCAATGATCATAAAACATTATACATACATCCCTTTAAAATAGATGTGTCTTTCCAAAATACATTTTTAGATCAATTACATAATTTTCTTGACTCATATTTTAGTGTAAAAACGAGCAGCCTTTTCCATTGGTTCACCTAAATCCTCCTTCCATTTTAGTTTACTTAGCTTATGATTCAGTAGGTGTGGAATCTATTAAGTTGGTGCAAAAGTTATTGCGGTTTTTGCCAGTTACAAAACCAATGGCAAAAACTGCAGTTACTTTTGCACCAACCTAATATGTGAATTTCCTCTCTTTTTACCTTGCATGTCATCAATAGAAAGTGGCTCCACAGTAGTTAAAATCAGCGACTGCTTCTGAAGTGGTCCTTCATCTATTAAATATCTCAGTACTTATAAGAACACTTTCATTTCTCCTTGTGTCTTTTTGGAAATATTTAAATGTGGTTTATAGAATAGCAGAAATATCCCAAAGATCCATTTGTTTATTAAGCAAATTTTGTGTCAGAGGGAAATATTGTATAATGAAAGATGTGTCCCAAGTTTGGTTTTTTCCATCTTTAAATCTTTTTGCTTGCTTTGTTATTCCTCACAAGCTTAAAACAGTTTTAAAATTGCATTATGTTTTAGTTGCTGATAAATCCTTTATTGGGGAGAAGATGATGTGGGTGGATAAAAATTAAGACTATTGTGATATGGAATAAATTTGCAGAGCTGGAAAGCAAGGAAAAACTAAAAAAGAAAACACTTTTACGGAGATCTGTTTAGTGAAAAAACGTAAGTGATAGAACTTCTCTTTGTTAAAAAGGACGATATTCTTTACATTATTTTCTTATACAAATCTCAAGTTTTATTTGGATGAAATAACTATTTAATACATGGCTTTGGAACATCTACAGAAGTGTATTTGGGACCATACAACTTGGAGAGAGGGAGGAAGGCAGGGAGGGAGGGAGGGGGAGAGAGAGAGAGAGAGAGAGAGAGAGAGGAGAAAGTGAAAAATGCAGACATAATTAAAGACAAAGACTGTCTTTCAAGAAGTATCATTCAGTTAGATGAAATGTGCACAATAAACCTGTGTTTGTGTTTGACGATTCCTCAGAAAGCATCCTTAAACATGGTATTACCATATGACCCTGCAATTCCACTTCTAGGTATATACCCCAAGTAATTGAAAACAGATATTCAGACAAATACATGTATACACTACATGTTCATAGCAGCTCTATTCACAATGACCAAAAGGTGGAAACAGTCCAAATGTCCATCAGTGGATGAATGGATAAACAAATATGGTATATGCAAACAATGGAGTATCGTTCAGTCATAGAAATGAAGCACTGATACATGCTACAGTATGATGAAGCCCCAAAACGTCGTAATTGAAAGAAGCCTAGGCCAGGCACTGTGGCTCATGCCTGTAATCCCAACACTTTGAGAGGCCAAGGAGGGGTGGATCACCTGACGCCAGGCATTCAAGACCAGCCTGGGCAACATAGCGAGACACTGTCTCTACAAAAAATACAAAAATTAGCTAGGTGTGGTGGCACACACCTATAGTCCCAGCTACTCAGGAGGTTGAGATGGGAGGATCGTTTGAGACCAGGAGGTCAAGGCTGCAGTAAGCCAGGATTATGCCACTGCACTCCAGCCTGGGTGACAAAGTGAGACCCCCTTCTCAAAAATAAATTAATAAAAAAGAAAAAAGAAGAAAAACTTGACGTAAAAGACTATATCTATATGTATCATGCCTGTAATCCCAGCACTTTGGGAGGCCAAGGCAGGCAGATCACAAGGTTAAGAGATCGAGACCATCCTGGCCAACATGGTGAAACCCCATCTCCTCTAAAAATACAAAAAATTAGCTGGGAGTAGTGTTGCATGCCTGTAGTTCCAGCTACTCAGGAGGCTGAGGAGGATTGCTTGAACCTGGGAGGTGGAGGTTGCAGTGAGCCGAGATCGCGCCACTGCACTCCAGCCTGGCGACAGAGTGAGACTCTGCCTCAAATAAACAAAAAGGCTATATAGTGTATGATTACATTTATATGAAATGTTCAGAATAGTTTAATCCTAGAGACCAAATGAAGATTGGTGATTGCCAGGGCCTGGGAAGAAGCAGGGGGAATAATTGCTTAATAGGTAGGGGATTTGAATTTAGTATGATGGAAATATTTTGCAACTAGATAGAGATAGTGGTTGCACAACATTGTGAACGTACTAAATGCCACTGAATTGTATAATTAAAAATGGTTAATTTTATGTGGTGTGGTTTCCACTGCAATAAATTATTTTTAAATGAAATAGGTTGTTTCATTTAAAATGAAATAGGTTGTAAGTGTTTGCCTCTAGGACTGAAGAATGGGGAGTTGGAGAGAGGGGTGGGGAATTCTCATAATATTTTGGTTTTAAACTTTGCAATAACGTCTAAATTGTGAAACTATTGTGCCACTTGATAAAATTCATTTAAAATTTTTACTAACTCTTGAGTAAATAACAATGAAATGTCTAAGTTCAGATAGTGTTGAGGGTTTTTTTAAAAAGTCATTTTGTGGATATTAGTTTTGAGCTGGACTTTTGAGGCTGAGCTGAATAGATTGATAGAATGAATAAGGGTTTGGGAGTGAGTGGCAGAAGAGGCGAGATATGAAGGGGACTGGGAGGTACAGCCTTATAAAAAGGACTTCCCCAAAGACGAAAGTAGAGGTCATGGGAATCCAACAATTGGTTACTTCCTCTCCATCTTGTTTATTACATGCATCAAACACTTTGCCTCTCTCTGCTTTCAATTTATAATGAAACAAAAAAGACATTGGAATCCCTATATCATGGAACTACTGTTAAGAATAGTCTGTCCTGGTATAGGAAAAAAATTCTCCTAAATTTTATCGATAAAAATTCAATGTAAGTATATTAACTACTTTAAGCCTAGAATTATTCCACTAATGTTCACAAAGAAGTGGCTCTTTTTCCCTAAGGGATGAAAAATCTGAGTCTTGGTTTTGCTTAGAAAGTTAACATGAAAAGGTATGAATTCCACTGACACCTTTGTAACTTAACAAAAACCTTAAGGATCTTTTTGGATTCACGGCATTCGTAATAGCTTCTACTTACTCAATCCTGTAGAGGCATTAGTAGTCTTCAAGTCCTGTTTCTTAAAGCCTATTAAAAAAAACATTTTCAGAATATGACATGTGAGAACTTCATAAAACATTAGGGAAATTAGCCAGTTTCCCTGAACGTGTGGCCTTGAAAAATCAGATGTAACTTCCAAAGTGACTCTAGGAATTTCAAATTGCCCCTCACAGTGAGAACCCACTCCTTCATCCCATCCTGACACTTCTGCCCAAGAAGAGCAACCGCTGGGCATATTTCAGAAAGTGATTTAGGGCTTCTTGCTCCCAGTATTATTTTAATTTAGTGTATTGGAGCTGTCAACTTTCACCTGACTTTGAGGGACCCCATGCATTGCACAATGTATGGGTAAAATAATAGGTAAGACATAATTTATTGAAGTCAAGGTTAAATACTAATAACTACTAATAAATACTAATAACATTTTTTCCTTTTTTAAAAAAATCATAAACTTCTACAATTGCTTTCACTGCTGGTGGTATTCCTTTTCAGTGCTTATCAAAGTGTAAGTAAACAAATAACCCATGTTATTGGTGACATAAACCAACCTAAACTAATAAAGAAAATTAAAGATAGTCTCAGAATATGGTTACCTTGAATATAAATAAATTGTTAAAAATTTCCAGAAAGTTTTTCTAAGAAAATTTCCCTATTTAGGAATCGTATTTTTTGTCTTCTAAGACAATGAAATAAATCAACATAAGCACACTGGTTCTGAGTTTAAAAGAAATCAACCCAAATGCCTAAAGCACAGAAAGTGAATACTTCTAATAAAATGTTTGAAATTTCACTGTTCCAGGTACAGAGTTTCCTGTATTTTATTATTTCCTTGTTCCTATCTAGATTTCCTATCTTTCTTGCTTTTACAAGTATTTCCTTATTGCAATCCAAGTGTCCCACTGACAGATGCACGGATAAACATAATGTGATGTAGACACACAATGGAATATTATTCAGCCCTAAAAAGGAAGGATATACTGACACATACTACAACATGAGTGAACCTCAGAAAACTTATGCAAAGTAAAATAAGCCAGGCACAGAAAGACAAATACTGTATGAATCCAATTATATGAGTTACTTAGAATAGTCAAAATCAAAAAGAAAGTAGAATGGTGGTTCCCTGAGGCTGGAGGAAGGGGAAACGTGGAGTTATTGTTTAATGCGTTTAGTATGTATAATGAGTTTCAGTTTTGCAATTCAGTTGTGCAAGATGAAGAGTTCCGTGAATGGGTGGGGGTGATGGGAGCATGACAATAAGAATGTACTTGAAGCAATTGAACTGTACGGTTAAAAATGGTTAAGATGGTGAGTTTTATGTGTATTTACTATAATTTTTAAAATTAAAAACTTAAAAATAGATATGAAAAGAATGGTTTTAGTAGTTTTCCATTAAGTCCATCATCAGCTCTTCGATTAGGATAAATACTCAGTGTCTTGTTAAATAAAAAAACCTTGCCTTTATTTTTATTTGTAAACTCAAATGATGTTGGTTACAAATATTTTCCATATATTTTTAGCCTCTTAAATATAGTCTGTTTTCACTCTTGGTTTTGAGGATGTGCCATCCTTTGAAGTAACAGAGAAAATGGGATATAATACACTTTATATCTGTTATTTCATTAAATCCCCACAATTACCATGAGGAAACTCTTACCAATGAGGAAACTGATGCTCAAAGAAGTACTTTGCTCCAGGTCATCTAGTGCTAAGTCAGGATTTGGGCTTAGTCTGTGCAATAAGAAGCTTTGGACTGCATGTAACAGAAATCCCACTTCAGACTGGACTTCAGCGAGGAGATAATACAGTTCTCATATTCCAGTTCCTGAGGAGTAGGCTTCAGGTCTGGAACCCTGGGTCCAGCTGTTCCTCTGTTCCTCCCTTGATTCTGCCGTATCCTGAGTGTTGGCCTCACTCTCAGATTGGTGGCAAAATGTAGCCAAAGCCATTCGTGAGTGTCATCAGACAGCCCTTTAATAAGTTTCATCACGTACCTCATTGGCCAGGCTTGGTCACATCCATTCTTTGACCAGTCACTGGCCAGCAGAAAGTGATGAACTAAAATTAGAATTTGGGGCCACATGGATATTGAGAAGCTCATCGCCGTGACCACTTCAGCCTGCTTGACTCTCCTATAGTATGCCCCTTCCTTATGGGTATTGATGCTTTTCGTCTCTTTCTGCACTGACTGGCCCTATGCTCCTGTGCTTTTGGGATGATTGTATCTGGCTTGTTACAGTTTCTCTAACTCTCTTTATCACTATGAGTTGCTTCTTCTGGTTTCTATTAGTGCACTTATTCCCAGCAATATTCCCATTCCTTCTCTGATTGCTTATTGTCTGTTGCTTAGCTGCTGTGCCCTGGGAAAAGGAAAAAAACATCACCTTATTAGAGATTTTTATAAAAATTTAAAAATAGACTAATAATAATGGCATAGTGGTCTCTTCTAAGAAAAAAACAAGCGAGTTTTAGTGCATGCATCTTGGAGCACCATTTTTTGCTGTTCAGATTCATTTTTGCACATTTACTGCTTCAGCTCTAGTTTCCTAATAGTTAGAACTGGTTCATAAGTCATTTCTAATTGTGAGTATTTCATGTTACATAAAAGACTATATAACTCTTTTATGCTTTTCAAAGCTATTATGAAATTAGCAGAATGAGAATTTTTATCATTTTTAAAGAGATATTTGCTAAGGAAGCCTTGTAGTTGCACGTACTAGGTGTGCTGTTTGCTGATTTTTAAAAAAATGTTAAAATTCATATGTGACAATAAATGCATTGTGTATTAGGCCTTTGTCACATTGCTATAAAAATATCTAAGACTGGCCATTTATAAAGAAAAGAGGTTTAATTGGCTCATGGCTCTGCAGCCTGTACAGGAAGTACAGTGGCTTCTGCTTTTGGGGAAGCCCCAGGAAGTTTCCAATCATGGCGGAAGATAAAAGGGGAGCAGGCATCTTACATGGCAGGAGCAGGGACAAGGGAAGGCAAGCGGGGAGATGCTGCACACTTTAAAATGATCACTTCTCCTGAGAACTCACTCACTATCATGAGAATGGCACCAACGGGATGGTGCTGAACCATTCATGAGAAATTTACCCCCATGATACAATCACCTCCCACCAGGCCCCACCTGCAACACTGAGGGTTATAATTAGACATGAGATTTGGACAGGGACACAGATCCAAACTATATCACCTTGATAAGCCTAAACTTTGCTTCTTATATATATATTTTTAGAAGATTTAATCATTCCTATGTGCTCTCTCTTTCCGAAATGGTAAAAAGTTCTACCATCTAAATGTTTAACTTTGCATGTTATTTCTGTATATATTTTTCATTGTGTTATTAATTTTAATTTTTCCTTCTGTGAATTTTACACTCTATTTAATTAACAATTTTCTGTATTTCTTATGCTTAACTTTTAAATCATGCATTGCCTATCTTTTATCTTTTTTAATAGATATTATCCAAGGTATTTTTTACAATGGTATTAGATTTATCAATAGTGGGAGACAATCTTAAAAGATGGCCAAGATTTTGATGGGTAGACTGGATAACTTAGCAGATTCTCTTAAATTTTATCCCTAAATATCCCTAAAGCCAAAAGAGAATGAAGGCTTAATTCTATAATTTGGGTGGCTAGCCCTAAATGGTTCCAGAAAGTCCACCAAAATCTCTTTGAGCTGTTCTGTTTGAACTGAAAACTTCATGTACATTTTTTATTTCCCTGCATAAAAGGGGTGTAATTATTTTAATGTGAGTTATGCTTTGTCATTGAGTCAACTGATATAACAGGAAGACATGCCATGTGTATTTCTGGACTTTGCCTTCATACTGTCCCATTTGCAGGAGGACTTGTATATCTGGTCTGTAACTCTGGCTTTCTCTTAAGCCCTCCCAATCCCAGTCTGTCAGCTGCTTGAAGTCATTGGTTCTATGTCAGTTCTACACAGAGGGAGCCTCCCTATATCCAAAACTTTATGACAGTGTTTCATACAAGGTGCCCGCCCTCTGGCCTGCCTATGTCATGGGTTCTCTTTCCTTCTTATGTCTTCAACTACACCACTTCTCTCTTTTTAGCAGTTTTCTTCCCTTCTAAACCACATTTGGACTCTTGCCATCCTGCCTCCAGCACCCTGGTATAGTTGGCTCAGCTCATTCTGTGGAGCAGGTCCTGAAAACTGAAGATTTTAATAAAATAGTGTGACTGATTCAGAGTCTTAATGGAAGTTTGCTCCAAGGGTGGTCTGTGAGAAAAGTTTAAGTGGGAACTACAGAGACAAGGCTACCAGTTAGAATGCACATAGAAGGCGGTTTCAACAGGAAGACTGGCATGATTTGATGTTACTGTTTAAGGAATACACAGAAACCATGACCTAGGTCTTAAATTATACTTCCCCCGCCCTTTACAGGCTGTGATATGGGTGAATGCTGATTCATATGAAATTTCAGTTATTTTCCTAAGGGTAACATTATGATTGCATTCAGGTATCAGATCTATGAGAATATGACATAATTAAATATAACACAGAAAATGAGCTACTTGCCCCCTTCCTTCCAAGTAGAGTAAAATACAGAACGCTGTAGTTAATGGAATAATTAATGTCCACTGCTGATGAGAGTGAATTCTTTGGCTCAGAAAAACACATGTCATTTTGCTTACATGCATGGCTTGTTTATTTCTTGAACTTTTGACTTAGGGAAACCAGCATTTTACTGTAATAAACACTTGCTTACATCTGTTATAAATTGAGCACAATTGGTTTTTCCAAGAATAGTAGCATTCCAATTCTAGACCAAAATTATAAGCAGCTGTCTGCTAATAGATATGTATACCAACATCCACCTTTGTGCCCTCTTGTTTAAAAATGTTGTCTATACCTTAAAAATCAAGTTAAACTTGATATAATTTCTTAATTTGAAAACTATGCTTTATGATTTTGTGTTCTTTCCTTTCCTCACTCAAAAAAGGAACCATTCTGTGTGGAAAGAGAATAGTGTTTTATGGTGCTTGCAACTTTTTTCTTCCCATTATCCATTTATATGATTTTAAGGAAGTATTTCTCTTAATTTTTTCTACCATTCGACTTAAATTTAACTTTCAATCTTTCTAAGTTCTCATGGGGTTTTAAATTCATCTTTTTACAGTTTTCTTAGTGCTTGCTTTTCTGTAGTGTTAACCTGTATAAAGTTTCTAGGATTTGGGGGAGAGTAAAACTAATTTGTAAAAAGCGTAATATTTGAGCATGAGTTTTGCATTTTCTGACTAACTCTCTTAAATTACTAAGGAAATGTAATTCACATATGAAAATCTTGGCATATATAGAAAAGTAAAGAATTTATTGTAAGCTTACCAAAATCTCAAAACTTCTATGATAATTTTAGGGTATTTAATTCCATGCCACTTGTATAGGCCTGTTTTTTTTTTTTTTTTTTTTGAAGCAGAGTCTTGCTCTGTTGCCCAGGCTGGAGTGCAGTGGCGCGATCTTGGCTCACTGCAAGCTCTGCCTCCCGGGTTCACGCCATTCTCCTGCCTCAGCCTCCCAAATAGCTGGGACTACAGGTGCCTGCCACCAAGCCTGGCTATTTTTTTTGTGTGTGTTTTTTAGTAGAGACAGCGTTTCACCGTGTTAGTCAGGATGATCTCGATCTCCTAACCTTGCAATCCACCCTCCTCGGCCTCCCAGTCCTCTTTTAAAAAATAAAATTGTTAAACCAGGCATGGTGGCTCACACCTGTAATCCCAGCACTTTGGGAGGCCGAGGTGGGTGGATCACCTGAGGTCAGTAGTTCAAGAGCAGCCTGGTCAACATGGTGAAACCCTGCCTCTACCAAAAATACAAAAATTAGCTGGGTGTGGTGGTGCATACCTATAATCCCAGCTCCTTGGGAGGCTGTGACAGGAGAATCACTTGAACCTGGGAGGCGGAGGTTGTAGTGAGCTGAGATCACACCACTGCACTCCAGCCTAGGTGACAGAATGAGACTCGGTCTCAACAAATTAAAAAAAAATTGTTATGATGCATATACATAGTTTTTTTTTTGTTTAATATTTATTAACATTGCTTTTCAAAAAATAGACATTTTAAAATTACACTTTAAGTTCTGGAGATACATGTGCAGAACGTGCAGGTTTGCTACATAGGTATACATGTGCCGTGGTGGTTCGCTGCACTCATCAACCTGTCATCTATATTAGGTATTTCTTCTAATGCCATCCCTCCTCTAGGCCCCTACCTCCCAATGGGCCCTGGTGTGTGATGTTCCCCTCTCTGTGTCCATGTGTTCTCATTGTTGAACTCCCACTTATGAGTGAGAACATGCAGTGTTTGGTTTTCTGATCCTGTGTTAGTTTGTGGATAATGATGGTTTCCAGCTTCATCCATGTCCCTGCAAAGGACGTGAACTCATCCTTTTTTATGGCTGCATAGCACTCCATGTTGTATATGTACCACATTTTCTTTATCCAGTCTATCATTGATGGGCATTTGGGTTGGTCCCAAGTCTTTGCTATTGTAAATAGTGCTGCAATAAACGTATGTGTGCATGTATCTTTATAGTAGAATGTCTTTATAGCAGATGATATTATAATCCTTTGGGTATATACCCAGTAATGGGATTGCTAGCTCAAATGGCATTTTTAGTTCTAGATCCTTGAGGAATTGCCACACTGTCTTCCAAAATGGTTGAACTAATTTACACTCCCACCAAAAGTGTAAAAGTCTTCCTATTTCTCCACATCCTCTCCAGCATCTGTTGTTTACTGACTTTAATGATCGCTATTCTAACTGGCATGAGATGGTATCTCACTATGGTTCTGATTTGCGTTTCTCTAATGACCAGTGATGATGAGCTTTTTTCCATATGTTTGTGGGCCACATAAGTGTCTTTTTTTGAGAAATGTCTGTTCATATTCTTCACCCACTTTTTAATGGGGTTGCTTTTTTCTTGTAAATTTGTTTAAGTTCCTTGTAGATTCTGGATATTAGCCCTTTGTCAGATGGATAGATTGCAAAAGTTTTCTCCCATTCTGTAGGTTGCCTGTTCACTCTTGTGATAGTTTCTTTTGGTATGCAGAAGCTCTTTAGTTTAATTCTCAATACCATTCAGGACATAGGCATGGGCAAAGACTTCATGACTAAAACACCAAAAGCAATGGCAAAATTAGATTTTTTTTTTTAGAGCAGTTTTCAGCTCACAGCAAAACTGAATGGAATTATACAAAGATTTCTCATATCCTCCCTGCCCTAAGACAAGCATAGCCTCCGCGGTCATCAATATCCCACCAAATGTATAATGACATGTATCCACCATTTGTGGTACCACACAGAACAGCTTCGCTGCCCTAAAAAATCCTGTGTGCTACGTTTATTCATCCCTTCCCTAACTCTCAACCCAACTGACCTTTTTACTGTCTCTGTAGTTTTGCTTTCTTTCCAGAATGTCATACAGTTTGAATCCAACAGTACATAGCCTCTTCAGATTGTCTTCTTTTATCTACTCACATGCGGTTAAGGTTTCTCCATGTCTTTTCATGGCTTCATAGCTCATTTGTTTTTAGTGGTGAATAATATTCCATTCTCTGGATGTACCACAGTTTATTTATTCATCCACCTACTGAAGGACATCTAGTTGTTTCCAAGGCTTGGCAATTACGTATAAAGCTGCTATAAACATCTGGATAGAGGTTTTTTTGTGAATGTAAGTTTTCATTTCCATTTGATAAATACTAAGGGGCATGATTGCTGGATCATATAGTTAGAATATGTTTTGTTTTATATGAAACTGCCAAACTGTCTTCCAAAATGACTACACCACTTTGCATTCCCACCAACAATGAATGAGAATTCCTGTTACTGCACATCCTTGCTAGCATTTGGTGTTGTCAGAGTTCTAGATTTTGGCCATTTTAATAGGTGTATACTAGTATCTCATTTTTGTTTTAATTTGCATTTATCTGAGGACATATGATGTAGAAAATCTTTTCATATATCTATATTACTTGTTTAGTAGGGTGTCTGTTAAGGTCTTCGGTCCATTTTTGAATTGGATTATTTGCTTTCTTATTGTAGAGTTTTACGAGTTTTTGTATATTTTGGATAAGCTGCCTTATCAGATATGTCTTTTGCAAATATTTTCTTTCAGTCTGTGGCTTGTCTTTTAAATTTCTTGACAGTGTCTTTCAAAGAAGAGAAAGTTTTAATTTTAATGTAATCCAGTTTATTCTTTCTTTCATGGATCATTCCTTTGGCATTGTATCTAAAAACTAATTGCCAAACCCAAATCCCAAAGTCATCTAGATTTTCTTCTGTTATTTTCTGTGAATTTTTCTTCTGTTATTTTCTGTGAATTTTAAAGTTTTGCTTTTTATGTCTGTGTCTAGATTCTTTTTTTTCTTGCATGTGGATGTTGTTTCAGCACCATTGTTTCAGTACCAGTTGTTTCAGCATCCAGTTGTTTCAGCACCATTTGTTGAAAATACTCTTTTCTTTATTTTATTTCCTTTTCTTATTTGTCAGAGATCAGGTGATACTAGTCTGTTATATTAATCTATTTGTCTACTGTTTGGCCAGTACCATACTGCCTTGATTACTGTAACATTCCAGTAAGTCTTGAAGTTGAGCAATGTCAGTTCTTCAATGTTATTTTCTTTCTGAGTATTTTGCCTTTCCACATAAACTTTAGAACCAGTTTGTTAATGTCCACAAAATAATTTGCTAGGATTTTTATTTTGATGGCATTTAATTTATAGATCTACTTGGGAAGAACCAACGACTTGACAATATTGAGTCTTCCTAGTCATGAACATGGAATATTTTTCCATTTTGTAATGTCTTCTTTCATTTTATTCATCATAATTTTGTAGTTTTTCTTACATAGATCTTGTATATATTTTGTTACATTTATACCTAAGTATTTTATTTTTGAGGAGATGCTAATATAAATGATAATGTGTTTTAATCTCAAATTCTATTTGTTTATTGTTGGTATATAGAAAAGCAATGGACTTTTGTATATTAATCTTGTATTCTGAAACTTTGCTATAATTGCTTATTAGTTTCAGGAGGCTTTTTGTTCAGTTCTTTCAGATTTTCTTCATTGACTAACATATCATCTGCGAACAAAGGCAGTTTTATTTTTTCTTTCCAATCTGTTTACCTTTTAATTCATTTTCTTGTCTGATTGCATTAGCTAGCACTTTCAGTTCAATGTTGAAAGGGGGTGATAAGAGGGAACATGTCTTTTATTTCACTTTATTTTATGCTTTAATTTGGGAAGGAGAGCTTTATTTTTCATAAGGGTTTACAGTCTGCAGGATGGCCATCCTGACAGCCAGGAATCATAGCCTCTGGCCAGAAGCCAGAAATAGATACTTTGAGGGAGGGGAAGGTAGAACAGAAATTTATGCTGAGTGGGATGGCAAAATATACATATTCAATAAGCCATAGGAAAGTTCATGAATATTTATAAAAGAAATACGCACATGCACAGTTGAGCTTTATGCCCATTCCTGGGCCCCCTGTACAAAAAAATGGTGATGTTAGCATAATCTGAGGGTGGACTTTTCAGTCCTCTGATGTCAGAAGATGGACTAGAAGACACAAATACCTGTACTGCTCATTCTCTGTGTACTGACCAGGAGCATTTCATGGTCAGTGGTCTCTTATCAAGTGCAAAAGGAGGCACAGTGTCCGTTGCTTGGTCCATGTCAGTGCTGGAGTCTTGAAAGGGCTGGTTTCTGTTAAGCCCTTAGGGAAGAAAGCCTAAGCCTGGTTAGCGAGGGAGAGGGTACAACCAAGTGTGTATGAACCCCCATCCCATCATTTTTGAGAACTCAGTTTTCATCCTTGCCTTGTTTTTGATCTTGGTAGGAAAGCTTTGAGTTTCTCACCATTAAGTATAAGGTTAGCTGTAGGGGATTGTTTTTTTAATAAATATTCTTTATCAAGTCAAGGGAGTACTCCTCTATTGCTAGTTTTCTGAGATTTTTATTTTTTAAATCATGAGTGAGTGTTAGATTTTGTCCTGCTTTTTCTGCATCTATTGATATTATGATGCGATTTTTCTTTTTTAGCTTGTAGATGTGATGGATTTTGTTAATTGATTTTTAAATACCGACCCAGCCTTGCACACCTGGGATAAATCCCACTTGGTTATGGTGTATAACTCTTTTTATACATTGTTGGATTTTATTTTGTTGAGCAGTTTTACATATAGGTTTATGCACAGTATTAGCCTATAGTTTTGTTGTAATATATTTTTCTGGTTTTGGTATTAGGATAATATTGGTCTCATAGCATGAGTTAGAAAGTATTCCTTCTGTTTGTATTTTCTTAAAGATATTGTAAAGAACTCATATAATTTCTTCTTTAAATGTTTGACAGCATTCACCAGTGACCCATTTAGGCCTGATGCTTTTGGTTTTGGAAGATTAATAATTATTGATTCAATCTCCTTAAACTTTAATAGGTATATATTTGACCCTTCATATCTACAGGTTCCACATCCATGGATTCAACCAACCATTGATCAAAAATGTTCAAAAAAACCCAAAACAACGAAAACAGAAATAAAAAATAGAAATTTAAAAATCAATGCAGTATAACAACTATTTACATAGCATTTACATTGCATTAGGTATAAGTAATCTAGTGATGATTTATAGTATACAGGAGGATGTGTGCTATTAGTAATTTGTGTTCTCTCTCTTTTTTTCTTAGTCTGCCTACAGGCTTATCAATTTTATTGATCTTCACAAAGAATCTGCTTTTGGTTTCATTGATTTTCTCTATTGATCTCCTGTTTCCAATTTCATTGATTTCTCTCCTAAGTTTTATTTTTTTCCTCAACTTTCATTTGATTTAATTTGCTCTTTTTCTAGTTTCCTAAGGTGAATAGCTAATTGGTTTTTAACCTTTCTTTTTTCCTAATGTATGTATTCAGTGCTATAAATTTTTCTCTAAGCATTACTTTTGCTGTATTTCACATATGAGATGCAAGTTTTTTACATGCCAGACTGGAAACAAGAACTTTAACATTGCTCTTTTTTTTCCTTATATAATCTTTAAAATGACCAGCTTTAATGCCTTTATGTCATACTTTGGAGAGATACATGATGATTTACCTAATGTATTTTATATTAAACATTTATATTACTTCTCTGTATTCCAAATAAACATACAATATATGTTTTTGTTGGTTTTTTTGAACCAGAGTCTCACTCTGTTGCCCAGGCTGAAGTGTAGTGGCATGATCTCAGTTCACTGCACTATTCACCTCCCAGGTTCAAGTAATTCTCATGCCTCAGTTTCCTGAGTAGCTGGGACTACAGGCGCCCGCCACCATGCCCGGCTAATTTTTTGTATTTTTAGTAGAGACCGGGTTTTACCGTGTTAGTCAGGATGGTCTCGATCTCCTGACCTCGTGATCTGCCCGCCTCGGCCTCCCAAAGTGCTGGGATTACAGGCGTGAGCCACCGCGCCTGGCCCCTCCTGTTCATTTTAAATCATCTTTGGATTACTTATAATACCTAATACAGTGTAAATGCTATGTAAATAGTTGTTATACTGTGTTGGTTTTAAAACTTGTATTATTTGTATTGTTATGCTGTTTTTTTCTGAGTGTTTTCTGTCTGTGGTTGGTTGAATCTGCGGATGCAGAAACCATGGACAGAGAACCAGCCAGACACAGAGGGCCACTTGAATTCCAGTATATGGCACCTATAGGATTTTAAGTGCTTGCACTTAACTGTATAATAACTGACACTAGATCATTAAAAATGTGTTAATTTGCAGTAACTTACTGCTTCAATTATCATTTTTTGGTTGTTAGAAAGACTGAATCTTTGTCCTTGTATATTTTCCAGTTGTATTTTGTCTTTTATAAATTGTTCTTTGTTACTTGGCAGTTTACTGCATTTTAAATATTTTTCAGTATATCTATATATTCCTGATTGCTCCATATCATGATAAGGAAAAACACATTTTTTCTTTCATGTATTTTCATCATGTAACATTTAATACAAAACAGTGATGTAGACATGTAAATTATAAAAATAATTCTTTATTATTATAATGCCAGCTTCACTGGAACCTCCCAACTTAATGAGAACATCAGCACCTAACTTAATAGACTCTTAACTGGACCAATCTCTGCACTTAGGTTTTCTTCCCTCCCCTCCCCTTGTATTCCCTTCATTGGAAAGCACTATTCTTACTGTAGAAGTTATCATTGCCTTTGAGTTTAGATTTAAACTTTTTTTTTTTTTTTTTTTTAAGATAGAGTCTTGCTCTGTGGCCCTGGCTGGAGTGCAGTGGCAGTGATGTGATCTTGGCTCGCTGCAACTTCCGCCTCCCAGGTTCAAACAATTCTCCTGCCTCAGCCTCCTAAGTAGCTGGTATTACAGGTGAAAGCCACAATGCCCAGCTAATTTTTTGCACTTTTAGTAGAGACAGGATTTCACCATGTTGGCCAGGCTTGTCTCAAACCCCCGACCTCAGGTGATCCGCCTGCCTTGGCCTCTGAGAATGCTGGGATTACAGGCATGAGCCGCTGCGCCTGGCCAAGTTTTAAACTTTTTATCATACACTTAATTTCTAAACAATACTTTGTTTGATTTTATTATTTTTTGGATTTTTAAAAAAATAGTCTTACTCTATGTGATCTCTGCAACTGGCAACTTCCGCAACTTTGTTTCTGTGAGTCATCCATGTTGTTGCATTTAGACATGGCTTATTCATTTTTATCATGACACATTTTCTGTTGAGAGATCATGTCACATTTATTTAGCTTCATTTTAAGTTCAGGGGTATATGTGCAGGCTTGTTATATAGGTGAACTTGTGTCATGGCGGTTTGTTGTACAGATTATTTCATCACCCATGTATTAAGTCTAGTACCTAGTAGTTATTTTCCTGATTCTCTCCCTCCTCCCACCCGCCACCCTTTCCTTCAATAAGCCCCAGTATGTATTTTTCCCCTCTAAAGAACATATCACAATTTATTTATTTATTGTTGATAAGCATTTGAATTTTAAAAAATTGTTATTATTTTAAATAATGCTGTTATGAATATTGCTATAGGTGTCTATGTCTACAAATGTACACATCCAAGGATTTCTCTAAAACATGTTCCTGGGAGTAGAATTACTAGGGTAATTATAGAGTATACAGAGCTTCAATTTAAAAGTATAAAGGTGTATTAATTTTTTTTTGAGACAGAATCTCACTCTGTCTCCCAGGCTAGAGCGCAGTGGCATGATCTCAGCTCACTGCAACCTCGATCTCCCGGGTTCAAGCCATTCTCTGTCTCAGCCTCCCAAGTAGCTGCGATTACAGAGTGGCATACCATTTTAATTTTCTCAAGCAGTGTATAAGAATTTCTTTGGATCTGCATCCTTGCCTATACTTTATATAGTTAGACTTAAATTTTTATAAATCTATGGAAGTAAAATGGTATAGTATTTTAATTTTAAAATTATATATTTTTCTAATAATAAGAGTGTGGCATCTTCTTGTATGTTTATTTGCCATTTTTTGGTCCCTCATCTGTGAAATGCCTGTTTGTGTCTTTTGCTCATTTTTTAATTAGGTTATTTCTTTTATTCTTATTGGGCTCAATGAGATCTTTATATATTATGATTACTATTTCTTTGATGGTTATATGTGTTACAGATATCTTTCAGTTTTTGGCTTACCTTTTTACTTTATTTGTGATATCTTATTTAAACACCTTTATTGAGTTATAATTGACATACAATAAATGACACATATTTAAAATGTATAATTAATCGTATTTTGACATATAGACGTATGAAACAATCAACCATCAATATAATCAAGATTGTGAATTTATCCAGCACTTCCAGAAGTTTTCTCATGAACATATATTTCATTCTCTCTTGATTAAATACCTAGGAGTGGAATGGCTGTGTATATGATAGGCATACATTTACATTTTGTAATAAGAAATTGCCCAACCCTTTTCCAAAGTGGTTGCACTACTTCACATGCCAGCTAGCAGTGTATGAGAGTTTCATCATGATATATTTTTATGAACACGCATTCTTAATTTTAAGGTGGTCAAATGCACTAATCATTTATTTCTTTGCTTCTTTGCACATGTTAAGAAATTCTCCTCTATCTGAGACTATAATGACATTCTCCTGTATGTTTAAGTTTTTTAGGTTTTGACCTTTTGCTCAAATCTTTGATCCTTTGTTGTGGTATGTGTAGTATGGTGAGTGTGGTATGACATACAGATTTAATTTTATTTTTTCTATATGGACAACCAGCTGTGTCAGCACCACCTGTTGAGTAGTCCCTCTCTTTTCATGTGATCTCCAGTGCCACCTTTGCCAAACATCAAGTTTTCCCACATGAGAGACTCAGTGTGTACATCTGTATTCTGTTTCAGTTGTCTATCCTAAGCAAATTCCCTGTATGAGAGACTCAGTGTGTACATCTGTGTTCTGTTTCAGTTGTCTATCCTAAGTGAATTTGACACTATGGTAATTAATCACTACACCTTTGTGATAAGTTGTTGTTGTTTTTCAGGGATTTTAGGATTTTAGAGATAGGGTCTCGCTTTGTCACCCAGGCTGGGGTGCAGTGATGTGAACATAGCTCACTGCAGCCTCAAACTCCTGGGCACAAATGATTCTTCCACCTCAGCTTCCCAAGTAGCCGGGACCATAGGCACATACCACCATGCCTGGCTAATTTAAAAAAAAATTTGTAGAGATGGGGTCTAGCTGTGTTGCCCGGGCTGGTCTTGAACTTCTGGCCTCAAGCAATCCTTCTGCCTCAGCCTCCCAAAGTGCTGAGATTACAGGCATGGTCCACTGCGCCCAGCCTATAATAAGTTTTAAGAGCTGGTGGTGCAACTGCCCCTAGCTTATTTTTCTTCAGCAGTTTCTGGGCTGTTCTTGGCCTTTGTTCTTCCATATATATTTCAGAATCAGCTTGCCAAGCTCCATAAAAAACATTTCTGAGATTTTGGGTGAATTCTATTTAATTCAAAGATCAATTTGAAAAAAATTAAAATCTTTACAAGATTGAGTGTTCTGACCCATGAACATGGCATTTCTTTCCCTTTATTTGAATCTTTAATGTCCTTCAAAAGACTCCTATAATTTTATTATGCATGTTTTGCGTATCATTTGATATATTTATTACCAGACTTTATGTATGGAAGGCAAATAGTGTGTTTTTAAATTCTACCAGACTTATATTCACATCTTTCTTTTTTGAGATGGAGTCTCGCTCTGTCACTAGGCTGGAGCACAGTGTAAGATCTCGGCTCACTGCAACCTCTGTCTCCCGGGTTCAAGCGATTCTCCTGCCTCAGCCTCCTGAGTAGCTGGGACTACAGGTGTGCGCCACCACACCTAGCTAATTTTTGTATTTTTGTTTTTAGTAGAGACGGGGTTTTATCATGTTGGCCAGGATGGTCTCCATCTCTTGACCTAGTGATCCACCCTCCTCAGCCTCCCAAAGTGCTGGGATTACAGGTGTGAGCCACCACACGCGGCCACATTAACGTTTTAATAGTTTAGTCCTTTGCTTTTCTAAATTTTCTCCCATTGCCCTTCTCTTCATTGCCCCCAAAGATTACCACTTTTCTATCAGTTTAATATGGAACTTTACACAAACAATTATTTTCATTCTAAAACAGAATGAAAAACAGTACATGTATTAAAAAAGATGAAATTTTGCTTTCTTTTTTTCTTTCTGTTACTGTATTGTAATAAATAAAATTATTTAAATTTGTGAGAATACATTATTTTTCTCATAATGATTAATGAATTTATTTAAGTACTTTTAAGTAGCAAACTGATTTCAGTGCCCATTGACAGTTATTGTCTACTAAAATGTCTCCATTTTTTGGATTCACAGTTTTATTAATCTCTTGGTGGTCTGGATGATATTGTTAGCCAATTTTTGTAGAAAACTTACTGTGTGGCAAATTGATAAGACTTTTTCATCTTGTAGCTGATTTTTTTAATAATATTATTCATTTGCAGGGATGATCATTAAACATAAGTAATTCTAACACATAAATAGCACATAGATATTTATAAAATCCTTGAATCATAAACTTCTCCCTCCACGCATAATACTCTGCCTTGTTTTTAGTGTTTATTATCGTAGAGGAGATATGGAAAAGAAAAGTATAGTTGATTTTCACCCCAACTTTGGTTAATGTTGGGACTCATTGAAAACATTCTTTAAGTTTAAAATTTTTATGAGACTATATTTTAATATTTATTTCTGCTCATTAAGTTTCTCTGGAAGATGTTAAATCATCAATTTCTAACGTCAAGTTTGCCTTTTAAGGTCTGGAATGTTTTATTCTCTCATATCTCTGATTATTGCCTCTCACTGATTCATTTGTTCTTGCATTGGGCAGTTTTCTTTCTAAGGTTTGGCATTTAAATATGTCGTTGCCTTATGCATATTTTTCACAATGTCATCTATTTGGCCTTTACTCTGAAAGTGCTTCTCAAGTTTATTCTCTACAATTATGAATTGATTTTCTGCATGCCTGCTGATTTTATTTGTTGCTACAGATTTCATTTTCTTACATCTTTTTCAACCAGTTCTTGTTTAACACATTATTTTTTCATATTGGATTCAAAAATTAGATATCTTTAGAAATTTTTTTTTCTATTTCTTTAAATCCAAGAGGGAAAATGGTGAGGAGTGAGGAGGCAGATGATATTCCTTTAAGCCATTATTCTTTGCTTTTCTTGGGCAGAAAGAATTGATGGATAGATAATTGAGTAATTAATTCAGCACATGTTTATCAAGCACCTACTGTGTGCCAGGCACTGTTTCAGGCCCTGAGGATATAGTAGTGAACAAAACAGGCAAAAAAAAAGTCCCTACTTTCATGGAGGTTATATTATACTGAGGGGAATAGGGAATACACATACAAATAAATAAAACATTTGTACATCAGATAGAGGGATGTGCCCTAGAAAAAAACAAAGTAGGGAAAGGAGAGAAGAATTGTTGGATCAGGTGCATGGGTTGCTTTTAAAGTAAGAAGGTAAAGAATGTTGGACAAAGAAAATATGATACATATGCACAATGAAATACTAATCAGCTATAAAAAGGAATTAAGTCATGTCTTTTCAGCAACATGGATGGAACTGGGGGTCATTATTTTAAGTGAAACAATTCGGAAATATAAAGTCAAATGCTGCATGTTCTCACTTATAAGTGGGAGCTAAACAATGCATACACATGGACATAGAGTGTGGAATGACAGACATTGGAGACTCAAAAGGGGCAGGTGATGAGAAATGACTTAATAGGTACAGTGCATGTTATTTGGGTGATCAATACACTAAAAGTCAAGATTTGACCACTATGCAATATGAGCATGTAACAAAATTGCACTTGCACCCTTAAATTTACACAATTTTGTTTTTTAAAAAAGAAGATAAAGATATAGGAAAGAGAGCATTCCAGGTGGAAGAAACTGTGTTGCAAAAAACCTCTGGTGGGTGCCACAACCTCAGTTGTGTATGTGTAATAACGAGGGTGTCAGTGTGGCTTGAGCAGAACAAGTGAGAACAAGTGAGGGAGGGTGAGAAGTGATGTCAGAGAGGGACAAGGGATGAGGTCCAGGGAAAAAGTCCGGCAGGGCTTTCTGGCTTTTGTTTTTTTGTACATGAGATGGGAATGCATGGAGGAGGTAGGAGCAGAGGCATGGCATAATCTTACATTTGTTGTTACAAGATTACTCTGGCTGCTGGATTAGGAATTGACTGCAGAGGCCAGAGTAGAGGCAGGGAGACCCAGTAGGAGGTTCCTGAGTGATCCTGCGGATCTCATCTTGTGATTCCAGTGAGACATGCTGGCAGTTACACCAGTTGGGAGCAGCAGCGGAGAAGTGCTGAGAGTTCAGCTCTAGATATATTCTGAAGCAGAGCCAACATGATTGGCTGAAACATTAGATGCCAAGTGAAAGAAAGAAGAGTTATGGGTAAGTTCAAGGATATTTGCCTGGGAACCAAAATTGAGTTGCCACCTTCTGAGCAGGAGAAGACTGAGGGGAGATGAGATTTGGTGAAGTTGGGGGCGTACCATTTTATACATCTTAAATTTGAGATGCCTCTTGAGCATGTAAGTGGAGCTGACATGTAGGAAATTGGATACCCAATCTGAAGCTCAGGGGAGAGGTCAGGCTGGAGAAATGATATGAGATTCATCAGTGGATAAATGGCATTTAAAATCATAATTCTAGATGACAACAAAGGAGGAAGTGCTGATAGAGAAATAGATATGTTGACATTTTCATTTGTATAATTCACTTCTGACTTTGATTCGTTCATTCTTACTTATTTTACACAGTAGTCTCATGTGATTGGTTTTAGGGCTCCGTTGGTGTAGGTTATGTTCATGCGAGCACATGTTAGATTGTTTTAGTTTTTGAGACAGGGCATTGTGTTGCCCAGGCTGGAGTGCAGTGATGCAGTCATGGCTCATTGCAGCCTCAACCTCCCAGGCTTAAGTGATCCTCTAGCCTCAGCCTCACAAGTAGCTGGGACTACAAGTGTGTACCACCATATCCAGTTAATTTTTTAAAATCTTTGCAAAGATGGGGTCCTGCTGTATTGCTCAGGGTGGTCTCGAACTCCTGGGCTCAAACAATCCTCCCATCTTGGCCCCCCAAATTGCTGGGATTACAGGCATGAGCCATTACACCTGGCCTTTTTTTTGATTTTTGAATGTAAAATTTCCACCCAGGTCTGTCTCAGAGGACCCCATCTCATCCTTGTTGCCATCCAAAAGTTTTCTTCTAGACCAAAAGATTGTATGTAGGTTGAGATTTAAAAAAAAAAAAAAAAAATTGGGCACATGCCTGTAATCCCAGCTACTCGGGAGGCTGAAGCAGGAGAATTGCTTGAACCAGGGAGTCGGAGGTTGCAATGAGCCAAGATCGTGCCACTGCACTCCAGCCTGGGGGACAGAGAAAGACTCTATCTCAAAAACAACACCACCACCAAAAAATCTTATTTTATGCTTGGAATAAAGCAGATATCCATCAAATGTTAGCTTGCTCTTTTAGGTATGGGTTTCCTACCCTTTCTGTAGTTTAGCTGTCCAGTAATTGGTCCAGTAGTACACATAGCCACAATCTGTGTCTTCCTGGGATGAATTTAAAGTTGCTAGGAGAAAGAAGCCTCTTTCTGCTGAATTAACTAATTAATGTAATTCTGGATTGGCAAAAGTTACTCCCTTGCTATATGGAGGAAGCATATCTATAGGAAGAGAGAACACAGTCTTCATAAAGAGGGAAAAGTGAGGTGAGGGGTGAGAGAGAATACACATTCTGACAACGTTCTTTAAAGATCCTAAATCCAGCCATGCCTCAAGTCACTGTAGGATGGCTTCTTCCTCCTTCCCTGCCTCTCTTCCTGCTTTTCTTCTCTCTTTTCCTTTTTTTCTTTCTGCTTGTGCTTTTTGGAATTGGCTATTTGCAATTGGAATGATTCTGACTAATTTCATGCCTGTTCAGTCCTTCAGGCCAAGGCAAAGGAAATAAAGAGACTACAAGTAGTTCATTGAACAAAGAAAGCACATTCAGGTGCTTATTTCACTAACCTCCTTTTCAGCATCTCAGAGATAACATCAGTAGGTTGCTTCAGGAGACATTGGTCTGTAAGCACATGGGCTGTACATGCAGAGCCTGCTCTAGGTGGCCTGAGCTGCCAGCCACTCCCAGGATGGGGGTCAGTGGTATACGAGTTGGTGAAAGTTCATGCCTCCCTCTGCTTAAATTTAGTGGAAGAACCAAACATCAAACAAATCCATATATAAACTAGGTGATAAAGCAGAATAGGGGGCCAGGGATATAGGCACAGGGATTAGAGCTCTGTTGTGGATAGGAAGAGCAACTCTAAGAGGTGACCTTGAAATGGTACAAGAATGAAACAAGTGATGGAATGAAGCCATCTGGGGATACGGAGTCCTGGCACAGGAAATCAGGAGTCTTTGGGTGATTTATGAACAGGTGAGTGATGTAAGTTGATTTATTCTTTAAAACCATCACTAACCCTCTAGAGAACTGACCTTAGGGGCAGGCAGGCCAATTAGCGGCTAATGTAGTGGTGGCGCAAGTAAGAGGCAATGGGACTTGGACTGAGTGATAGTGCCAGGAAGCCATCGTAGAGCTGGAGATCAAGCTGATGGAAATTGCTGGTGGAGTCACTGTGGGGTTTGAGTACATGATAAACATCAAAAAATGCATGCAACATTTTTGCCTGAGTCAGTAAGTCCTTGTGCCATCTATTGATAGGGAGAAGTGTGAGGGGTAGATGTCTGGAGGGGCCTGCCACTGAGCAGGATGCTAGTAGAGTGTGACATCTTGGAAATCATAGGCATGATTGTTTTCAGGAGAGGAGGGTTGTGTTAGGCTGTTCTTGCATTGCTATAAAGAATTACCTGGGACTGGGTAATTTATAAAGAAAAGAGGTTTAATTGACTCACCGTTCTTCAGGCTGTGTAGAAAGCATGGTGCTGGTATCCGCTCAGCTTCTGGGGAAGTCTCAGGGAGCTTCCAATCACGGCAAAAGGCAAAGCAGAAGCAGGCACATCACATGGCGAAAGCAGAAGTGAGAGAGAGAGTGGAGGGGGAGGTGCCACACACTTTTTAAGCAATCACATCCTGTGTGAACTCAGAGCAAGAGCTCACTTATCACCAAAGGGATGGCCCAAGTCATTCATGAGGAATCCGCCCTCATGACACAAACACCTCCCACCAAGCCCCACCTCCAACATTACAAATTACAATTCAGCATGAGATGTGGGCGAGGACAAATATCCAAACTATATCAGGAGTTGACTCTATCAAACACTGATCAACAGCCAGGTACAATGAGGACTGAGAACTTCCCATTGGGTTGGCCGTGGTCATCATAGAACAAGAAGGTTTGGGAGTGTGGAGGTCCAGGGGGAGATCTGATTCTTGACCGTATGTACAAGGGGCAGTCCCTTTGCTGTGCCAACGGCTAGAGGAAAACAGAATGTGCAGAAGCTGCCCAAACCTGTTCCTGCCTCTGCAGAAGGGTTGAAAGTGATGGGTTGGATTGCCTGGGATCAAAGCCAAAACTAGCATCACTGAAGCAGTGTGGGGCAGGGGGAAAAAACACAGATTGCTGGGAATTTCTGCAAGATGATTTTGGCATCATCTTTATGGTATGTTTGAATGTGGCCTGCATAGGAAACCAGAAAGTTCAACTTAATACAAAATTGAAACTTGCCTCCTGATGGGCCCCAGGTGACAGATGAACTTTGAAAAAAAAAAAAAAAAAATCAGTGTTTATGGTAGTTCTTACCACAGTACGATCGGTAATTCCATCCAACACGTATTTCCATGATTAGTCTGGTTTTCTTATTTCTTTTGCAATTCACCTCTAAGCCAAGCATGTGATATGTACTACAATCAACCTGAGGAGAAAAAATTCTCTGGCATTTAAATGGATTTCATATGTGCTACTTCTAAAAATTTCCAGCAAGAGGGGACATTTCTATTAAGACATTCCACTGGAATGAATTGATGGCTGCTTGAATTGTACAGTTACATTTGCTCTAAGGGATGAAGGATCTAAAGAATAGAGGAAATGAGGGTAGTTAGAATAAACAATTATAATCATGGAGCTCACACGCTGCTATGTTGAGAGAAATGACCAGCAGCCACTTCACTGATACCGTGCAAGATTTTATGTTTTGGAGTTCTTAAATTTGAGGGTTATTACCCTGAGTTACCCAGTGTTATAAACTTTTATTTGCAAATTGCATTTATAAAGACTGGCTATAGAAGGCAGGATAAAATATAGCCAGTAAAATTTGCACTCTCTCATAGTTTTACTAGTTTTCCAAAACAACTTTCACTGGGCTGACATTTGAATGTTTGGTTAATAGGACCATGTTTTTGCGTGTTGTTTTAATTTACAGGAAAAAAAAAAAAAGAAAGACATGTCTCTGAGAACCCTGGAGAGGGAGTAGTTAATGTTTCCTGACAGGGGTCAGGAAAGACTTCAGAAAAATGCTAACATTTGGCAGGGCTGGAAGGAGAGATAGTTTTCTAGTAGAAAAGTGGAAAAACACATCCCATGCAGAGGGGAAGCATCCGTAAAGATGAGACCACGTAGAATGGCTAGATGTGCCTGGATCAGGGCCAAATCCAACAGGAAGATGGCAACCTTGGAATTACGGGCTTTAAAGATAGGGGACGGCCTTAGTGGTGTCTGTAGCCCCCAGCTAGCAAGCATGTGAGCTACTAGGTAGCCTGTTGTCCCTGGGACAGAACGAAATGCCATTTCCTCTTGGGTACTTTCCTGCTGCTTTTAACATTTGCATGATCCCAGAAGAGGATCCAAATCGGTGTTTTTCAGGTCTAAAGGTCAATTTTTGCTTCTAGAAAGATGTGTAGGTTACCTCTAGAGCCAGCTGAACTGCCTAATTCCTCAGAGAACACACTAGGGGAAAGGAAATTGGGGAGGTGTCAGTGGAAGGTGAAAAAGCTGGGGCTTCCAAAGGGCACACTTTCATTGACCACTGTTAAGCCAGGCGGGGTCGCATCCCAAATGTATCATAAAGGGTGTTTTGGGAGAGGTAGGCATAACCAGTCTCTCCAGAGGCAGCCCTGGGAAGTACGTGGAAAAGGCATGATAGAAATGATTATGGAAGGGTACGCTGGGACTGGGTAATTTTCCATCAGTCTCAGTTAATAAAAGCATTTATCCCATGTTAGTCAGGGTTTTGCAGAGAAACAAAACCAATAGGATGTACTTGTATGTCGAGAAATTTATTTTATATAATTGGTTCATATGATTATGGCGGCTCAAAAGTCCATATTCCTGTGATTTTGGACCTGTGAGTTGGAGATAAAGGGAAGAACCAATGTTGTAGTTCAGGTTGAAGGCCAGCTGTCTGCTGGCAGAATTCTTGCTTGAGGGAGGTCAGACTTGGGTCTATTAAGGCCTTTAACTGATTGGATGAGGCCCAGCTACATTATGGAGAGCAATCTGCTGTATTCAAAGTCCACTGATTTAAATATTAGGATCACCCAAAAAAAATCCTTCACAGAAACTTCCAGAATAATGTTTGACTATATATCTGGGGACCATGGGCCAGTCATATTGACATATAAAAAGTTAACCATCACAGCCTCCAAAGACTGAGGCAGGAGGGGATCCCCCTTTAGAACTCAATATCTCTTTATTGCCTTTTCTTGCCAACAAAACTTGAATTTTAAAATTATATTTTCCATGTTGATGTATCCCTAGTGCCTATAATATTAATTGGCACGTGGTAGGTGCTCAGTAAATATTTTATGAATAAACAAATGATAGGATAAATGCTTGAGTTCAATTATTTGAAAGCACATTATATGACACTCTAGGTTATTTCCATTCTGGACAGAATGTACTAATGTAATAAGAACACATCGAGTTGCTCAGTTTGTCTGGCGTGTGTTCCTATACTTCCTAGGCATAAATTGGGCATCTTTAGAAATTGGTCATAACTTTTTCATATTACTGATTATCATGGAGAAATTGGCAATAGACTTCAAAACACGGTGGTTCTGAATGTCCTGCTGAGAAGCTCTCGCCCAAGTGAGAAAGCTAATGAACCGTCTGAGGAGTTTTAGCTGTATATATATTATAGTACATTGAAAGGGAAAGAGAAATGATATATTTTCTTTACCAGCAAAGCTTGTGAAGGCTATTTGTAACTGTACTTGGCCCACCGATAATTTGTAGCCTTGGAAAACATGACGGACAGGTGTGGAAGTACTCATGGAGCCCACGGTAGACTGAATGATAAATCACAGCCTCGTAGGTGGATGGGAGACAGGACTGGCAAGAAGTTCATCAGGAGTGGGTGCAAAAACAGTGGGCAATGGATAAAATAATAGGCATCTGATTTTGTCTGCAAGCAAATAAAGAGAAGACTAACCCATACTTACCTTCTTTTCATGGTTCAGACTTTCCTGATATTTTATGCCCTTTACAAACACTTTTTGAAGGACTACACTGAATATCTTTCACCATGTTCCCTGCCCTCCAGTAACTTATTGCTGCCATTTGTTTGTCCCCTACAAATTTCATGTTGAAATCTGATCTCCAGTGTTGGAGGTGGAGCCTAGGAGGAGATGTTTGGGTCATGGGGGCAGATTCCTCATGAATGGCTTGGTGCCATCCAAGCAGTAATGAGTGAGTTCTTGCTCTATTAGTTCCAGTGAGAACTGCCTGTTTAAAAGAATCTGGCACCTCCATCACCTCTCACTTGCATCCTCTTCCACCATGTGATCTTTGCACACACTGGCTCTCCTTATCTTTCAGCCATGAGTGGAAGCAGCTGAAGCCTTCCTCAAAAGCAGATGCTGGTGCCTTGCTTCTTAAACAACCTGAAGAACCATAAGCCATGAGCCAAATTAACCCCTTTTCTTTATAGATTACCCAGCCTCAGATATTTCTTTTCTTTTCTCTTTTTTTTTGAGATGGAGTCTCACTCTATCACCCAGGCTGGAGTGCAGTGGCACGATCTTGGCTCACTGCAAGCTCCGCCTCCTGGGTTCACGACCTTCTCCTGCCTCAGCCTCTCGAGTAGCTGGGACTACAGGTGTCCACCACCAGGCCTGGCTAATTTTTTTTGTATTTTTAGTAGAGACAGGGTTTCACCGTGTTAGCCAGGATGGTCTTGATCTCCTGACCTCATGATCCGCCCACCTCGGCCTCCCAAAGTGCTGGGATTACAGGCGTGAGCCACCGCGCCTGGCAGATATTCTTTTATAGCAACGTGAATGGACTTAGAGACATTCTAGATAAAAGTTTGGGTCAGAGGTGTGTATGCACCTTTCCTATCTGGTGGGACAAAATGATTTGTTTCAGCTACAATTTGAGTAGCTGAAAACTTAACAGAAGACAGGGGCCAAGGTAAGGGGCTAATGGGAATAATTCTCTGCCAGCTGCTGTAGGGAAGGAGAGATACAGACGGCAATGGAAGGATTAAGCAAAGTGTGCCAAGGGAATAGCTGTTTGATTATAGTGAAGGAAGTAAAAGACTATAGGAGGTAAAGAAGAAACTAGAAAAACTGGCAGAAACGCTTGAAACCACCAGGAAGGAAGCTAAGACTACTCAGGGCCCAGGGGACTATCTCATTTGAAAAAGCACTTTCTAGTATGCATGGCACTCATCTCAGAGGAACGTAATCTGATTTGGCAAGGAAAAATACCTCTTTGAATCTCTGGAGAGGAAACTAGCTAGAAACAAGAAGGCTGCTGGGGCGATGACAGTAGCCAGAGGAGTCTTGAGGAATAAAAAATAAATGAAGGTAATGAAGATGTCCTGGGAAGTATTGGCATTTATTTATTCCAGACTTTGGATGAAGATGGAGATGCATCTTTTGTTTCCTGGGCTTCGGATCCTGGGGCACTGGGGTCTCTCAGAGGTTTTATGAAGATGTGGGTTTCAGGAGAGAGATAAAGACTGTGTCTTTGGTGTAAGTCTAGGCAACAGAATAGTTCAAGGAAATATCCTCCCACACAACCACACATGAGTCTTCTGAGTAGGGCCAGGACATGTCAAGAAGGGAATGACTATCTGGACCAAGATAGTTGAGACAATTAAGGAAGGACATTCCTCATTAGCAAGGGATTGAGAATAGATCCCAGAGGGAGCATTCATAAATACTGGGGGGAACAATGAAAATGAAGATTTAAAGAAAATACAAAGGTTAGAAAGATACAGAGAACTAAGGTCAGAAGTAGGTTCCTTCAGAAACCCAATCTAGAACTGGCTGGCCTCTTTTCAAAAGGCCCAGCTTCTTGCTGAGCTCCGGGGATTGTTTCTGTGACTGATAGGTGATGAATGCATCTCCATGACTCCTGCTGCTGCCCTACACTTAAATTTCCCCAAGAATATAAGCTAACTAGACCTGGGCTGGTTTTGCAATGAGAGCCAGTTTCTCTCCTCCCTTATCCTCCGGAGTGACTGTTGTGCCCTACACTTGGATTCCCTGGGGGAGCTCGGTGAATCTGAAACTGTAGGTGTGGAATCAATTCCATTGGAAACCCCAAGGCCAGTTGGCCAGTTCCTCCAGGCTGCACACCTCTGACATTCTCAGGTGCTTCTCAAAATGGAAGCCCCTCCAAGATAGGTTGTCTGTTCTCTGCAGCCCAACCTGCTCTGTGTGTCCTCCCTTTGGCCCAGCCTCCCTCACTTCCTCTCTTCAAAACCTATGCACCACACCTTGTGGAGTGCTTGTTTCCTAGGGAACAAAAGTCCTTTCCTTCATCCTCCTCTTCAATAGAAGCTCTTTATCCCTGAGTCTTAACTGATACCTTCCTCCAGCTCAAGAATTTTACTTTTCTATCAGCCTTCCAATTGTAGATTCTATGAGAGCAGGAACCCCGTGCGATCTGTTTACCAAGAATCTTCTTAGCATCTAGCACAGTCCCAGCACTAGCAGACACCCAAGGAATGCTTCTGGAAGGAAAGGAAGGAAGGAAGGAAGGAAGGAAGGAAGGAAGGGAGGGAAGGAGGGAGGGAGGGAGAGAGGGAAGGGGAGAGGGGATGGGAAGGAGGAAGGGGAGGGGAGGGAGGATGGGAGGGAGGATTTGTTTATTTGCCTACAACCTGTGTTCTCAGAGTTAGGAGTTGGGGTTGAGACCCCTCTATTTTCCCTGTGCCTTTTACAGATAACGTTTCTTCTTCCTCTTATCCATGTTCCTGTGAGGTTCATGCTGCCTGGTTATAAAACCCACTACCCCATCACTGTCAGCACTGCCTTCCTACTTCTGTTCTTCATGTAGTAAAGACTTTGCTCTCTGGCTCCTGTCTCTCCTTTGCCCCAAGTCTAGGGTAATGTCAGTGTCTGAAAAAATGATCCACTTTTTGGTCTCTTGAGTTCCTCAATACTAGTGAACTTCACCATCACTTCTCTGCCACCATCTACCCCTGGCTTCATCCTAGAGCTTGTCATCACCTGCTGTTATACCACATCTAACATTTTTGTTTTTATTGGTGTGTATTTCCAGAAGTGGAAAATTAGTGTTCATAAAAATGTTCTCTACACCACTGACTCCAATTCCTCACCACGTAGGCACATCCTGATTCAATCCAATCAAGCATTTATGCTACCAAGATCCCCAACTCATTTGCCATCTGCCTCATTTTTGTTAAATCCACTGTGGTTTTCTACAATTGACAACTTGGCAGCATGTACCAATTTTAACCACTGCTACCTTCTTGAAATGTTTGTCCTTGGCTTCCTTCACACTTACTCTCTTAGATTCCCCTGTGTCTCTTTCTCCAAATCCCTTTGTTCTCTGCCACCTTTACTCATTTCTAAATGTTGGTGTCCCTTAATGTTTAGTCTTTTGCTTTTTTTTTTTTGAGACGGAGTTTCTATTACCAGGCTGGAGTATAGTGGCATCATCTTTGCTCACTGCAACCTCTGCCTCCTCGGTTCAAGTGATTCTCCTGCCTCAGCCTCCCAAGTAGCTGGGACCACAGGCCTGTGCCACCATGCCCAGCTAATTTTTGTATTTTTAGTAGAGATGGCATTTCACCATGTTGGCCAGGATGGTCTTGATATCTTGACCTTGAGATTTGCCCACCTTGGCCTCCCAAAGTGCTGGGATTATAGGCGTGAGACCCCTCGCCCAGCATTTTGCTCTTTTTTTCTTTGAATTCTACACTTTCTACCTGTGCTTTCTGTTGCTCCTTTGGTTTAAGTAATAATTTGCATACAGATGTTTTCCAAATTTAGAGACACCTCAGCCTCGCTTGTGAGGTCTGGACAGTTATCTCACTGCTATGTGCTGATTGTACATAAGGGACTAATAATTGACTTCAAACTCAACCTGTTATAAACTAAGCACAACATACCAACTATCTCCACAAATTTGCTTTGTCTCCTGTGTTTTCTTTCTTTCTTTTTCCTTTCTCTTCTTCTCTTCTCCTTTCCGTTCCTTTCTTTTCTTGACCTTCCTCACATATCTTGATTCTGTTTTGTTCTCTCCAACTCCATTCCCACAGCTTCTGGCCATCATGATCTACTGCCTAGGCCATTGCAATCCTTTCTTAAACTGTTTTCAAGATATCTATTCTTAATTCCATCCAATTTAATATCCAAACTGTCAGCTTTCTAAAATGAAAATCTGATCATGTCATTCTCCTGCTTAATACCCTTCCATTTCTCTGCATTGCCCTTAATAAAAGTCTAAATGTTATGGACTATGCAACCCTTCAAAATGTAACCCAAGCTTACGTCTTCTGCTTCAACTCTTGCTGTCCTTCTCTCTACTAAATCCTAACTAATAGTCCTGCAGTTCTAAGAGTTCAAGAATCTGCCATTCTTTCTGATGCATCTGTTTCAACTGCCTAGAAACAGCCTTTTTCTTATGTCCCTTTAACCTTCTCCTCACAGTTTGGCTTTTGTGATGTCCTCTAGGTTGGGCTTGGTGGCTCTCCTTTGTGTTCTCACATCCACAGTCCTTTCTTTCACTGTATTATTATTGCATGTTGTATTTGCCCCTTTATGCCTCTGTCTCCATCACTAGACAGAATGAATGCCTTTGATGGAAGGCACTCAAATCATATTCTCTGTTAACTCCCCAGGACCCAGGACCCTGGCTCGATATACACTTGTTCGATTAATGAATGACTAATTGAAGAGCTTGAATAAGGGGCTGTGACTGCGTAATGGTGGCACAAATGCGGGAGGCTTCTAATAGCAATATCTTGGCAGAATGAAGTGTTGGTCCTGTTTTACACGATCATTAATATGGTCAAGTACTTTCCAGCTGGGAAAAATATAAATTTTAGTGGTTCATCACCAGGCATGTGCTTTGAATTTTCTACTCATGATGTGCTGACCATGAGAGAATTCCCTTCCCTTCCCTTCTCTCCTTCCCTTCCCTTTTTTTTTTTTTTTTTTTTTTTTTTGAGATAGAACCTTGCTCTCTAACCCAGGATGGAAGGCAGTGGCATGATCCTGGTTGGCTCACTGCAAGATTCAAGCCTCCTTCACCTCTCAGATTCAAGCAATTCTTGTGCTTCAGCCTCCTGAGTAGCTGGGATTACAAGTGCATGCCACCTCGTCGGGCTATTTTTTTTTATTATTATTTTTAGTAGAGATGGGGTTTCTCCATGTTGCCCAGGTTGGTTTTGAACTCCTGAGCTCAAGTTATCTGCCTGCCTCGGCCTTCCAAAGTGCTGGGATCACAGGCGTGAGCCACCGTGCCTGGTGAGAATTTTCTGTAGTACCATGTGAGGTGTCCCATGCGCCAGGACAAATGTGTTGTCTAGAAAGTTTATTCAATCACATATTTTAATAATTTAAATCAGTGAGGAGCATATGTGCTGAAGCATTTTTAAAAGTATGCAGAAAATGAGTCTTCTAATTTTCACTTCCCTACATTATGTGTCATGAGGTCGTTACAGGAGCTAAAATGTCTTTTTTTAAAGATGCCATTTCTCCAACTCTTCCCTAGTCCCCTTGAACTTACTTTCAGTATTAAAGAAAAGAAATTTCTTCTCATTTTACTGTGATTGACCAAACTTATTTGTGACTGTGGCTAGTGGTCTTGAAAATTAAAATAATTTCCTTCATTTAGCAAATCTGGTTGAAGAAAACTGTGAATAAAAGGTTTTTTCTTCCTGGTTTTCTTTACTATATTTTAAGCCATCTCCAGGGGCTTCTTGTGAGATTATCTGTCTTGGAGATATTTGTGACTAATTACAAGCAGTGTAAGCTGGGAGAGAAGCTGTTCAGGCTGAGGTTTTGAAAACAAGATGAGAGAAAATTAGAAGACATCTTTTATTATGTCTACTGTCTTTAAAAGCCAACTCTCTGGAAAATTATTTTTATAGGCAAAAAGCAGGTGGGTGTGCAGTATGATGATTTGTTTTGCTTTTGAGGGCAGATTCTGTACCTCACACCATGAGCAGTCCACCCTCAGGTTAGAGGGAAGATGGAGTCGTTTCTGGGTATTTGTGTACTCTTGGTAGAGCCAATTGAATGTCAGTTTCTATTATTCTGTGGTGCATGATAACTCAAGTAATTTTCATAAGGAAACACGTTGCATTTCACTGTGAACATTTTCACCAATTCCTAGAATCTTGGAATTTCGCTAATTAACGAGTTGGGAGTATTGTATTATGTGGGAGGAGCGATTTAATGAATTAAAACACTATTAACTTTGTCTCTCTTTGTTTTGGTTCCTAAGACATTTACATTTTATTGACTCCTTAGATATGGGTTTAAGCAAGTCTCTTTTTAAGAGTAGAAGTCATCAAACAAATTATTTATGAGCTCCAAGAGTAGGTTGATTTTATTTCTTCAAATTGTGTGTGTGGGGAAACGTACTTTGATCCAAATGTTAGTTGGATGCTGAAGAATTGTTTCTGAAAATTTGACTATTTTTAAACACCTTGATATGGCCTCCAATTAAAATAACCACATATGACATTCGTTTTTATTTTCATTAACTCAGAATTAATAACTGTGTTATAATTTTCCAATTCATGCAATATTGCACTTTCTCCATTTCCCTCAGGTATCATTTTTGACTATGTTTATTTTGAAATGATGCTTTTTACTCTTATATCAAAAGCATTAGTTATGACATGTTACTAATGAATGTAAGCATAAATGAATGATATTATCACTAAATCCTACGCATTATGTTTTATTCAGTGTCTTTAGATTGCTGGTTTAAAAAAATTCCATCAGGAACCACAGTGAATAGGTATTACCTAGCACCTTCCACAGGGCAGCCCTGTGCTAAGCTACACATAATACGATTTATCACATTTAAGCTCTGCAAGAACCTTGTGAAGAATTATCACCCCCAGTTTACCCAGAAGGAGCTGAGGCACAAAGAAGCTAAATGCCTACCCCAAATTCACACAAATAGCAGTTGGTGGACTTGAGATTACAGGTTTTTTGAATTAGTGATAGATGCTCTGCTCACTGGTTCTTCAGTTTCATGCTTCTTATTTTTTATCGGAGCTCAAATCATTGTACAGTAAACATTCTGCACCTAGTTGCAAAAAGATTTGAGATTTGACAAATAGTGGTGCCAAAAATGGAGCTGGTAAACACAAATAGAGGGAAAACTGGCTAAGACCAGTGACACTGGTTATAAGCAGAATATTCACCATCATCGCTTAAAGCTTTATAAAAAGAAAAGATGACATCCTCAGTACAAGGATTAGGAGACCATTTATATCTCAAGAAGCATGACCATTAAGCTTCTAGCTGTTAATGGAAATAATCTGAGAGCTTTGCACTACACGAAGCTGTATCTGTTTGATTGCTTCATCTGTACATTTACTTGTGAATATAGTCAGTCAAAAATCAAATAGCTACCTACCTGTTTCTTAGTTGAAGCTGTAACTGTAATAGTTTTATAAGATTTAGGATGCAAGCTAGGAAATGAATTTGGAGCTTTACAGACTGTGTGCAATTGGGTTGACTCAACTTTCTATAATACGTTTTCAAAACATTTGGGAATAGGAATCTCACTGATTGAAGCAAGAGTTATCCAGACGTCTAGTTTCTAGATGAATGCTGGAGAACAAAGTGGGGATCTATTTGATAAAAGGAAATTAATCTGTTTTAATAATTAAAAATAACATATGTCTAAAACCCAAACTAATCTTAACAGTTTATCAATGAAAAGTAACTAAGAACTTTTGAAGAACCAACACATCTTCTGTGATTTTTAAACACTTATTTTTACAACTTGAAGAAAATCACAGATCTTAAAACTTTGATTCTCACTTTCAACTTTGCCTTAAGATCTTGATTATTCTAACCCTCCTAGTCCTCCTCAGAAATTCCTGCTTTCTTGCAAGACCCAGCTCAAAAATGCCTTCACTTATGGATTCTACCTTAACTACATGCCCAATGTCCCCTCCTCCCTGTTCCCACTGGAGTTAACCCTTCCCTGATTCCCTCTGTATGCTATTTAATGACTGACCTTTCTGGGTATCTGCCAGGCTGAGCTGTGAGCACCTGGGTAGCAGCCAGTTCTTTTGTCTCAGAATATGGTACAGTGCCTGGCATTTAAGAGACAATATTTGTTAAACATTCATACATTATTAAACAAATGTATGAATAACACAGGGAAGGCAATGCATGGGTGCATCAGAGATAATCATGTCAAAAAAGAGAGGAAAGGAAGGGGACATTTCCCAGAACTTTAACGACTGAAGGATCTCGTCAATGACTCATCTCTGTCCTCAAATAAATCAGGATGACTGTTCAGTGCCCCTCCTGGCACCATGTGACCCACATAAGGAGTGTCTTTAGACTGAAGCTTTACTAGAACTCCGAGTTTTACAGGCTGTGCCCAGGAGCGTCTCTGGCATTTTCCCACATAGTCTAACAGGCAGAAAATCCCTCCTTTCTTTTTGTGATATTCGATGAATATTGTCGGATCTTCTGATGCTGACAGCCTTTAGCGGTGCTCCATTCAGGTCCAGGGCAGCAGACGTCTAGGCTGCTGCCTCCATAGCTTCTCCCACTCTCTCTATCCCTTTCATCTTTAATGTCCTGCGTCTTGAGGATAAAGTGTCTGCCTCCTGCTTCTGCTGTCCACCTTTTCTCTGGGGCCCTCGAATCCTGACACTTAGCTGCTTAGATTCCTAAATGCTCCTTTTCTGCCCTACACCGTGCTTCCTTAATCTCTGGGCATCGCCTGAGAGAAGGAGCCGATAGAGCCACTGTACTATTTCCTACAACTTTTTTTTTTTTTTCTCAATGAGCCTTGCTAGTTTTTTTTTCCATGTATGAGCTTCAATAAGTGGTATTTAATTGCTACATTAAGAGGAAGAATAAAATCAAAGGAAAAGGAATTTAAAAAATTGGCAACTGATTTAAAACCACCAAATTATCAAAACAATAATTAAATAGAAACCGAATTTCATCTTCATTATACAAATACACAGACAAATCACAGACTGTGTAGTTGTCAGGACTGACACTCACGATCCAGGGATCTATAGCTGTGGCACCCCCGGTGGACGCTTCCAAGCCCAGCTGCCTCCAGCTATGGCCCAGATCTTTCCTGAGCTGGAGAGCAAATGGAACAAAAAAAGTTTAGAAGAGAAGATAACTTAGATCTTTGGAGCTTATTGAGAGAAATTGAAATCCTAGAGGAATCCTAGGAACATGAATCTGTAGGAAGAGGAAAAATATTTCTAATATATAGGACAGTTCTTAACCATAGATCTTTGGCCATATCTAGGGAATTAAGAGACCTGGTTTAGTGTCAACTCAGTCTCCACGCAGACATAATAATCTTATCCAAGTCTGTTAACCTCTGTTATCTTCAGTGATCATAAAAGCCCCTAATATTGATAAAATTCAATATTTCTGTTATATAGTTCTATTGGTAAGAGTATATAGAATGTGCAATGTGGAGATGAATATAAATGATCTTTTCTCCCCAGTGGCCTCGAGTGAGGAGCAAAATACTTGTAACTCTGTGAATGCAAAGCAAAAACAAATGAGGAATGAAAAGAGAAGAGAAATAGAACACAAGCCTAGAGGGAGAAGACTTAATAGGTTATTGTGGAAGTAGAAGGAAAAAATAGAAATGTCACTAGTCAAAATAAGAAGTCTGACTGTGCTGTGTATCACTAAGAGCCTACTGAATGGGTTGAGAGCTAATAATTACAAGAATCCAGTTAACCTCAAGTAAGCATCTACGCCTCATGTTCATGATTGTGAACCAGTATTTTATTTCACTGATACTTTATTTTACTTTCTAATTTTTCACATATATTTATGTGAGGTATCACATAATAACCTATGACTTTGGTTATTATGTGATTCTGAGCCCTACATTATTTTTTGAGTTTTTAAATTTTATGGAGACAGGGGTTTCACTCTGTCATCCAGGCTGGAATGCATCAGTGTGATCATAGCTCACTGCAGCCTCAAACTCCCAGGATCAAGGGATCCTCCCACTTCAGCCTCCCAAGTGTCTGGGACGACAGACATGCGCCACCACACCCGGCTAATTTTTATTTTTTTTTTTAGTAGAGCTGAGTTCTCACTATGTTGCCCAGGCTGGTCTCGAACTCCTTAGCTCTAGTGATCCTTCCACTTCAGCCTTCCAAAGTGCTGGGATTACAGGGGTGAGCCACCACACCCAGCCTGAGTCCTATTTTAAAGAAGTAGAAGGTTTATAAAAACAAAAGAAAAACCTGTAAATACATAGGAATTGATGTAATTAATATTTTAAAAGACAAATCGGGGCTACTAAAGGTGAGTTTCATGCCCAAATGAAACAGGCTTTTCAAAAAAATAACCACATGACGTTATTTTTATTTCTATTAACTCAGAATTAAGAATCATGTTATAATTTTCCAATTCATGCAATATTGCACTTTCTCCATTTCTCCAAACATAGGTACAATGTTTGACTATGTTTATTTTGAAATGATGTTCTTTACTCTTGCATCAAAACCTTATGGCATGTTATTAATGGATGTAAGCATAAAGGAATGATAGTTTTATTAAATCTTAGGGTGTTCGAGCCATTAGGGTTTAGTAATTTGAAAATACTAACAGTACTTTCAAAAATAGCTATTTTAAAATTATTAGTGTTTAATTTTTAATCTATTTTTTCCAATGATTGTGATAAAATATGTATAACGTATTCGTAATATTTGCAAATATTTCATTCTCTGGGTTGTCTTTTTGCTCATTTGACAGTGCATTTTGATGCACAAAATTTTTAAATTTTGATGGAATCCAATTTGTCTATTTTTTCGTGGCTGTCCCTTGGAGTTATTATATACAAGAAATTACTGCCAAGCAAATGTTGTGAAGCTTTTGCCTCATGTTTTCTTCTAAGAGTTTTGTAGTTATGGCTGTTACATTTAGGTCTTTGATTCATTTTAAGTTAATTTTTGTATATAGTGTTAGATAATGGTCCAATTTCATTCTTTTGCATGTGAATATCAAAATTTCCCAGCACCATTTGTTTTAAAAATTTTTATTTTCCCCACTGAATAGTCTTGGCATCCTTATTGGAAATCATTTGACCATATATGCAAGGGTTGATTTCTGGACTCTGTTGTATTCCATTGGTGTGTGTGTCTATTCCAGCACCACACTGTTTCAATTTACTGTAACTTCATAGACAGTTTTGAAATCAGCAAGTGTAAGTCCTCCAGCTTTGTTATTTTTTAGAATTGTTTCAGCTAATTGGGGTTCCTTGAGATTCCACATGAATTTTGGGGCAGGTTTTTCTTTCTTCTTTTCTTGAGTTTTCCTTCCTTCCTTCCTTCCTTTTTTTTTTTTTTTTTTTTTTTTTTTTTTTCAGAGTTTTGCTCTTGTCACCCAGGCTGGAGTGCAATGACGTGATCTCGGCTCACTGCAACCTCAGTCTTCCAGGTTCAAGCGATTCTTCCACCTCAGCCTACCAAGTAGCTGGGATTACAGGTGCCCACCACCACGCCTGGCTAATTTTTGTATTATTAGAGACGGGGTTTCACCATGTTGGCCAGGCTGGTCTCAAGCTTCTGACCTCAGGTGATCCAACTGGGGTGAGATTTTCTATTTACAAAAAAAAAAAAAAAAAAAAAAAAGTCATTGGGATTTGGGATTGTGTCATAGGGATTGCATTAAATCCGTAGATTGTTTTGGGTAGTATTGACATCTTAATAGGTTTTTCAATCCTTGAACATGGGAAATCTTTCCACTTACTTATTTCTTCTTAGTTTCAGAAATGTTTTATAGTTTCTATTGTATGTCTTTTACCTCCTTGGTTGTATTAATTCCTAAGTGTTTTATTCTTTTTGATGCTATCGTAATGGAGTTGTTTTCTTATTTCTTTTATAGATTGTTAATTTTTAGTATATAAAAATGCAAGTTTTTTTGTGACTTTGTATGCTGCTACTTAGTTGAATTCATTTCTTAGTTCTAATATTTTTTGATGAAATAATTAGGGTTTTTTACATATAAGAACATGTCATAAGTGAACAGAGATAATTCTACTTCTTCCTTTCCAATTTGGATACCTTTGAGTTCCTTTTCTTACCTATCTGCTCTGGCTAGGACTTCCAGTTCTGTGTCGAATAGAAGTGGAAAAGTGGGCATCCTTGCCTTGTTTCTGATCTTAGAGGGAAAGCTTGCAGCCTTTCACCATTGAGTATGATGATTACTGCAGGTTTTTCATATATGGCTCTTTTACGTTGAGGTACATTAGTATTTAATTTTGAATATTATAGTTTCTCTGAGTGTCTGATTTCAGGGTGAGTAGCTTTATTCTGTAGAAGGCAAAAATAGAAACAACAGAAACACTCTTAATAATTAGATAATGGTGTAGTGAGATGAGACCGATGTCTGACAGACTTTGAGCTGATTCACAAGACTTCTGTTTTCTGGCTATCAGACTTTGAACAAAGTGCTTAACTTCTGTGAGCCTCCAGTCCCCATGTGTGGAATTCCCCTCCAAAAGTTGTACCTATGCATGCTTTAGAAGTTTCAGTTTGCTTCTATATCCACACCTACATCATGAGTATGAAGAATGCATTATTTTATCCTGTTACTTGCAGTAAAGGGAGGAAGAATAATTTCCTTTGACTTGACACCATAATCCAAATTAGTTCACTTTTTCTATTTACCTACTGTTGTACATATACCGTAGGTAGAGGACTAGCTAATTTTATTTTATTTTTGGATTTTCCTCCATTCTCAGGTTTAGGGAAGTTTTAACTCAGTGCCTAGACCCTCACACATAGTTGGTACATGCAGGTTGCTGGGCATACAAAAATCAAATCAAAAGTGTGAAGAGCTGAAAGTGCATTGTACTTGCTAGCATGTACTTGCTAAGAGCTCTGTTTGCTCCTCACGGATCAGTCTCCCTTTCACACTACGCATGAAGGGTATGAGGATGAGAGTGCTGGCTGGGATGACTACTACAGTACATGCATGCAGCAGATGGAAGTTGCTATTTTCACCTCAATGCTTATTGAATCAGGCTTTTCCCTTATGCTTTCACACCATCTTAATGGGACTGATAGTTAAGTTAGTTGAGTTTGTGACAGCCTAAGGCTGCATCAGTGTGCATTGAGATAGAAAGTTTCAGGAATAAACAAAGCAGGAGGGACTGGAGTGGACAGTGTGCAGAAGTTGAATTCTAGCAGTCACAGTAGCACATCTATTTCAGTGTTCAAAGTGTTATTTTGCCAATAATAGGAAGAATAGCAGTAGGATAAAAAATGGATAACAATATAAGGGAATGATTTTTTAAATGAATCAAAAGGTTAATAGTAAGAACAAGTCAGGTGTGGTGGCTCATGCCTGTAATCTCAGCACTTTGGGAGGCCCAGGTGGGAAGAACACTTGAGTTCAGGAGTTTGAGACCAGCCTGAGCAACATAGCGAGACCCTGTCTCTGCAAAAAAATTTTAAGAGATAAGAAAAGAACAAGTATCAGCATACATTTATGTTGAGATGGTTTACAGTAGGTGAAAAAAAGAAAAGTTCAGACAGTTTAACAAGTATCCACTTTCCAGGGTGATCTAGTCCCAAATTCAGTCATTAAATCTTAAATGGTGATGTTTTAGAAATGTAAATGTAACTGGGCAATAGCTGGGCATGGCAGTGCAGGCCTGTAGTTCCAGCTACAGGAAGGATGAGGTGGGAGGATCACTTGAGGCCAGGAGTTTGAGACTGGGCTGGGCAACATCGTGAGATCTCATCTCTGCAAAACAAACAAACAAACAAACAAACAAACATTAAAATGAAAACTAAAAAAGTTAGCTGGGCATGATAGTGCATGCCTGTAGTCCAGTTACTCAGGAGGCTGAAGTGGGAAGACCACTTGAGACCAGGAGTTCAAGTCCAACCTAGTGTGACCTCCATCTCTTAAAAAAACAAACAAACAAACAAACAAACTACAACCCTGATCTGTTATTTCTTGTTGTCTGCTAGCTTTTGGATTAGTTTGCTCTTGCCTCTCTAGCTCTTTTAAGTGTGATGTTAGGATGTCGATTTGAGATCTTTCTAGCTTTTCGATGTGGGCATTTAGTGCTGTAAACTTCCCTCTTAACAGTGCTTTAGCTGTGTCCTAGAAATTCTGGTACATTGTCTCTTTTTTCTCCTTGGTTTCAAAGAACTTCGTGATTTCTACCTTAATTTCATTATTTACCCAGGAGTCATTCAGGAGCAGGTTGTTCAATTTCCATGCAATTGTATGGTTTTGAGTGAGTTTCTTAATCCTGAGTTCTAATTTGATTGCACTGTGATCTTAGAGAGACTGTTTGTTATGATTTCATTTCTTTTGCATTTGCTGAGGAGTGTTTTACTTCCAACTATATGGTCGATTTTAGAATAATTGCCATGTGGCACTGAAAAGAATGTATAATCTGTTGATTTGGGGTAGAGAGTTCTGCAGACATCTACTAGGTCCACTTGATCCAGAGCTGAGTTCAAGTCCTGAATATCCTTGTTAATTTGTTGGGTTTTTTTGTTTTTGTTTTTGTTTTTTTGAAAAAATTAACAAAATAGATAGATTGCTCGCTAGACTAATAATCAAATAGACACAACAAAAAATGATAAAGAGGGTATCACCACTGACCCCACAGAAATACAAACTATCATCAGAGGATACTATAAACACCTCTATGCACATAAACTAGAAAATCTAGAAGAAATGGATAAATTCCTGGACACATACAGCCTCCCAGGACTAAACCAGGAAGAAGTCATATCCCTGAGTAGACCAATAACAAGTTCTGAAATTGAGGTAGTAATTAATAGCCTACCAACAACAACAACAAAAGGCCCAGGACCAGACAGATTTATAGCTGAATTCTACCAGAAATACAAAGGGGAGCTGGTACTATTCCTTCTGAAATGATTCCAAACAATTGAAAAAGAGGGACTCCTCCCTAACTCATTTTATGAAGCCAACAATATCCTGATACCAAAACCTGGAAGAGACACAACAAAAAAAGAAAACTTCAGGCCAGTATCCCAGATGAACATCAATGCGAAATCCTCAATAAAATCCTCAATAAAACTGAATTCAGCAGCACATCAAAAAACTTATCTACCATGATCAAGTTGGCTTCATCCCTGGGATGCAAAGCTGGTTCAACATACACAAGTCAATAAATGTAATCCATCACACAAACAGAACCAGAGACAAAAGACATATGATTACCTCAAAAGATGCAGAAAAGGCCTTTGATAAAATTCAACATCTCTTCATGTTAAAAACTTTCAATAAAATAGGTATAGATGGAATATATCTAAAAATAATAAGAGCTATTTATGACAAACCCACAGCCAACATCATACTGAATGGGCAAAAGCTGGAAGCATTCCCTTTGAAAACTGGCACAAGACAAGAATACTGTCTCTCACCAGTCCTATTCAACATAGTATTGGAAGTTCTGGCCAGGACAATCAGGCAAGAGAAAGAAAGAAGGGCATTCAAATAGGAAGAGAGGAAGCCAAATTATCTCTTTGCAGATGACATGATTTTATCTTTAGAAAACCCCATTATCTCAGCCCAAAAACTCCTTAAACTGATAAGCAACTTCAGCAATGTCTCAGGATATAAAATCAATGTGCAAAAATCACAAGCATTCCTATACACCAACAATAGACAAGCAGAGAACAAAATCATGAATGAACCCCCATTCACAATTGCTACAAAGAGAATAAAATACCTAGGAATACAGCTAACAAGGGATGTGAATGACCTCGTCAAGGAGAACTAGAAACCACTGCTCAAGGAAATAAGAGAGGACACAAGCAAATGGAAAAACACCCCATCCTCATGGATGGGAAGAATCAATATTGTGAAAATAGCCATACTGCCCAAAGTAATTTATAGATTCAATGCTATTCCCATCAAACTACCATTGACATTCTTCACAGAATTAGAAAAAAACTATTTTAAATTTCATGTGGAATCAAAGAAAATCGTGTATAGACAGGACAATCCTAAGCAAAAAGAACAAACCAGGAGGTATCACGCTACCTGACTTCAAACTATACTACAAGGCTACTGTAACCAAAACAGCATGGTACTGGTACCAAGACAGGCATATAGACCAATGGATCAGTATAGAGACTCCAGAAATAACACCACACATTTACAACCATCTGATCTTCGATAAACCTGGCAAAAACAAGCAATGGGGAAAGGATCTCCTATTCAGTAAATGGTACTGAGAAAACTAGCTAGCTATATGCAGAAAACTGAAATTGGTCCCCTTCCTTACAGCTTATAGAAAAATTAACTGAAGATGAATTAAAGACTTAAATGTAAAACCCAAAACCATAAAAACCCTAGAAGAAAATCTAGGCAATACCATTCAGGACACAAGCATGGGCAAAGACTTCATGACAAAAAAGCCAAAAGGTTCATAACAAACCTGCACGCTCTGCACACACACAAAGAAGTCATATAATATCAACATTCTGCTCTGTAGTAGTCCGTTTCATGTTGCCATAAAGGAATTCCTGAGACTGGGGAATTGATAAATAAAAGAGTTTTATTTGGCTTCCAAAAAATCCCACTAAAATAAGTAAAGTTTTAAAAATGTAGTTGGGAAAGTCATTTTGAAAAGCCAAAAACAATTGCAGTAAAAGCCAAAATTGACAAATGGGATCTAATTAAATTAAAGAGCTTCTGCACAGCAAAAGAAACTATGATCAGAGTGAACAGGCAACCTATAGAATGAGAGAAATTTTTTAGAATCTACCCATCTGACAAAGGTCTAATATCCAGAATTTACAAGGAATTTAAATATATTTATAAGAAAAAAGACAACCCCATAAAAAAGTGGACAAAGAATATGAACAGACACTTCTCAGAAGATGACATTTCACAGCCAACTAACATATGAAAAAAAGCTGAACATCACTGCTCACCAAAGACATGGAAATAAAAACCACAATGAGATACCCTCTCATGCCAGTCAGAATGGCAATTATTAAAAAGTCAGGAAACAATAGATGCTGGTGAGGCTCTGGAGAAATAGGAACACTTTCACACTGTTGGTGGGAGTGGAAATTAGTTCAACCATTGTGGAAGACAGTGTGGCAATTCCTCAAGTATCTAGAACCAGAAATACCATTTGACCCAGCAATCCCATTACTGGGTATGTACTCAAAGGACTATAAATCATTCTATTATAAAGACACATAGTGCATATGTTTACTACAGCACTATTTACAATTGCAAAGACATGGAACCAACCGAAATGCCCATCAATGATAGACTAGATGAAGAAAATGTGGTACATATACACCACGGAATACTATGCAGCCATAAAAAGGAAAGAGATCATGTCTTTTGCAGGGACATGGATGAAGCTAGAAGCCATCATCCTCAGCAAACTAAAACAGGAATAGAAAACCAAACACCACATGTACTCACTAAGAAGTGGGAGTTGAACAATGAGAACACATGGACACAGGGAGGGGAACATCACACACCCACACCAGGGCCTGTTGAGGGGTGGGGGCTGAGGGGTGGGAACTTGGAGGATGGGTCGATAGGTGCAACAAACCACCGTGGCACACATATACCTATGTAGCAAACCTGCACGTTGTGCACACACACAAGTAATATAATATCAACATTCTGATCTGTAATAGTCTGTTTCATGTAGCTATAAAAGAATACCTGAGACTGGGTATTTGATAAATAAAAGAATTTTATTTGGCTTCCCAAAAAAAGTCACTAAAATAAGTAGAGTTTTAAAAATGTAGTTGGGAAAGTCATTTAAGTTACACTTTCTTGTTAATAAACTGTAATATTATAATAGTTATGATAAACACCATGGGACTCTTGACTGTTGGTTAGAAATATTTTTCTTTTGTTTTCCCTTTTTCATTCTCTTCTTTATCACCCCTTTGCCATCCCAAAAGTATGCATTGACATAGTTTGGCTCTGCGTCCCAACCCAAATCTCATCTTGAATTGTAATCCCCACATGTGGAGGGAGGGATATGGTGGGCTGTGATTCAATCATGGGGGTAGTTTCTGCCATGCTGTTCTCATGACCTTGAGTGAGTTCTCACAAGATCTGATGGTTTAAAAGTGTTTGGCAGATCCCCCGACCCGCTCTCTCCTGCTGTCATATAATACATGCCTTGCTTCCCTTTTGCCTTCTGCCATGATTGTAAGTTTCCTGAGTCTTCCCCAGCCGTACAGAACTGTGAGTCTGTTCAATCTCTTTTCTTTACAAATTACCTAGTCTCAGGTAGTTCTTTATAGCAGTGTGAAAATAGACTAATACATCCATTAAACATCAGAATAAAAGTATTAACTTGCTGTACTGCCTAATGTTTGCTACTTTCAAATTTCCGAGTCTTATCAGCGTTACTCAGTAATTTTAAATGTTTTGAATTACCACAGTAAGGCAGAACTTGAAGGTGATTTGCGGGCAAAACTGTGGCTAATACTAATAACAAGGTAGAGAGTAGCTGAATCTCTTAATTAGCAGTGATTTCAATATTCTTCTCTAGAAGGTTTGCGTCAGATGACAAATGGAAACTCATGTGTTGTAAAAGAAAGCTCAGTACTTCCCCCAGGAGATTTTTATCACTTCTAAGTCAAGTGTGGTTTTATGCCCTGCAGCTGTGACTAGTGGCATGGTAGAGTGGATACAGCAAAAATTGATTTTTGTTTTTGTAATATTTAAAGAATAGCTTTTATTTATGGCAGTCGTCTCAATATCAACACATACAGTTAATAGTGTCCTCAAGTTTGTCGTTATATGATTTCACTCTGGGCACCACTTAACAGCAAAGAACAATAATTTATTTTTCAGTCCTAATGTTAACTGGATGTTCATTTAACAAATATTTAGGTTTACAAATGTCATTTGACTCCAGAGCTGTTGGTGTCACTATGTGCTCAAGTTAGTTGATTCTCTGGGAACAAGAACATGTCATTCTTTCTTTTTTCTTTGTCTTTTTTTTTTTTTTTTTGAGACCGAGTCTCACTCTGTCACTCAGGCTGAAGTGCAATGGCATGATCTCAGCTCACTGCAATCTCTGCCTCCCTGGTTCAAGCGATTCTTGTGCCTCAGCCTCCTGAGTAGCTGGGATTACAGGCGTGTGCCATCATACCCAGCTAATTTTTGTGTTTTTAGTGGAGACGGGGTTTCACCATGTTGGCCAGGCTGGTCATCTCGAACTCATGACCTCAAGTAATCCACCTGCCTTGGCATCCCAAAATGCCGGGATTACAGTCATGAGCTACCATGCCCGGCTGGAACATGACATTCTTATTCTCACCTCTATTGAGTCATTCGTTTAGCAAACATTTCATCTACCACCTGTCCTGTGCTGAATAAAAGGGATTCAGAGACAGGCACAGAGTCCTACCTCCGAAGGACCTTTTGGATTAGCTGGGTTATGCAGGAGCATTCAGAGTGTTATGGGGACACAGAGAAACAGTGAATTATTAGAATGAATGGTGGGAGAGAGTGGTCAGAAATGATGTTCAAAAAGAAATAGACAAAGAAGGCTGTGAATGCAATGGCCAAGAGCTAAGAATATGTATAAAGCACATCCTGAGAATTATAGCTGATGGTGGGAGGAAGCAAGACCCATGAGGACTAAGCTGGGCTTTGTTCTGAAAGCTCTGGGGTAACAGAAGGATTCCTCAAAGGAGAATGATGTGATCAGCTTTGCATGTAGACATCAATGTGGAGAAAGAATTGGAGGTGGCTGATCTGGAGGAATGGTGCTGAGGCTCTAGCTTGCAATATTCCAGATGAGAAATCCTACAGCCCCAGCTAAAGACAAAGAAATAAGAAGGACACATTTAGTAGGTCAGGTTCAGTGGCTCATGCCTGTAATCCCAGGGCTATGGGAGGCTGAGGTGGGAGAATTGCTTGAGCCTAGGAGTTTGAGACAAGCCTGGGCAACATAGTGAGAACCCATCTCAGTTTTTAAAAAATAAAAGAAAAAGTAAAAGGACATATTTGAATTCTACTAGGAAAGAATTTGAGGGGTGAGGTAATTGACTATTGATATGGGAGAAGGAAGAGGCTGTGAACCCTCAAGCTGGGCTGTATGGAGGTGATGCATTTGCATGGGGGCAGGATTTTCGTGCCTTTCTCCCCTCCATGATTTCCTAATACAGATGTGTATGCAGAAGGAAAAACTCAAATAAGACATAAAGCTCTACTTTAGGAATAATCAAGTAAGCATCCTATGCCCCCGTGCAAGCCCACAGCAAAGGGTATAAGCCTGCGAATCCAAGCAGGTATTTCTTCTTTCCCCCTCAGTTTGAAATGACTGAATCTGGGCAGCACATGCTGGGTCTTCTACTTTAAGAGACCAGAAGAAGGGGGCTGGCTGATTGCCCTCAGGGACAGGCCCTGCCCAAGCATATCTGGAAGATCAAGACCTGGGAGAAGTTACCTCCCAGTTAGAAAGTGGGTAGAGTCCCATTCTGTGTTCAATGAACAGTAATCCCACCCATTCTTAAAATGTAGCCCAGTGAATGCCGCAAGAGCTGGCCAATACGATTTTCAACTTTTCCCTTGGGGAAGTAACAATGAAGAGGTGGAGCAGTGGAGCAGGAGCATGATCTCTTTTATGGTCGGAGGAGGGATAGGAATGATGACAGTTGCATATTCACCCCCAATGCTGGCTGACACAGTGACTTTGGAAACTCTGAAACAACTGGGAGGAAACATGAGCAGGGATTCTTGCTGCGGAGAGAGAAAATGATTGGAGAACCATCAGAATGTTGGTTGGAATGAGAAGGGGATCCTGTCTGGCTTTGCTCGTTTTTGTGTTCCTGGCCCTTGGCATGGTGCCAGGTATATATTAAATGCTCAATAAATATTTGTTAAGTCCATCAGTGAAATTTCTTGGAACACTCTTGTCTACTAAAAGATACCTAACTCTTAATTTTACCATTCAGGAACAAAGGTATATTTGTGAACGCTTCAATGAGGAAAGTAGAAGTTGCCATTTTAAAGACATAGGGGAGAAAATGGGTTTGATGTTTTAAAGGTGCAATTGGGCTTCACTGTGATCAGTATCACAAGAGATGAGGGGTTGAGAAAATACCTGGACTTGTCTCTTTACCATGTAGCACAGCCCAGAGATGGGTTCAGGGATTATTGACTTGCCTGCAGGCACTCGGGCTGAACTTGCCTCATGGGAATGCTTGGAGCCATGAATGATGTAGGTTTGTCTGGGTCTTCTGGAGCTGCGCAGGTTCACAGGGAACAACCTCCCAGAACCAGGCCAGAAAGTGTAATAAGCATTGATTTCTATGCTCTGCTGTCCATACTGCTAAGGACTGGGAGTGCTGCACTGAACAATGGTGTAACTGCCCAACAGGTTCACCTTGCCTGCTGCCTAGACAGAGACAATTTATTAAGACAGGGGAATTTCAATAAAGAGTAATCCACGCAGAGCTGGCTGTGTGAGAGACCAGAGTTTTATTGTTACTCAAATCAGTCACTCTGAGTATTCTGGGTTTAGCATTTTAAGGACAGTTTGATGGGTAGGGGCCAGCCAGGAGTGCTGGTTGGTTGGGTGGGAGGTTAAATCATAGAAGTCGAAGCTGTCTTGCAATGAGGCAGTTCTTGGGTGGGGGCCATAGGGTCAGATGAGCCAGTTTATCAGTCTGACTGGTGCCAGCTGATCCATTATGTGCAGGGTATGCAAAATATCTCAGGCACTGATCTTAGGCTTTTCAGTAGTGATGTTATCCCCAGGAGCAACTGGGGGATGGGGGAGCAGTCAGAATCTTGTAGCCTCTGGTTGCATGACTCCTAAACCATAATTTCTAACCTTTTGGCTAATTTGTTAGTCCTGCAGTGGGTTTGTTTTGGGAAAGGGCTGTTATCCTCTTTGTTCTAAATTATAAACTATAAACTATAAACTAAGTTCTTCCCCAAAGTTAGTTCAGCCTATGTCCAGGAATGAACAAGGAAAGCTTACAGGTTAGAAACAAGATGGTGTTGGTTAGGTCAGATCCCTTTCACTGTCTGAGTTATAATTTTGCAGTGGCAGTTTAAATGGAACTGTACACTCAACCTCACAGAATTTCAAGTCTAGTGAGGACTTAGGGTAATGGAGACCAAATAGGTAAATAGGTGAGACAGAAAATGTGTTTTATCAAAGGAGTAGGATTGACTGCTACTACATCATTCTTTCATTCCAACTTTCTCATAGATTTTGCCTTAATGACCTGAGAGGCCAAGAGGCTCTATTCAGAACCCTAGACCACATTTGGCTTCGACGTAGGCAATCAGTGCATGCCATGGGGACTCAGTTCCCTTTTAACTCAGAATTAATTATAGGCATTTACATCTTCAGGGACCAAAGTGGGTAATTAGACCTAATTAACTGGTAATCAATCGATGTTTCACTTTCTATCCTTCTCCATGTACAATGGGACAAGTACATAAAGATAGTCTTGATTCTAGGAAGACTAGAAGCCCTTTGGAGGCTGGGAGAACCATTCTAACATCATGCATGAAGAAACTGATGTGTGGCTTCCAGTTTTGTTAATGATGTTTGGGGAACACATGGCCTTCTTTCTCACTGCTCCAAACTTTCCCCTACTCGGTGGTTACCATGTCTTCTACACCAGACACTGTCCTAAAATGTGCAAGCCCCATTCCTCAAGTGGTTGCACATTGGATAAATCTTCCTGCTTGCTATCTCTGTTGTTTAGGCTTTAGTGTCGTTTCATTTAGTTCCATTACATGTTGTCTATGATTGTTTAAAATATCCCTTCAGGCTAAGCTCAATTTCTACCCACTACTCACTGATAGGTAAAGTTCAACGAGTTCATTTGTGGTGTTGGAACGGGAAAAGACAAGAGTTGGTGACGCACAACTTCAAAACCAATATCACAACATTGCTACATTGGCCCCTGAGGATAGAGAAAACCCTGGAAAAGTGATTATATTGTAGCATCAGTCTAAAAAGTTAGTGTCCAGTGGTTTTTCTGAGAGAGTGATCATCATTTTCCTCTTATTCACCATTGAGTCAATGTAGGTTTTCTGGCATCTCTATGATGCACAGATCTTCCTAATTTCCCCCAAAGCAATGGAACACAGGAGTAGCTTCTGTGCATGGATTGACCTTTGATCTTCAGTGACTCTCCAGGCTTCATCTGTTTTTCCAATGTTATGGAACTCAATGAAGTGGGGGAGTCTGATGGAATTAAGGATTATGTTTATGGCTTCCAGTATTAGTGCTGTACATCCAAGGTACTGCTCTCCAGGTTTGAGGCACTCCCTTAATATGACAACATAAATTAGCATGTTATCAACCCAACATTACTCTTTCTTTCTGTGATCAGCCCTTTTCTCCTTTCATCACCTTGATAGAAGACCTCAAGAGCTTGGAAGCTGTAAAGAAGTGTACTTTGTAAGAGCTGAAATATTATTGCTATGATGCCACCAAGAATGATCATGACATGGTTCATGTGCCATTGTTAGACCTGCTTCAGGGATGGTTTCCAAAGACATGGCTTTGCCTCCTACATAGTTCAGATTGAATAAAGCTCTCTTCTAATACAAATTACCCAATTTGTAGAGTCTCTGCGGTGAATGTTAGAACCTGCTTGTTTTTCTTCCTTATACAGGGTGCTTTTAAACCATTTCCTCTTATGTTCATGCCTTTGAGCCAAAAGCCATAGGTTTGGATTTAGGAAAAGCCAGCAAAATTTTAATACTAGCATGAGTAAGATAGACTTGGGAAAACGTATGTTTTTGCTGCTCAAAATATTATTTTGCTCTCTCAAAACATTGTTTCAATCCAAGCCATTCATTTGAGTATCAAGCATAGTGGTAAGTCTTGATGCTATTTTGCGATGTTTATATTAGATATAGTAACCCTGGCCACTGTACAACAGATAAACTTTTAAATGTTAAGGCACAGTAGAAGTTTATTGGTCAGGTACATAATGTGTTCTTCTGATTAGTGGGTGGTGCCCCTCCAAGCAATGGTTTGGAGATCCAGCTTTCTTTCATCGTGTGGCTTTGCCGTTTTTGATACAACACTTCCACCATTACCTCAGAAGGGGAGAGAACATGAGGGATTGCATGTGTTTAAGGGTCAGGCTTGGAAGTGGCACATATCACTTTTGACTCAGCTAGAAATCGATCATATTCAAAGAAGCCGAGACCAGAGCCCAGTGGTGTACCCAGGGGGACAAGGATACTGCTGTGGTCAACAGCTAGCCCACCTCTGCTGCAGTTGTCTTCTGCATTCCTCTATATCCTCTCCCTTTCTTTGCAATTTGTCTTTTTAACTTCTATAATGTAAAGCTTGGCAGTGCAGCTTAAGTGTTGAACATTTAAGAAAGAATCTAAAAATACACGAGCCCGTCATATTTTATGCATTTTAAATTATGTGAATTTTTAAAGTGTGATTTAAATGTTAGTAAATATTAGCAGAATCTCATTTGATGTGTGAAATTTAAGAAAAGTAAAATATACCAAACTTAAAAATAATCTAAATTGTGTAATTTCAAAGCTGGCTGGCAAAGCAAATAGTAAGGTGTTTATGCTCTTGACACTTGGAGCTTCTGCCTCAGCGGACAGCAGAAATACGCAACGTCCTCGGTAAGTACAACATGAATTATAAAAATTTTTATGCATTGGACTCTCTGGTTGTAGTTTTCAATGACCTGGTGTGCTATCCTCTTAACATTCATGGTTATTCTACTTTAAATCATGAAGTAGTGGGCAATGTTAAAAATGTACCTGAAAATCAATGCCATTGAAATGGAAAGGTAATAATAATAATAATTAAGAAATGGAGAAGGATGAAAAGAAAGAACAATAACAACAAAAAAAGATCAGCTGATACTGAGGAGCACCAGGCATTGTTCTAAGCTTTTGGCTGGTATTGACTTCTGAGTTTGGTAGGAAGGTACTGTAATCACTCACTCCCAGTCTATAAATTCAGAAATGTGATACTCTGCGTGGAAGGCCAGACGTCTCTGTATTATGCGATGCCATGCTCTTCATTTAGGAATGAACACTCTGCAAACTATTAGGGATATTGCTGAGACAATTAAAAGGAAAATGCCAGCAATTTTTTCACTCTGCCCCATCCTAGAATTAATCCTATGGGATAATTAAGAGTATGTGTTGTGACAATATAATTGTTCAGGTACACATCCCTGGCATACAAGCAGCTGCCTCAAACTTTATGCACAAACAGGGATAGCTTCTTGGCCTTTTGGCTACGATCAAGTGTAGTACACACAAACAAGGAGACACAGCCTTGTCATTTCCTCATATTTTGAATCAAGGCCCTAATTTTGTTTCTGGTTTCTCTTCCTTCCATGCGCTCCTGTAAACAGCCTGTTGCATTCTTGCATATGGAGTGGGATTTTATTTTATTTTTTCTTTTTGGAACCCCTGATGGATTTAGAAATTCAATAATAAGAATGGACATTGAGGAAGAGAAAAACAGGGACGGGCTGGAGAGAGGGATATGATTGATTCATTAATGATTATCTTCATTCATTATCAAACTGTTATCAAGAGTATTGTGTACCAAGCATTATTGTACACTCAGGAGATTCAAAGGTGAGGAGAAAACAATCAAAGTCCACTAGGGAAGAAAGATGTGTGATTTGAAAAGGAAATGAACAAAGTGGACAACAAAGATGTGTCTCACTTTCCGTGTGAAAACACTTCATATACAGTTTGTCCAGACAAGAAGAGGTGAAACGACTGGTAAAAGACGTGAAGGGACCATCAGGTGTTCCGTGTTGCTGTTGTGTGGGCTGTGCTGGAGACAGTCCTTGAGAGACAGGTACCCCCGTCCTGGGTCCTGTACTTTAGAGGGTGTCACTGTGGCCAGAGGTCTATGGGGCCAAAGAGACCTGAAAACCTAGAATCCCTTATGATCCAGGGGCTTGGTGCCCCGGAATGCCCTGCAGGATGACCTTCGGCCCACTGTCCAGGTCTGTGCAGACCTCCTCTACTGGCGGTTCTCTTGAGGGTGGAAATGTATGGTAGATATGAGCATCTCCAGGCTCGAATTGGGCCAAGGGGTGGCTGTTCACAGGGAGGTGCAGTTCAGCTCTAACATCAGACAAGGGTGTCCCCAGGCTGTCCACAAGACTATTCATGGAAGCAAACCAGGGGTGGAAGAAAAAGGTGTAGGCTGGGGCCTAGGACCTGCTCGTGTTTGGCTGCTGTTTCCCATGTGAGACTCTGAGGGGTCCAAGAATTCTAAAGTCACCCCTGATCTCTAAGTTCTTTAAGCAGTTATATTTGTTAAGATAGAAAGCTGGAACATTTTTTTAACAATGGTATAAGCTTGCTTTATAAGTTTTGATCATCATTCATAGGCTATTTGGGTTGCCATTTCTATTCTTGCCTACACCCCATGAATGTAAAGGGTGAGCTTCATGGAAAAGATGAAGCTGATGAGATTGGTTGGGTCAAATGATGAAGATCTTGGTGCGTCATGCCAAGTAGCAATGGAGAGTTAACAGACATGTTTAAGGATAAGGTGCGCACAATCAGATGCATTTTTATAAAGACAGCCTCAGGCAGTGAGTCCATTAAAAGCTGCTACCCTCAGCTCACAGATAACCAGGAACTGGCCTAACCCTGTGGAAGAGACAGTGAGAGTGGAAGGGAGATGAGGAGGTTCAGATTTGAGGGACATTTATGAATAGTATCAATGGGGTTTCTTGATCGATTAATAGGTTGGCTAATATGCAGAATGATGGAATGAGAAATGGGAGGTCAGAACAGCCGGACTCATAGGAGGAATGGAGATGGGCATATTTTGTTGTTGTCTGGGAAGCTAAGGATAGCAATGCTATTGATTGACATTAGAAGGCCGGTTTTGGGGGAGAGACAGTGCATTCAGTTTCAGTTACCCTAAGTTGGAGGTGTCTCCTAAGTCACCCAGGTGCCAGTGTGCACCCGGCACTGAGAAATGAGGTCAGAGCTGTGCCTGGATTTTTGTCACTCCTTTGTCCCCAAGCCACACATGTCTGTTATAGCATGTGAGAGTTGATTAAAATTTCATACAAAATTATTGGGCAACATTAATTATCCCTTTGGTTAAATTGATTAAATAATTGAGTTAATTCAAGATATGAAACTTCACTTATGATGGACTATACATTTTAGGTCATACTAATACTTCACATACATGGGGCTTCTGGGTAATTAACTTTATTGTCCAGAGTATGGCATTAAAATGGGACAAGTCTGGATTTTCTTCCTTTGATGTAACTGATTTGTACTGCAAGACATTTCCATCACAGACTTTTTTCCCACTGGTCAGTGCCTTTTTTCTGTTTTATACATTCCTAGTTTAAGCTATTTTATGTGTAGCTGTGTTAACTTCTATAACTTCTATAACCATAAAATATAATTATCCCATAGACATATCAGATAATGTTATGAAAGTTACATTGAATTAAAATGACTTTCACAGAGTCACATAAAGAACTCTAATAATTTCTTTTAAAATTATAGGGCAGGTCATGTTCAGAAAAAGAATCAAACATTAAGTAGAGGAATTACATTGGATCAGTGCCCAGATTCTTAAGAGAGACCATTGAAGATGATCACCTGGTTTCCTCTGAACTTGAATGTTTCCTTGTTATAGTGGCCCCTGACAGTAAGCCAAAGGATGAGTGTGATCCCTCAAGATTCTTCCCCAAAGGATACTGGTAACAGTGTAGTTTATAACTTAATTCCTTTTAAAGTAATTTAATCAATGTTAAATAGATGAACTTTGGAGAACTATTGGAGATATATATATATATTTACAATTTTTCATCTATGATGATTAAGATAATGATATTCCTATGCCTAATTCATTATTGCTTTATTCAACCATTTAGCTCATATATTTAATCATAATATTCTCCTATGTCAAGCTATGCTTTCAGGTGACAGTTGTATATACCATAAGGTGCGTATTTGGCTGTAGATATTATCTAAGGCTAGAATCTGAATAAAATAATATAAATATTAGTGAAATCTAAAATTAATAAAATCTATTATTTTTAAACATATAGATAAAATTACTAGAAAAAATACGTTGGAATTACTATTATGTGTACTGAGTGTTATTGACTGTGGGTACCTTTTTTTTTTAAGACAGAGTCTCGCTCTGTCACCCAGACTGGAGTGCAGTGGTGTGATCTCGGCTCACTGCAACCTCTGCCTCTTGGGTTCAACAATTCTTGTGCCTCAACTTCCTGAGTAGCTGGGATTACGGGAGTGCACCACCACACCCGGCTAATTTTTGTATATTCTAATAGAGATGGGGTTTTGTCCTGTTGGCCAGGCTGGTCTTGAACTGCTGGCCTCAAGTGATCTACCTGTCTTGGCCTCCCAAAGTGCTGGGATTACAGGCATGAGCCACAGGGCCTGGCTAACTGTGAGTACTTTTACTTTCTTTAAGCATAGCCTGTATTTTCCAAAATTTCTCTCATGAACATATCATTCTTATTGTCAGGTCAGCCTGAAATAATCAAAAGGATTAGAATCTAGTTTTAAGAGATTATTTCAGTGAAAAGCTGGGACTAGCCATCTGGGAAACACGAACTCCAGAGAGATGAGATCAGTGCTCTGAAGTTAAAAGTTAAGGTCTTGCTTGTATAAGACAGAAAACAAAGAAACTTAGTAGGATTACAACATTTTCCATGCAAGCCTGGTTTATGTGTTACAACAATTTAATTAGTTACCATTTGTTTTCCATACAGCTTTTCTTTTCCTTTCCAATTTAAAAGAGTATATTTAACATTCCATCTTAGATAATGTAATAGTCATGAAGTCTTTGTGTGTTGGAGTTGAGAGGGAAGTTAATCTGTAATGAAGTTCAGCAGTTAAGAGGGAAGGGGTCTTCCCTGGAACCCTTTAGCCCTTTAGTCATTCACAACATTTTACAAGATAGTGTAAGAAAGGGAAAAGGCTGATCCGTAATCAAAGAAACGAAGGTGAGAGCTGCCTAGGTCACAGTTCTCTGCCTATGTGACTTAGTTTTCCATAATCACGTTCCCTTATAGCTCAATATGTTTTAAAGGTCCAACAGCTTAGAGTTTGAATTACATATTTTCGTATTATATTTAGAAAAAGCCAATCTGTCATGAAAAAAAATAAAGATGCATGAGAGTTGAGGAAGAGTGCTGGTAAGATCACAAGGAGTCATATGTAGGCTCATGTGTTCACGCTCACATATTCACTGTAAGGAAAGAATAAAGCCAAGAAAGAAAGAAAAAACTCAATTTCATGTCATCCTTGTGGGGGTGGAAAGGAAGTCAAGTCATGGAAAATGCTTTCTGTTTACCTCTTTAAAAAGTGGTAACTACCAGTCTTAACTACAGAACCTTTTTTTTTTTGAGATAGAGTCTCACTCTCTCACCCAGGCTGGAGTGCAGTGGCGTGATCTTGGTTCACTGTACCCTCTGCCTCCTGGGTTCAAGTGATTCTCCTGACTCAGCCTCCTGAGTAGCTGGGATTACAGGTGTGTACCACCACGCTTGGCTAGTTTTTGTATTTTTAGTAGAGACGAGTTTCACCACGTTGGTCAGGCTGGTCTCAAACTCCTGACCTTGTGATCCACCCACCTCGGCCTCCCAAAGTGCTGGGATTACAGGTGTGAGCCACCATGCTTGGCCAACTACAGATATTTTGGTGGCAGGTAGATGCACCAGTTGCTGGATAAAAACCATTTTTATTTCATAATTTGAACAGTTACCATTACCATTTCTTTTTAGTATCATTAAAGATTTAAGCACGTAGGAAAACATAGAGAAAAATATAATAGCCATATGCCCATGATCCAGCTTTGTCAAAATTTTGCGTTTCTGCTAAATTTACTACAGATATTGCATTGCTGTTGTCAAGTTAAACATTACAGCTTTATGGTGGATAAGAGGAAAGACATCGGGTAGCCCCTGATTGGAGGCCATTGGTGTGGGAAATCTGGAGTCAGGGTAGCTAGAAGTGGGACATTTTATGTGATTGGTTAGGGGTACATATTTGGCTTTCTCCAGTGATAAGTTGGAAGCAGGGACAAAAATTAAAGAAGCTGTTAGTAATCAAGTCCTGGTTATTTTGGGCCAATTGCTATAGAAGTCATTGTTTAGCTTTCTGAATTGTCACTAGAGATAGCAATGTGGCTTCCTGCAAGTCTGACATGAAGTAGGCTGGCTTCTGGATTGTTCATGGCAATAAAGGGATTGATTTCCTGGACAGGTTGCTGCAGGTCATGAGTCAATGTGCCATTTTTTTTTTTTTTTTTTGAGACGGAGTCTTGCTCAGTCGCCCAGGCTGAAGTGGGGCGCGATCTCGGCTCACTGCAAGCTCCGCCTCCCGGGTTCACGCCATTCTCCTGCTTCAGCCTCCCAAGTAGCAGGGACTACAGGCGCCCGCCGCCACGCCCAGCTAATTTTTTGCGTTTTTAGTAGAGACGGGGTTTCACCGTGTTAGCCAGGATGGTCTCGATTTCCTGACCTCGTGATCCGCCCGCCTCGGCCTCCCAAACTGCTGGGATTACAGGCGTGAGCCACTGTGCCCGGCCCAATGTGCCATTTTTATATATGGTCTGGCCACAGTCTGTAGATTCGGTCTTCCCTATATGTGAGGCTCAAATTCATTCATTTAGTTGTTGAATGGTATTTCATTATATGACTATGCAACTATTTATTTATTCATTCTCCAGTTGATAAGCTTGGATCTCAGCTTTTCAACATTCTGAAAAGTGCTGCTATTAATATTCATGTCTGCTTGTAGAAGACATTTTCATTCAATGTTTTTATAAGATAACTTTCCTGCTATATGGCTGCTTTCTGGTTTTGGACCAGAAAGATATGATGAGTTTCTGTAACTCTTGTCTTTCCCTTTGGTCAGAGCTAATGTACTGTAACCATAATAGTGGACTCAAAGATGGCTAGAATTAGTGAACAGTACCCAGGACTCCTAGAGCTTACAGAGGCAGGTCAGAAAATCACATTTGCCTAGTTTTTAAATTCTTATGACAAAATGTCATTATTTCTCTTCCTTCTGCAAAAATGCAAGCTCCTCCTTTTCTTTCTCCATCTCCTCTCTTTGTCTGGAGTTAGGATGGCAACGTCGCCACTCCAGCAGAATGGAAACCTCTTTAAGCTAGCTATTATAAATAGCCTCCAGTGTTGCTTATTCAGACATTATCACAGAAAGCTCACTCAGTGTGAATGTTTTCGGTCAAGGCCAGGTGACTAATAGATACTTAACTGGAAGTTAAATTGACCACAAGTTCTACGATGAACCCTTGGTATTGAGTAATTGTCAGCACTGTTATTTTATGTTTACCCTGTCCTTTAAATGTTCTACTGTGTATTGAATATTAATACAGTAATACATCCTTTTATAGATAGATGCTTTCTAGGATTTTCAATAGCTTTTTCCCTTCACTTCAGATATTCACTTAATGTACATTGATGTGAATAGTAACTATTTATTTCAAACAAATAGTAAACACACACACACACACACAATAATGTTTCAGTCAACCATGAACTGGATATATGACAGTGTTCCCATGAGATTGTAATACTGTATTTTTACTGTATCTTTTCTATGTTTAGATGCACAAATACTCACCATTGTGTTACGGTTGCCTACAATGTTTAGTACAGTAATAGGCAGTACAGGTTTGTAGTCTAGGAGCAATAGGCCATGCCATGTAGCCTAGGTGTGTAGTAGGCTCTACCATCTAGAATCGTGTAAATACACCCTACGATGTTCATAGGACACAGTCACTTAATGATGCATTTCTCACACTGCATCCCCGGCATTAAGGAACATGTCATAGGAAAACTATGAAGTTGTGATCCTCACTTGTGTAACCAAGTTTTTTGTTTTGTTTGTATTGTATATATTTAAGGTAGACAACATGATGTTTTGATATACTTGTACATAGTGAAATGGTTAGTACAGTCACACAAGTTAATACATCCATTGTCTCTCATAGTTATACTTTTTTGTGTGTGTTAAGGCACCTAAAATCTACTCTCTTACCAAATTTCCAGTATGCATGACAATATTATTAACTATAGGCTTCCTACTGTACATGACAGATCTTTAGACTTATTTATCCCATATAACTGAAACTTTGTACTCTTTGACCCACATATCCCATTTCCTGTTTAGTCACCTTTTGTTTGCTTTGTTTTCCTTTGTTTTTAGATTTTGTATATAAGTGAGATCACTTCTCCCTATGTCTGACTTATTTCATTTAGGCTGATATCCTCCACTTGCACATTGTTGCAAATGGCATGTTGCAACATGCATGTTGTTGCTGTTGCAAAAGGCAAGATCTCCTTTCTTAAAGTTGCAATTAGCAAGATCTCCTTTCTTAAGGTTAAATAATATTCCATCCTATAGATATACTAGATTTTCTTTTTTGGGGGATGGGAGGGAATGGAGTTTTGCTCTTGTTGCCCAGGCTGGAGTGCAATAGTGTTATCTTGGCTCACTGCAACCTCCATGTCCCAGGTTCAAGCGATTCTCGTGCCTCAGCCTCCTGAGTAGCTGGGATTACAGGTGCCCACCACCATGCCCAGGTGGCTGGTCTTGAACTCCTGACCTCAGGTGAGCCACCTACCTCAGCGTCCCAAAGTGCTGGGATTACAGGCGTGAGCCACCACTCCTGGACACCGAATATTCTTAACCACTCATTTATAGACAGACACTTAGGTTGTTTCCATATCTTGGCTGTTATTGAGTAATGTTGCAATGAACATGGGAGTGCAGATACCTTTACGAGGTGCTGATTTCATTTCCTTTGGGCATATACTCAGAAAAGGGATTGTTGGATCATGTAGTAGTTCCATCTTTAATTTTTTGAGGAACCTCTAAACTGTTTTCCATAATAGCTGCACCAATTTACATTCCTATTCCTACAAACAATGTACAAGGTTTCCCTTTTCTCAACACCCTTGCCAACATTTGTTATCTCTTGTTTTTTTGTTTTTTTTTGTTTTTTTTGATAATAGCCATCCTAACAAGTGTGGGGTGATATCTCATTGTGGTTTTGATTTGCATTTCTCTGATAGTTAGTGATGTTGAGCACCTTTTCATATCCCTGTTGGCCATTTCTATGTCTTCTTTGGGAAAATATCTATCCAGGTCCTTTGGCTATTTTAAGATTGTGAGTTCCTTATGTATTTTGGATATTTACCCCTTATTGATACATGGTTCTAAAATATTTTCTACCAATCTGTAGGCAGCCTTTTCAATTTGTTGTTTGTCCCCTTTGCTGTGCAGAAGCTTTTTAGTTTGAAGTAGTCCTACTTGTTTGCTTTTGCTTTTGTTGCCACATCCAAAACAATCATTTCTGAGGCCAATGTTAACGAGCTTTTCCCCTGTGTTTTCTTCTGAGAGTTCTATGGCTTCAGATTGTACAATAGGTCTTTGATTCATTTTGAGTTGATTTTTGTGTATAGTGTAAGATGAGATCCAATGTTATTCTTTTGAATATAGATATTCAGTTTCCCCAGCACCATTTATTGAAGCAAACTGTCTTTTTCCCATTGTATCGTCTTGATGCTCTTGTCAAAAATTTTTTGGCTATTATATATGCACGGGTTTATGTCTAGGCTCTGTATTCTGTTCCACTGGTCTATGTCTGTTTTTATGCCAGTACCATACTGTTTCAATTACTATAGCTTTATGATAATTTTAAATCAAGAAGTGCAATACTCCAAACTTTGTTTTCCTTTTTCAAGATCGCTGTTTTGGGTTTTTGTAGTTCTATATGAATTTAAAAAAAAATTTTTTTTCTATTTTCATGAAGAATGCCTTTGGCATTTTGACAGTGATTGCATTGAGTCTGTATATTGCTAAGGGTAGTATGTACATTTTAATAATAATATTCTTTCAACAATTCATGAATATGAATATCTTTCCATTTATGTGTATCTTCATTTTCTTTCATTAGTCATTTAATAGTTTTCATTATATAGATCTTTTATCTCCTTGGTTAAATTTATTCCTAAGTATTTTATTGATTTTGATGCTATTATAAATGGGATAGTTTTCTGTATTTCTTTTTCAGGTGGGTTGTTACTGGTCTAAAAAGTACAACTAATTTTTGTATGTTGATTTTGCATGCTGCAACTTTGTTAAGTTAATTTATTTGTTTATTTATTTACTTTGAGACAGAGTCTAGTTCTGTCACGCAGGCTAGAGGTGCAGTGGTGTGATCTTAGCTCACTGCAACCTCTGCCTCCCGGTCTCAAGTGATTCTCCTGCTTCAGTCTCCCGAGTAGCTGGGACTACATGCGTGAGTTACCACACCTGGCTAATTTTTATAATTTTAGTAGAGAGAGGGTTTCCCCATGTTGACCAGACTGATCTGGAACTCCTGACCGCATGTGAGCTGCCTGCCTGGTCCTCCCAAAGTGCATTATGTTTATTAGACCTAACAATTATTTTTTGTGTGTGGAGCCTTTAGGGTTTTCCACATACAGGATTATGTCATATGCAAATAAAAATAGTTTTACTTTTTCCTTTCCAGTTTGGGTGCCTTTAATTACTTGTTATTATCTGATTACTTTTGACAGTACTTATACTATTATGTTGAATACAAGTATTAAGAATGGTTATCCATGCCTTGTACTGGATTTTAGAGGAAAAGATTACAGTTTTCCCCCATTAATTATTATGGTAGCTGGGGGCCTTTCAAAAATGGCCTTTATTGTGTTGAAATTCTTTTCTATACCTGAATTGTTTTGAGTTTTTAATCAAGGAAGAATGTGAAATTTTGTCAAATGCTTTTTCTCCTTCTGTTTAGATCAGGGGTTTCTAATCTTTTGGCTTCCCTGGGCCACATTGGAAGAAGGAGAATTGCCTTGGGTCACACATAAAATACATTAACACTAATGATGATAGTTCATGAGCTTTAAAAAAATTACAAAAAAATCTCATATTGTTTTAAGAAAGTTTACAGTTTTGCATTGGGCCACATTTAAAGCTATCCTGGCCTGCATGTGTCCCATGGGACACTGGTTGGACAAGCTTGATTTAGATGATTATGCTTTTTATTTCTCATCCTGTTAATGTCATATATTATATTGATTTATTTGTCTATTTAAACCAATCTTGCATCCTAGGGATGAACCCTACTGACTCATGATGTATAATATTTTTGGTGTGTAGTTGATTTCAATTTGCTTGTATCTTATTGAGGATTTTTGCATCAATATTTATAAGAGATATTGACTTAGAGTTTTCTTTTTGTTTTAGGTGTTTTTATCTAGTTTTGGTATCAGAGTAATGCTGGTCTCATAAAATAAGTTTGGAAGTATTCCATCTTTTGTTTTTTGAAGTGATTGAGGTGGATTGGTATTCATTTTTCTTTGAGTGTTTGGTAGAATTCAGCCATGAAGTTCTCTGGTCATGGTTTTGTGGTTGTTTTTGTTGGGAGCTTTTTAATTACTTTAATCTCTTTCTGTGTTATTGATTTGTTCAGACTTTTTGTTTCTTCCTGATTCAATCCTAGTAGGTTGTGTGTTCCTAGTAATTTATCTATTTCTTCTAAGTTATCCATTTTCTTGACAGGTAATTGTTTATAGCAGTTCCTTAGGATTCTTCTTATTTTAAAAGCATTCATTGTAATGTGTCTCCCCTTCATTTGTGATTTTATTTATTTGAATCGTCTCTCTTTTTTCTTAGGCTGACTAAGGGTTTGTCGATTTTATTTATTTATTTAAAAAAAACCTCTCTGTTTTATTGGGTTTTTTTTCCTGTATTTTTTATGCTCTAATGAAGTATTGAAGTCTCCTACTATTATTGTATTGCTGTCTATTTCTCCCTTGAGTTCTGATAATATTTAGGTGCTCTGGGGTTGGATTCATGTATGTTTACAGTTGTTAAATCCTTTCTTAATGAATTGAACCCTTTATCATTTAATAGTGACCTTCTTTGTTTCTTGTGACAACTTTTTGACTTAAAGTGTATTTTGTCTATTATAAATACAGCCACGAATATTCTCTTTGCATGGAATTTTTTTTTAATACCTTCACTTTCAACCTGTGTGTCCTTAAAGCTAAAGTGGGTCTCTTATAGTCAGCATATAGTTGGATCATGTTTATTTATCCACTCAGTCACTCTATGTCTTTTGACTGGAGAATCTAAACCATTTCTGCTTAAGGTAATTGCTGATAGGTGAAGTCTTAGTGCTGCTATTTTGTTAATTGTTTTCTGTGGGATTTTTTGTCGTTGTTTTGTAGATCCTTTGTTCTTTACTTCCTGTCTTGCTGTCTTCCTTTGTGATTGGATGATTTTCTAAGTAGAATGCTTTGATTTCTTTGTTTTTATCTTTTGTGCATTTAGTATATGTTTTGCTGTGTAGTTACCTTTGTAGTTAACATGAGGTTACATAGCTAGTCTTATAACTGTCTATTTCAAGTTGATAATGTCTTAATTTTCATAACATATAAAAACTCTACACTTTTATTCCACCCTCACATTTTAATTTTACAGTGTCACAATTTTCATTTTTTAATCTTGTATATTCCTTTACAAATGAATGTAGCTGTAGTTATTTTTTGTCTGGGACCACACTTTTAAAACCCAGTTTCTTACCTCACAAACATTTTCCCTTATGTGAATCCCACTGCCTCCATTATTTCTTGCCTGAACTATTTTTTTTGAGGAAAACCCAAACATGAAATACACTTTTGAACAATTTTGCTGTCTCTGGGCTTACTTCCTTTCAAGCTACTCTTCCAACTGCTACCAAAGTGATATTTCTAACATGAAAATCTAATTAGTTTCCTTCTTAAAATCCACTGGGGCTTCTTATCATCTTTAAAATAAAGTAACAACTGGCTAGTATGATATGAAAGGCCCTTTGTGACTTGAATGCCACCTCTCCAGGTTCCTCTTCTGTCACTCTCCAGCATAATCATGTGCCAAGCAGCCCTAACCTCCAGCTATACCCAGAAGTCCCCAGATGTACCATAGGGCCCCAGACCCTTTGCTTGGAGTATTCCTCCTTCCTTTATTTATTTAACTCCTCCTATAGGAGTCAACTCCAGAGTAACCTGCTCTGTGAGGCTGTTCCAGAGCCTGTTCCCTCACCTGCAGAATCAGGTACCCCCTACTCCTGTGCCTCAGCATCCACATATTTCTGTTATGGGACTTGACAAAGAGTTTTATAATTAGGAACATGCTTCAGTCTCCCATTAGACTTTGGGCACTTTGTGGAGAAGGACTGTCTTGAAGTGTTCATCTGTTTTATTTTTTATCACTTTGGATTTAAATTAAAATGATGTAAATATGCACATATATACATGCACACATACATACCTACAACTACCTTGCTTTTAACTCCCCTCTATAACTTGCTTTCTGAACATGGACATGTTATTTAACCATAAGACCTTAGCTTCCTCATGAAAAGGTTGGGCTTTGATAGATTTTAGGAGCTTAGAAGAGTCATTAAAAATTGTAACCAAGGATTCATCAAGAATAAGGTCATTTTTTCTATCCTTAGCATTCAGAAATATATGTAGTAATTTGTTGAATAAATCAAAGGAAGTAAGGAAGGAAAAGGGGCTGGAGTAAAAGAGGTGAGGAGAAAAGAGTAAAGGAGAAAGAAAAAAAGGAACATGAAACCATATGGAGAACTTATTGAGATACACATGGGTGAGTGGGATACATAAATAACATCAAAATTCTGTTGGAAATGAAGAAAAAGGAGGAAACCAATGCTGGGCAGACAAGTAAAGTATTCACACTAAAAAAAAATCAGACATAAAAGTTGCCCTCAAAAAACTTTCTCTCTGGTAAAAGAGATTAAAACCAGTATCTACATAAAATTACAAGGCAAGTAGTGAGAATTGTCTGGGGCAATTTGGTGTTCTGTAAAAGTCCATTATATTAACAAATAATTGAGCAACAGAGGTACAGGGGAGGTTCTTACGGGACTTCAGAGGAGAAGAAAATTCCATCTAGCTGAAAGAGTCTAGGAAGGGATAAATAAAACTTGACTTAGGCCTTGAGGACAGGGAGGATTTGGATAATATGGATAAGGCACAGAGTTTGGGGTGATGGGAGGAGGGGAGGAGAACATTCCAGGCAGCATGAGGAAAGGAGAGTGAGTGGGACTTGAGATTAAATCAGTTTGGCCAAATGATTCCATTTTAATGGCTCACAGTCTCTATGACTACAAATTCTGACAGTTTAGACATGCATTATTTTATTGTCCTGACTTTTCCAGCTATCGTGGTAACCCCAAATACCATTTCTACCTCTACTAAAACTTTAAAGTCTCTTCAGGAGTAGCCAGGAAAAAAAAAAAAAAAAGTTAGTTACAATAGTGACATGTAACTATCCTAACTCCAACTTTGGTACATGCTGCAAAGATGGAGACTAGGAAGTGAGCTCCTGTAATCATTAAGCGTAGGCCATGGCAGTTTTCATAGCCTTGCTTCTTAATGCAGGATTGAAAATTATTTAGCCAGAGTAAAGCAGAGGCTAAAAGAGGAGCTAAACTCAGCAGGCTCAGGGAACCCAGATGGCACACAGGAATGATACCACACCTGACCACAGAGAATTACACTTTCTGCTTGTGCTGCTCAGAAGTCTGAACTCCTCTAGTAAAAGTGTTTTCCAATCATCAAAGCTTAACCTTTACCGATCGTGACAGCTATCTTTGTGTCCTGCTCACAGGTCTTTTGTAGAGGAGGCTGAGTATGACAATGAGAAATGGAAGTCATGTTTTCTGTTTTATGGACATTTTAAAAAATGTTAAAGTTTAATAACATGATATTTTTCTTCCAAGCAACATTTAAAATTTAAAGTCTATCTTTGAGTCATTTTTTGCATTATAAGGAATTTCACAAGGTAGTAAAAGTGCAAGTTTAATACATTTTTTAAATATTGTGGAATAAAACAGTTTCCTCCTCTTTATAAATTAGCTCATATTTCCAAATGTTCACCAATCACATTGATCCTCTGGGGTGATTTAAATATGGAGTGTGATAAATGCAAAAATCCTCTTGTTAGAAAATAGAATTAGAATATATGAGATTCTAAGAGATTTATGTCATCTGACTTTCAATAAATACTGGTTACCTGCTACGGCTGGTACAAGGCTGGGTACTGGGAATATAACAGTACAGAAGCATTCCTGACAATATCATCCGTGATCCAGGAGCAGATACCAGGTTCTTACAATTCTACAGGTACAGATATTGTTAAACACAGGGTTCCTCAGGAGCTTGCCAAATCCAGGCTCTAGGGTCAAGAAGTGATCCTAGAAAATGGACCATTAAGGTACAGTAGGTACTAAATTGGAAGGAGGGGTTAGAGGTGATGTTCAGGATAAAAGTTACAGCCTACTTAGAGACTATGGGATGAAAGGAAGCATGCCACTGGAGGAGTACTGCTGGGAACTGTGAAGAGACAAACAAAACACACATCTGCCACGCTGCCCAAATTTCTAAGTCACTGTGCTATATGCATATTGTATGAGAAACAGCCTTTCTTGTGTGATATTTCTTTTCTAAACCAATTGGTGAAACAAATAATTGTAAAAATGTTAACCTACTGCAATTCCTTTTGGAATTTTTTTAGGACAGAAATTTGTGAAAATGTTGTTATCTTGTGTTTAGTGTTTTCTTTATTGGTAAGTCCTCTGTTAAACATAATTAATTATGGGGCTGGGCATGGTGGCTCATGCCTGTAATCCCAGTATTTTAAGAGATTCAGTTGGGAGGATCAGTTGAGGCCAGGAGTTCAGTCCAGCTTGGGCAACAAAGCAACACCCTATCTCTACAAAACAAAAATGAAAAAATTAGCCAGGCACAGTGGCACACACCTGTAGTCCCAATTACTTGGAAGGCCGAGTTGGGAGAATTGTTTGTGCCTGGGAGTTTGAGGCTGCAGTGAACTATGACTACACCAGTGTATTCCATCCTGAGCAACAGGGCAAGACCCTGTTTCTGGAAAGGAAAGAAAAAAAAAACCTGATAATTGGTTATTTGAGAAAAATTAAGATTCTCTTCATTGCAACTTGTTGATAGCCTAATGGGAGAAACATGGAATTTCTGTGCTGGAAAAACCTAATGGAATTCACAGGACTTTGTTCAGCAAGGAGTTCTCAATGGAGGAAGTTGTCCAAGGTCACTCAGCCTCTTGGGGCTTAAGTTAGAGCTAGAGCTCAGGGTTTTAAATTCCCATCCAGTGCCATTCTCCAGATGCCCAGAGTTCAGACATAAGGTTTCCAGCAAAGGCTTGGTAGGGATCCCCTAGTTCTGCTGTGAAGTGCCCACTGTGACATTATCCTTTGTTTCCACCTACCTCTGCCCCTATGTGGGGTTTTAATTAATTAATGGAAGGTCAGATGGTAAATGATTTGCTTTCTGATGGGATTTTGATATGCATTGTTGAGAGTGATTACATATGCACATTTTGGAGACAGCAGCTTCCTGACAGTACTCATTTACATGGCTAATTACCGTGGGCAGCACTTGTCAGGCAGTTCTATCTGTAGGGGTAGGACAGGCACACGGGGAGAAGCCAACAAGGACCTAACACAAAACACCCACGTTATGCTCTTTCATGATTGAAATGCTCAATGGCACATTTTAGATGAAGCCCATTGACTTGTTATTACTATTATCAAGGTCCTTTTACTTGAGTCTTCGGATGACCATAGAACTCGGTGACCTTAAAGAGATGAGCTCAGGTCAAAAGGGACAATTTTTGATATATTTCTTTTCAGCGCAAGAGGGTCAATGAACTGGCATTTGCCGATAAAAGGTAAAGCTCTTTTTGCATCTCTATAATTCTTAATACAACTTGAGACCAAATGAGAAAACTTTGCCTTTTCTATTTCCCTTTCTCTGATTGTGAAATAAATTAATAAGTGAAAAGAGGAATAGCTTCTATTTTATTAAGGTTTTTTTTTTTGTAGTTTGATTGCAATAGACGTAGTTAAGGCATCAGTATTAGAGGCTTGTGATTCTTATCAGTGTTGGTGACTTTTATTTTTAATCTTTGGTGATTCAACTCTTGCATTTTGATTTCTGAAAAAGACTACTGTGTGAGTAATCTACGATTGTACAGTACACTGATGATCTGAAAACAAAAAACTGCCATTTGTAAGCATTTCCTTTTTCTCTAGACATCGTGCAGAATCTGCCATGAATGCAGGCTCTAGAATCAAATATTCTTAGGCTCTTATCCTAGTTTAGCCTTATACCACCTGAAAGATGCCGGGTAAATTGATGTAATCTTTTTGAGACTCAGAATTTTCTTCTGCACAATGGGATGATAATGGAACCCATGTCACAGGGTATTAATGAGGATTAAGTGAGGTGAAGTGAGTGAAGCCTTGGCAAGATACATAGCCCATTCCCACAACTCAGTAAATGTTATAAAATATAACATGACTGGTAATGTAGAGCTTTATTCAGCTTTTCAGACTGTACCTAATATTTTAAACCCTCATAATTGCGCTGACCCTGAGTTCATCACTGAGAAATGGCAAACTTCGGTTATAAGTATGGAAGCTCTTATAAGTACTATTTCTCCAACACTTACTAAGCTGTCAGTGCATGGTCATAGGTGGTATTTGTAGTAAATACCACGTAGAAATTTCATTTCATGAAAATAGCTCCATATTTTTTATATATATATATATATATATACACACACACACACACACACACACACAAACACATATGTGTAAAATCTGAGACAGAGTCTCCCTCTGTCACCCAGCAGGCTGGAGTTCAGTGGCATGATCTTGACTCACTGCAACATCGACCTCCTGGACTCAAGCCATTCTCCTGCCTCGGCACCCCCCAGTAGCTGCGACTACAGGGATGTGCCACCAGGCCCAGCTAATTTATATATATTTTTGTAGAGTCAGGGTTTTGCCATGTTGCCGAGAGTGATCTCAAACTCCTGGCCTCAAGCGAGCCTCCTGCCTTGTCACCCCAAAGTGCTGAGATTATAGGCATAAGCCACCATACCAGGCCAAATAGCTCACTTTTAAAGAATAAGTGGTTTTCCCCGTTGTATTACTAAGTAAAATGAGAGAAAAAAGACTCTTTTGACATCTATAAATAGCTGTCTTTTAAGAATTCTGTTAATTTGGTTTATTGCTATAGACATTCTTAATAATCATATGATTTCTGGTCATAATAATTGCTGAATCTTTGAATACTGTTTTAAAAAACTTTGTATAATGAAAAATGTCAAACCTATACAAAAACAGAGAGAAGAGTATAATAAGCCTGTATGTACACCTCACCCAACCTCAACAATTAACAATATATGGCCAGTCTTATTTCATCTAACTTCCCACTCACTTCCCTCTCGCCTCATCACAGTGAGTTATTTTGAAAAAAAGAAAGCCAGACATTATGTTATTTTATTCCTAAATACTTAGAAATATATCACTAGAGGATAAGGACCCTCTGATGTTAATAAAACCACAGTACCCATATCATACCTTAAAAATTAAATTCCTTAACATCATCAAATACCCAGTCAGTTCTCTAATTTCTTCAATTATTTTGTGAGCGTTGCTTTATAGTTTAAGTACCACTTTTGTGTAGAAGAAAATGAAAGAAAAATTAAAAAGTAATTTTACTGTGCATTTGTGTTCGTGTGGTGTATACTGTAGTAATTTCTGTCAGTTGTCTCCCAGGAAGTAACATATTGAAAAATATCTTTTTAGTAGTTGCATTTTACAAGGCAACTGCTAGATGTATCTTGATCCCAAAGGTGAGAATTTTACTGGGAGTTGGAAATACCACAGCCTGCATCAGTATTACTGTTTTATATTTCCACCAAATAAGAACTGATTTTTTTTCTCTGTTATCTAGACACTGTCAATGAAGACTAATCCAGAATAATTTATACTGCCAATTTTATATTTAGGAAACCCATTACAAGAGTTTCCTTTGATTTGCAATTTGAGCTACATGTATACCATATACTGTCTTGGAAAAATACTGATATCTATGGAAAGTTTCATGACTTTCTTCTGTAAAAGCTATGCCCTAGAAATCAATTAAATAGAAAGTCTCTCATTAGGGTGATCATTTTATGATATGTTTTATCTTTGCAAGCTAGGACACTGGAGGACAAAACAAACATTTAACCCTGCCAGCGGGGTCAGGAAAAGGCCAAGCTTTTTCACTTTCTGCCACAGCTATTCCAGAACGCTCACATGTAAATCATGCTTTCAGAGCCAAGTTATGCTTTAGATGTCTACAGAAGCCTGCTATTTAAGGAAAACTACAGTGAATCCTTTTGCAAAGTGAGGAGTACATTGTTTTGAGCCATGAACAGATATGATTAATTTAGTTCTCTTACAGTAAACTTTCCATATATTAGTCTTTTTGAATGGGACCTAACTTGAATATCATTACTGTTAAAATATTACCCTCTTCTTACTCTTTTTATTTTAAAGTAAGAATGAATGTGAATTAAAAACTCTAAGTTTCTACAGCCTTATAACTGCTCCATTCTATAGAATTGCATTTCTCTGAGATTTGTTTGCTTTTCTTCTCTGAGCCAGTGTTATGTTTAAATGGAACCAGTGGGCCTTCGTTAGCCATTTTTCACAGTGCCTTACAGTTTGTCACACCAGTGGGTTGAGTGATTGTCCAGGAAATATCATCACCTCCCATGTGGGAGAAGGGATGACAAGGGATGTGGGAGAAGGCAAGGTCCTTTCTGCTCCAGACCATGTCACAGAAGAAACAAGTGAAGTTGTGTGCATGATTCTCCTCTATTGATTAGGAATGTATACACTTCATTCCCATTCCTGTGCACGTTCTTCCGTCCCGATGAGATTTCTAACTGCTCAGTTGTCTCACTGTGGTCACAAGGAGAACCTCACAAGTGAGTGGGGAGGACTCGGATAACCCATTTCCACTCATGGCACAGCAGCCCACAAGATGAGATCCCTATGCCACTCGCAGATAGCACATCCCCAATGCGTTCTGTGCTTTTTGCCTTAGGCATGATTATTCCATGTCACTGATGGCTTCCTGGCTAAAGGTTAAATGTCTGTGTGGACCAAGAAGGCACATTCCTGTTCATGCCTGTCTTTACTTTTCCCTCTTTATCTTCCAGTTCTGGTCCTGTTTGCTTCCTGGACAGTTTGCAGTACTTCCAGGAAAAGTCCAGCCATTCAGTGAAAATGTAGTACAATTCAACATACTTCTACTGAGCACATTTTTGGCATGAAAAATAATGCCTTGGCTGTAAGTCTGCTGTCTGAAACACACTGATAGTTGCTAACCATGCACATTTTTGCATATAAAATGTCCATGCAGAAGCTCGCCTGCTGTCTGGACCTGGGTTCTTGCTCCTCTGCTGCTGTAACTGCTGCTACAGCCAGCCACAGGCAAGCACAAAGCACATCCCTAGCTGTGGGCTCAAAGCTGACAGAGATAATTTGGGCTTCTGTCAGTAAGAGCTCTTAAAAGCAAAGGAGATAATTTCATTTTGACCTTTTCTCCCTACGGTTCAAATGAGGTGAAATTAATTTTAATAGTCATTAATCAAAGGCATTTTGACCATTAATGTAAAATCATTGCTTTTAAAAGCACCCAGATGCTTGTTAAGAGGAAACTATTGCACTTCCAAATAGTCTTCATTTTTAAAAATATCCTTTGACATCGTAAGATCATAGAATTTTGAGACCTGCTTAAACTTTGCTTTCCAACTTGCCTTTAAGCCATTCCTTTCTAGACCAAAGTGGGGTAAGAAATGTGTCATGTCTTCCCACCGGTTGATGAGTTGCTTATTTAAGTGGATGCTAGTCCATGTCCAGTTCTGAGATGCTTACCCTTTGCTGATTTCACTGATACCACTAATCATAAAGTCTTTGCATGTTTTGGAGAATATTCTAACACTTATGAAATGGACATCAGGGTGGGGGGTAAAAATCTTGCATGTAATAACTTGGCTTGTGAGATAAGTTGATTCGTAAGGAAACTGACCCATCTTGTTCTTCTCTCTACCTATTTCCAATTGTAGTGGACTAAGCAAAGCTTAAGTTTTCACTAAAGAACGACACATTTTTCCCTAAGGCTTTTGCCTACAAAAGCAGAGAAAGATGTTGTTAATGTTTTCATTTAGCTGACAAAATTGCAGTTATCTGTTTTAGGGAGGTTTTGATATTTGTTAACAACTGTGAATCATTTCATAGATAATTCAAGCCTTGGCTTTCTTTCTGTCAGATTTCAGAACAAAATTTTAGAATTCCTGAAATAAATGTGGAATGCATGCTTTGCTCAAGGTAGAATAAACCTCACCTATATGAAGTCAATTAAATGAATGTGTAATGGATCATCTTAACCTGCGAGTCTGGAATCTCTCAAAGTGTCTGATGATTTTAATGTGTGTATGCGTGTTTCTTTTGATGATAAATATATAAAGATAGGTCTTTTATCTGATTGTCAAAAGGCACTTGGCTTTCACTTTATTTTACTACTTGTAACAGAGATGTCAGGTGAGCTACTTACTCTTTGAATAGCTTATTATATTTGGCCTGACTCAGTTTCCAGCTTGTGATGCCCCAAAGTCCTTTGTAGGAGAGCTGGGAAGCCCCAGAGTTTTCTTCCTCATGAGACCCTCAGCCTCAGTGCTCCTGTGTGTATGTAACAGTTTCAGTCTGCCTCAGCCTGGCCACAGAATACCACCTCTTTCTCAACCAGTGCCTGTAAGAACAGCCCCATTAATAACATTTTCTGATTTTAGTAACCTTTACTGACAGTTTAGGAGCTACGGAGAGAGATCACTCAAGAAAGGACTTCCCTTTGATGTCTCCTTATCTCTACTTCGTTTTCTCGTGGTCCCCCTTCCTCCCTTACTGAACAAACAAATTCCCTCTCTTATGCCTCACTAGTTCTCCCAGATGTCTCAGCTTCCACCCCTGGTGCTTACTTGTTACCAAATTGAACTTGGGTCCACTTGCCCAGTACACAGAAAAAGCCATGTGGACATCAGGATTTGCAGCAAGAGAAAATAAGGCATGATTTCAGAGCACAAAGCAAAGAGAATGGGCTGCAAACACTTAAGACCTGAACTTCTCAATGGTTTATAAGCAAGGGCTTTTAAAGGCGGGGGTACGTTTCAGGAAGGCAGAAGTTGTAGGCTAAATCATAAATCATTATATGGTGGTTGTAAATTGGTTCCGTCCAAAAGGCTGGATATCTTGAAGCAAGGACTTATAGGTCTTAGGTAGATTCAGAGATTCTTTGTTAAAAACTTGGGGTCAGCAGAAAGAAGTGTTCAGGTTTGGCCTATAGGCATGACTCTCTTCAGGCCCATCAGGAAGAAATTCAGAACAAAGAGTGGTAGTTGGAATTCAGTCCACAGATTCCCCTTTTCTGAGGTCTATATGACAGCAATTGGCATTTTCCATCTTCTGGAGGTCCAGATTGCTATAAAACAACTCAAGCAAATATGTTAAGATGTTATCTTTTAGTTTCTGCAGGGACCCAAAACACCTGGTGACTCTGACGTGCTTGGGAGACTATTATTACTATCTTGTTTGCTTTATCAGATTGTTCATTTACTTTTCAAGGCTAAATGCCTGGAATTTCCCTTGAAATAACTCAAAATTTTTCCTTTATTTCCATGCTTGGGGAGCCCTGGCAGGCTCCTAAGTCAAGTCCCTGCTCCATCTCAATCTTTGTAGTTTCTCAAAGAAACCTAGAATATAAAATGATCTCTATCTTCTTACATGCCATGAAAAGATTTTAGCTTTGGTTCCCAAGGGACAGAGGGGTGTGTTAGGAAAGAATGTCTAGAAAGCCAGGATGTCTGGGTTCTGAGAGTCCTGCCCTTGCCCCTCTAAATGACCTTGTGTCAGTCACTTCACCTCTCTAAACCTCGGTTTCCCCATTTGTAAAGTGGAGATAATAACATAAGCCTTGCCTTCCTGAGAGGCTGCTTATTTATTTATTTATTTATTTATTTTTAATTGAGAAGAAGTCTCACTCTGTCACCCAGGCTGGAGTGCAATGGCATGATCTCGGCTCACTGCAACCTCTGCCTCCCGGGTTCAAGCAATTCTGCCTCAGCCTCCCTAGTAGCTGGGATTACAGGTGTGCACCACCACGCCTGGTTAATTTTTGTATTTTTAGTAGAGCTGGGGTTTCATCATGTTGGCCAGGATGGTCTTAAATTCCCGACCTCAGGTGATCTGCCCGTCTTGGCCTCCCAAAGTGCTGGGATTACAGGCGTGAGTCACTTCGCCCAGCTGCTTTGTTTGTCTCTTATGTTCTTTAATATCCTGGAGGGTAGAGCAGCTCCAGGGTCTGGACCTTCAAATTCTCATGGGAGAACAAAGCAGCTCTGCCCACTAGGACCTTACACAGGAACCCTTCATTGAAGGAACAGAATACTTTAGGTACATGACTTTAGTGCTTTTTAAGATATATGTATGTATATATATATAAATATTCGGAGACAAGGTCTCACTTTGCCACCCAGGCTGGAGTGCAGTGGTATAATCATAGCTCACTGCAGACTCAATTTCCTGGGCTCGAGTGATCCTATCACCTCAGCCAACCCAAGCAGCTGTAACTAAAGGCTGTACTACCACATCTGGCTAATTGTTTCTTAATTTTTTGTAAAGACAGGCTCTTACTATGTTGCTGAAGCTAGTCTCAAACTTCTGGCCTCGAGCAATCCCCCTGCTTTGGCCTCTCAGAGCTATAAAATGTATATTTTAACACAAATATTGTCCATAGTGTCATGTGGGTCTGGAATATGCCAGCTAGATCACCTTTCCTGATGAAGGGTCTGAGTGGACATGAGAGTGTTTTCAGGCCTGAACGGTGATAGGGATGTGCTTATTGAACACTCATATGCCTCATGACACTGGGGTCAGCAGTAGTTTACTACTCACAACTACCATGAAGATAAGACATCTTTAATCTCTATTTCAGAAAGAAGGAGACTGAATTTGTGAGAGATTAAACAACTTACTCAAGGCCACACAGTCAGTATGTCCAATTTCAAAGTACACATTTCTCCAAAACTCATGGACTCCAAAACTCATGGTTCTATATATTAGTCTGTTCTCACACGGTTATAAAGAACTACCTGAGACTGGGTAATTTATGAAGCAAAGAAGTTTGACTGACTCACAGTTCCACAGGCTGTACAGGAAACGTGGCTGGGGAGGCCTCAGGAAACTTACAATCATGGCAGAAGGTGAAGAGGAAGCAAGCACGTCTTCACAGGGCAACAGGAGAGAGAGAGCAAAAGGGGAAGTGCCACACACATTTAAACCACCAACTGTTGTGAGAACTCACTCACTATCATGAAACCAACAAGGGGGAATCTGCCCCCACAATCCAATCACCTCCCACCAGGTCCCTCCCCCAACATTGGGATTTACAATTCTACATGAGATTTGGGTGGGGACACAGAGTCAAACCATATTATTCCATTATACCAATTTATAGTACAGGTTGTCATTCATGCAGAACATCTGAACTTTCTACAGCCACCAGTTCTCATGAATCCTAGAAGGAGATTTAAACTTGGAGGAACAATAGATTGGAAGATCCTTGGGGTCACTGCCACCTATAGCATTCCAAGAGGTTATTTATTCTTTTTTTAGTCACAAGTTCAATGGGGTGCTCGTAAAAGAAATTCTTTATTCCTTGTTTTGCTTCTTCCATTCAAACAGTGGTTTCTGGAGTGTGATGTGCAAGACAGTCCATCAGGCTGTAGAGGGAAAATACTAGGAAGGAAGAGGAAGTTGCCAGTCCCTCAGGGCCTGGCCTATGAACCAGCATTTTGCATTCTATGGGTGAGATTATCATAGCATCGATCCAAGCTCAAGAGGAAGACACAGAGCTTACCCTTGATGGAAGAAATATCACAGAATTTCTGTCCATTTTAAATCTTCTTCAAGCTGCATTATTTTTGTAAAAATAATCCCAGCAAACCTGTCCTCATGGAAGCAGAAAGGACCATGTACAGGTGTCACATTCTGCGTCCTCCTCCATCACCACTTCTACCCATCATTTTCAGCATTGGCTTGGGGTTGGACAATTGACCCTCTGAGTTCTTTATGCTACTTCAGGTTAATTTTTAAAGAAGATGTATCCCAAATTGTTGGAGATAAAGATGTAGACTACCTCTTGAGTATAGTAGTGTTTTTGTTTGTTTGTTTTGTTTTGCTATGAATCAATCAGGAAACTTAATGGTGGAGTGAGTGCAGGGCTCCATGGAGTTTGTTGTATGTCTCCTAAAACTAGAAAAGAAAGGAAAGATTTTGTCCCCTAAAATATTCTGAAATGTGCGGTGATCCCTAACAGACAAGGCACTGTACTTCTAGTGCTTAACATCCTAGTAGCATCTAGCAGATTCTTTGTGGGCAGTCTCCTGTCTAGCATGTTCAGTTTGGCTCTAGTGTAGAGTCCATTGGAAGGAAGGATGAGAGATGGTGCCAGAGAGAAAAGAGCAGATTGCTAAGAGCCTTTGGGCTGCATGACAAAGTACCACAAACGGAGAGGCTTAAACAACAACAAAACATATATTGTCTCACATTTCTGGAGGCTAGAAATTCAAGATTGAGATGTCAGCAGGGCCGATTCCCTCTGAGGACTGTGAGTGATAATCTGTGCCATGCCTCTTTCCCAGCTTCTGGTGGTCGCTGGCAAATTTTTGGTGTTCCTCAGCTTGTAGACGCCTCACCCTGGTCTCTGCCTTCATCTCCTCATGGTGTTCTCCCTGTGTGTGGCTGTCTCCGTGTTGCTGTTTTTTTTTTTTTAAACAAAGGCATCAGTCATATTGTATTGAGGCCCAATGCTAATAACTTCTGTAAAGACCCTCACTCCAAAGGAGGTCACATTCTGAGGTCCTGGGGGTTAGGATTTCAACATATAAATTTTGAAGGGGAAACTATTCGACTCCTAACAACCTTGTAAACCAGTAAAGGATTGTAGACTTTGAAATCAGAGTTTTTATTAGGATAATGTTAGATAATGTTTATGAAAGCACTTCACAAACTGTGAAGCACAACACAAATGTGAGTGGCTGCTACTATAATTGCTAGACATATTACAATTATTCAGTCTATTTCCTTCCATTTTCCTCTGATTTTTGGACATCGCAGAGCAGGCTGTCACTCTGCAGAAAGTGTGAAGATGGCAAAATGCTTCTACCCACATGGGATTTGGATGTGAGAAAAAACAGCTACCCTTTGCATATTCTTCTAAGGAATTAGGACTTACTAATTAATTTCTGATGTTTTGAGGAAATCCAATAAACTGCCTCTATAATTTGTATTAGACCTACCAAGACTCACTCTTGTACACAAGCCCACTGGGCTTATGTATGAAATAGAAATTCTGTTCTGTTCTATTAAGGGAAACCTAGCAGCTGCCATTCTCTTCTGAAATGGAAAACCCCAAGGACCACCATCTTTGGAATGTCAAATTTAAAATATAAAAAAGAGCTTATGTTCAAAAAGGCAGCAAGGAGGGGAGGGTTCTATTGGACTGAGAATTGAGAATATGTTAGCCCTTCAAGAAATGCCTTTCTAGGATATAAACAAGATTAATTTTAAAGTGATTTCTTTTTCCTTGCCTGTATAATATTTTTCTGGTTTGCTTTGAAACTGTCACCACTGGGTATCTTAGAAATCTCTTGATTGCCTTTTCATCTGCTCACAGCCCACCAATCTTGCACCCCAGACTCTCATATTTTCACAACAATGGAAGACAAAAATTCAGTTAAACAGGAGTGAGAACTGTCATAAAACAGCAAATAGCATAATAGGAAATAAGAAACTAATCCGTACTCTATGAATTAGTTTCTCTGTGTATGTATATGGTGACTTTTTTCCTCAATGAATTTGAGGGGGTTCATAAAACCATGTAAATTACAATAGGATTAAGTAAACAACTGAGGGAACAAAAGCCAAGGAGCAAACATGGGTGACAAAATAAGGAAACTAGAGGTGAGCTTAACACCATGAAATATATATCCTGTGGACCTGGGCTTTCTCTGGAGCTGGACCTGAGATGGTGCCCAGCTTCTCAGTGGTCACACCATTCATCTCCACATGTCTGGGCTCTTCAAGATAATCATAGTAATGAGCCCTGTGCCTGAGTAGCTGCTCTGTGTCCTTGCAGAGAAATTTCTTCCAGGGGCCCTCATGAAAGGACACTGTGTGATGATGGGCAGAGTCTTCAGCCCCCTTTTGTTGTAGATACAGAAGTGCACATCATGTGATTGGGCTCTTGTATCTTCCCTTGATGAAGGTCAATGGCATAATAGTGTGGCGTAATTAAAAAAACAAACATATGAAAACAACTTATTATTGTTGGTTATTAGATAAATGCAAATCAAAACTACACTGAGATACCATCGCACGGCAGTTAGAATGGCGATCACTAAAAAGTCAGGAAACAACAGATGTTGGGGGGGATGTGGAGAAACAAGAATGTTTTTACACTGTCGGTGGGAGTGTAAATTAGTTCAACCATTGTAGAAGACAGCATGGCAATTTCTCGAGGATCTGGAACCAGAAATACCATTTGACCCAGCAATCTCATTACTGGGTATATACTCAAAGGATTATAAATCCTACTATAAAGACACATGTACATGTATGTTTATTGCAGCACTGTTCACAATAGCAAAGACTTGGAACCAACCCAAATGCCCATCCATGATAGACTGGATAAAGAAAATGTGGCCCATATACACCATGGAATACTAAGCAGCCATAAAAAAGGATGGGTTCATGTCCTTTGCAGGGACCTGGATGAAGCTGGAAACCATCATTCTCAGCAAACTAACACAGGAACAGAAAACCAAACACCACATGTTCTCACTCATAATGGGAGTTGAACAATGAGAACACATGGGCACAGGGAGGGAAACATCACACAATGGGGCCTGTCGTGGCGGTGGGAGACTAGAGGAGGGATAGCATTAGGATTAATACCTAATGTAGATGACGGGTTGATGGGTGCAGCAAACCACCATGGCACATGTATACCTATGTAACAAACCTGCACGTTCTGCACATGTATCCCAGAACTTAAAGTATAATAAAACAAACAAAAAACATGGTCCAAATCAAAACTCCCTGATGGTCTAATAGTCTGACTCTATCCAAGAGTTTAACTGAGAATATCCACAGCAGCGTTTCTGAACATTTTTGGAGTAGGGACTCCTTTAATAAGAATAATAATGACTAGTTTCTGC